>NW_008795025.1:3593201-3594395 GCF_000699145.1 Aptenodytes forsteri | reverse complement strand
CCACGCTGCCCCTGCCAGCTGCCACGCGGGGGGGCTGCCCCGCAGCCCTCCCCCGGAGCCCTGCCAAGCCTCAGCACTACTTTGCAGGGTGCATTTAAAATACAAGACTGGGGAGGGGGAAAGAGGGAAATGTCCGTCTTTGCCACTCTGGGATTGACGTACCTGCAGCTTTCAGCATCCTGCAGTGAGACCCCCGAGTCCCAGTCCCCGTCGCTCGCAGGCATCTCTGAAATGCAGGACAGGGAAAGGCATCAGCCTGGCTGGACCGCAGCCGCCACCCCGGCCCCCCTCACTAGCACCACCTGTACCCCCAGCCCTACAGCTCAGACCATCCTAACAAACACCTTTTTTGGGGCTATCCCAGCTGC
This sequence comes from Aptenodytes forsteri, assembly GCF_000699145.1. NCBI lineage: Eukaryota > Metazoa > Chordata > Aves > Sphenisciformes > Spheniscidae > Aptenodytes > Aptenodytes forsteri. The sequence goes on along the minus strand of NW_008795025.1, from coordinate 3,594,027 downwards.
TCAGCTCCGGAGAGACCCCAGAGGAGCAGGACATGGGGTAACACCACCCAACATGGGGTGCGCCCATGGGGATGGGGACCATGGGGTCATCAGGACAGATGCTTTTGAAGGAGAAATTCATTCCCTTTTCTGGTGGTAGCTTGCAAAGGGAAGACAATGCCCACAGACCTCGAGTGCCCCAGAAAGTAGGTTTCTTGCTCTTGCTTTTAGCAGCGAAATTCCTCAGCAGGACACAGGAGGGGACTGGCAGTACCCAGAGCATCCCAGTGAATAAGCACCCCATTTTGTTCATGGGCATTTCCTACAGCTGCCAGTGAAGGGGGTGCAGCACCTGCGGAGGGATGGGGCAGCCCTGGGTTGTGAACCAGCATGGAGCCGCACCTGCAGCATGGGAGGCTAGAGGACGGTACCGAGGATCCCCCTTCACCCCAAAGCTTTTCCTTCCTGCTCCCCCTGGCTCTACCGAAACAGTCACCGCCTGCCTGAAATACGCACCGGCCATGGCAAGGCCCAGCACCTCCTGCAGCAGCCGCCGGTTCCTCTCTACCCGCTCGGCCAGCGAGAGCCTCTCCCAGCCCTCCGCTGTGGTAGGGGACACAGAAGGACCCCCCCGGTCCCGTGGCAGGGTTCGCGTCTCTTCTTCCAGGGGCAGTGTCTCGTGGGGGGAGGCAGGGCCCCAGGACCCACCACCCTCGTCCCAGGGGAACTCGGTGCCTCCTGGCACATCTCTCCTGGGTGCTGGCACCCACCGGAGCCCCGAGGTGCCAGTGTGGGGAGCCGGGGGGCCGCTGGCTGCAGGCTCACCACTGTCCAGCAGCCCATCCGT
>NW_008795025.1:3591533-3592390 GCF_000699145.1 Aptenodytes forsteri | reverse complement strand
GCCGCGGGGGCCCCCGGCTGGCCAGCGCCCCGCTTCTCCTTCAGCGCCTTCACCTTGCTCTCCAGGATGGCGTGGGGGCTGCGGGCAGCCTCGGGGCACTCCGGCCGGGCAGGGGCTTGGCCGCGCTGCTTGGGGGGCCACGGCGTCTGCCGCGTCTCAGCAGGAGAGCCCCCCTCCATGCGCCCTGCAGGGAGAAAACCCAGGGGAGGGTGGGCAAGCCCCGGTGCTGCCCTCACCCTCCTCCTCCCCAGCACCCGCCTTGGCACCTCCTGCAAACAGCATCACCCATGCCTGCCCAAGGCTCTGCAGACAGCAGCAGCGGGGATGCCTGTGCCCGGGGTGAGGGCAAAGGCATGCGATGCCACTGCGGTACACAGCCTGGTGGGGAAGCGGACAGGCACAGCACGACGCCACCCGCACACAGCACTGATACCATAGCAGCATCGCTCTGGAGCAGGGTGAATGGGGCAGCGGTGGTTCCCCAAAGCGGGTGGCCGGGGGCTAAGCTGGAGCCTGGGTGCCTGCCCATGCTGTTTTGGGTGCCCTGAGGCACCCAGCAAGATGCTCCAGAGGGAACCGGCACTCTCTGAGCCAAACCAGGGCGCCAAAACTCCCCAGAAATCCCGCACAGATGCAACTTGCCAAAGGTGCCATCAGACAGACGCCAGCCCCCTGCTCCACCCCAGCTCCCAGGGTCACACATGTCACCCATCCTGCACCGGCCTCATGGTCCTGATGGCACCTGGGTGCCACTGCCCCCCTGCACCCCACCAGGAGCATCCTGTCGCTGCTGGTACCCCCTGAGGAGCCTCCCCCATGGCTGAGGCTGCAGGAGCATCCCCACAGCACGCACCCCA
>NW_008795025.1:3589920-3591312 GCF_000699145.1 Aptenodytes forsteri | reverse complement strand
TAAAAGAAAAAAAAAAAAAAAAAAAAAAAAAAAAAAAAATGCGAGTGGCCCCAAAGGGCGATGCCGCCGCGGCCACGTGCAGCGTGGGGAGACAGAGGGGACCCTGCGGGAGGGGGGAACCCAACACTCCACGCCAGGATGGAGAGAAGCCCGGCTGCCTTGGCTGGCTCTCAGGAATGTCCTTTGTCTGGGCTGCGGGTTTGGGAGGCGAGCAGGGAGCGAGGCCAGCCCACCTCCCCGGGCCTGCTGAGGGGAGCACCTCACCCCAGGGGTGCCGGAGGGGTCTGGCCCACACCAGTGGCTGGGGCTTCAGGAGAGCACAAAGGATGGAGAGGGTGGTCCTGCCGGGGTGTGGGTGTTTTCCCTAACAGCCTTCAGACCTGCAGCAAAGCCTGCCAGCTTTAGGCACCCTCCTGTGAGCATCACACATCACATGTTTGCAGACATGCTAAATTTTCCTGCTTTCCCGGAGGCCAAATCCTGCCTGGACCCCACAGCAAGCAGAGGCCAACGGCTCCAGACTGAGCACCTCCAGGCTGGAGGATGGTGGGAGCTGGGGGGAGCTAGGCTTGGTATATCCATGTATCATCATCCCTAAAACCAGTGCGCAACACGCACCCTGCAGAGCCACCCACACTGAAACCCCATCCCCTGCCCTCCTCCCCTGAGATCCCCCAAAACTCATCACACAGGAGGAGGGGCCCGGGTGGGCAACCGCTCACCTGGAGGCGCCGGGGCTGCCGTCCCCGGGAGGCAGGATGGGTGCTGCGGGGGCCATGGGCATCCCAGCTCCGCTCCGGCTGCCGCTTTAAGCCACAGCTTTTGATATTTGTGATTGGTTTCATAATCCTGATCAAAAGGAAATCACCAGGATTACGAAATTGTTTTAATCCTCCCAGCTCCAGCCACACTGGCCCCTGCCAGCATGAGCAGCAAGAAATCACTTTTAGCTTCTCAAAACATCCCCCACCAGCCCAGTGGCCCAGGGGTCCCCATCACTGCCAAAACTGAGGCTGAGGGCTTCCTTCCCCACGGGGGCTGGCCATGCTCGCAGTGGGCATCGGGCCTGACCGGCAGTGGGGATGACTCCTTGCGCCATGGGGGACAGACCAAGTATCTTCCCCCAGCCGCTCCCAGGCAGGAGGGGACTGCTGGCAGGTTTGGGTCGAAGAGCCCAGGGCAGAGCGAGCCTCCTCACCCTGTACCCCAGCTCTGGGGTCCTACCTCCCCTGCGATGTCGGGACCCATCCTTACCTCCACGCCGCCCCAGGGAGGGGTCCTGACTCCTCTGCCAGGGAAAATGCGCCTGGGAGATGTCGTCCCCATCAAGCTGGGGACAAACCGCCTGGTGAGGTGCCAAAGCAAGAGCAGCCGGGCTCCTGCCACCAGCCA
>NW_008795025.1:3470618-3589713 GCF_000699145.1 Aptenodytes forsteri | reverse complement strand
AACCGGGGGACAAACCGCCTGGTGAGGTGCCAAAGCAAGAGCAGCCGGGCTCCTGCCACCAGCCAGGCAGTGCAGGCAGGGAGCCACGGGCAGGGAGCACCCGGGGCGCGGGGATTAAACCTCTGGGAAGCGGCTGGCATGAGCAGCAACAGGCCGAGTGATTTCAAGGCGCTGGGCTCTCTTCTGGAGGAAGATTGATTGCAAGAGACAATGGAGAGATTTAAGAGAGCAAAATGAAAGCACAGACCCCAGACAACCCAGGGTTGGGCTGCTCAGCCTCTCGTCATCCACTGTGCAGGCAAGACAACACCTTGGACCAGAGGCAAGCTGGAGAGAGGCAACCAAAGGCTCCCAGAAGGACCAAGAGCCTTTTGTTGGTACAGTACAGTCTGTGCAGGAGGTTTCCTCCAGCATCACCCCCTGCGTGTCGGGTTTGAGCCCTGGGCACCTTCCCATGAACCCCAGGAAGGCTGGGAAACCCTCCTGCCCATCTCCTTCCTCCAAGCACCTCCACCTCCTCCCGGGACACAGATGTCCTCCACCTCCAGCCACCAGTGACAGCCCACAGCTCCCAAGGGTGCAAGAGCAGCACCTTTTTACAGACTGGTAGAAGCAAACACTTCGTGGGTGGATGCAGCACTAGGGGTGGGACATGGGAAGAAAGACACAGACCGGGGACAAAAGAGCCATCAGATCATTGGAAAACAAAGAGCTTGTAATAATGAAAAAAGGACAGATTTCATAACCAATCACTTTTTCCTTTGAAAAACACAATCACAGTAACTTTGCTTTATACAACCACCTAGAAACTATGAAACAGTATCACATTGTGCATTTTTTTTTTTTTTTTTTTAAAACCTACTTATCAAGAAGGGTATTCCACACTTCAAAAATTATATCCATTTGGGGAGGAAAGAGGAGACAGCTAATAGCGCAGTCACAGATACATCATGAGTCCAAGCAAGCGGCAATTCTTTGTCCTCACCTTTTCCACTTAGCCAAAAAAGAAGAGTGGAGAAGGGGATAGCAAAAGAGAAAGGAGGAGGAAAGAAAGAAAGCACCCACAGAGGACTAATCACACTCCATAATTACTTTTGACATCTACAGGGCTTCATAGAAAGTTCATTTAGACCAACACAGCGGGGAGGGGGAGAGGAAGGCGGCAGTGGGACCCGGGGGGAAACTTTGGCATTTCTACCCCGAGCCCCCTCCAAATGCCGATCCTTCACCAGGAGGACCTATGGGATGGGGAGGGTGTCACAAGTTCTACCAGGCTGCCCAATTTCTCCTCTGGAGCAAAGAGTTTGCAATTTGGTTTCTAGAGCTTGAGGGAGTGTCAGGCCATGGGGTGTCTTCCCAGGCAGGGTTGGTGCCTCTTGCCCACCATGGCCTGGCTGCGCTGGGGCCAGAGCAGCCTCCAACTCCCACCGGGAACAGGGCTGGGGCATCAGCCTCTCTGTACACCCAGTATTACCAGCCCTTTCCTCTCCTCCCCCTGCAAAACCTGCATTTCTCTTGCAGCCAGGGTGCTGCAGCAGGGACTGAAGGCCCCGAGGCATGCCGACACACCAGTTTAACCCCACGGTGGTGGTGGGTCGACAGCTCGTCCCCAGGCACGGTATTTGGGATGGCGTCACGTAAAGGAGGCAAGGTTTAATGAGGTGACAGCCACCAAGCCCAACCGTGACTGCTGCAGAGTTACCGCAGGGATTTTCCACTCTTCCCTCAGGAGCCCCAGCCCCTCTTTTCCAAGGAGACGAAACAATCCAATCACCTTCTGGAATAAAAATTAAAATTTAAAAAACCCCCTATGCTTAAGGCAGAAGATCATCTTCCCCCTACGAGTGCAAATCAGAATGGTGGAGGAGAGGAGGGAGGGCTATGGGCTGGGACACAGCACATGAGCACATGAGCAAAGCGGCTTTTGTATTCCCAGTGGGAACCAAGCCATGCCCTAGTCCCAGGACACACCCCAGCACTACAGCCTGACGTCGAGGCCATGAACCCCCCAAAAGCCTGGGGCGCACACTGAAGTCACAGCAAGCAGTACGCAGCAGCATCCCTGCAGCATAAGGCCAAATTCACTTGGCTGTTCAAAACGCAGGCAAAGCTTAAAGGCTTTGTTCTGTCTCTCTTGCTCCTTGGAAGATTCGCAGTAAAATCCCCAGGAATTGTTATCTCCTGAACCTGGACTGTGCTTTCCCTCCCTGCCTCCCACACGGCTGCGGTGGCCGAGCGCCGGAGAGGAAGCATAACAAGCAACACAAGAAGGTATTAGGGAAGCAGGAGCAGCAGGATCCAATTCTGCTCCCCTTGGAAGATTCGCAGTAAAACCCCCAGGAATTGTTATCTCCTGAACCTGGACTGTGCTTTCCCTCCCTGCCCCCACACGGCTGCGGTGGCCGAGCGCCGGAGAGGAAGCATAACAAGCAACACAAGAAGGTAAGGGAAGCACAAAAGCCCCCCCCCCCCCCCCTCAAGATTTTAATCCTGAAGGCTGCTGCCGGTTGTCCCCCCATGCCCTGCGTATCATTGGCTTCAGACAAATGGCAAAGACACCGACAGCACAAGGAGGGCGGGAAGCAGAGCAGGGAAAGGCATAGGACAAGCAACAGCTGACTTTGGGAACACACCTGGATTTGAGAGGTAGGAGCTTATTTGATACATACAGGCCACAGCCATGAGCGCTGCAAACGCATTTCTCTTAAAATGTGGTGGCACAGCATCTGTTCCCGTTGATGGAGCAGCTCCCACTCCTGCTTGCCAAGCCTGTAAAGCCCAAACCTGCTGCCGCTGCCTCACTGCCCTTTCAGGAGCGCACACCCACAGCACACGGCATTGCCTTCCCCAAGCAGGGGGACCTGGCCTTTCTGGTGACACGGTCCCAAAGCCATGCAGGGAACTCCAGCTAGCAAATAAACTCTGGATGCCGCAAATCCTACCCCCCTGCAACCCGAAAATCCCTGGAAGAGCAGGAAGGATGGAAAGCAGCAGAGAATCAGCATGGAGAAGCAAGTTCAGAGGGAATCTCCAAAGTGACCAGCCACACTGTGGCATCTCATCCCCTTAGACGGGACTATCTGCAAGGGTTTCAGCGAGACAAAAGCAGCTTCCACACCATCCTCAGAGCCGCACACAACCGCAACCTCCGACAACCTCTGCACCGAATCGCAAGGAGAGGGAGAGCTCAACTCCCAAAAGCCAGCACTGCTTCGTGGTGGCCAGAGCACAGACCTGTCTCAGCTTCCACTTTCCATCCAGCTACATCCCAACAACTAAAGCACCAGATTAAAAAAAAAAAACACAGCTCCTTTTAACTCTGCTCTCCATACTTCTGGATTGTCACCCTGCTGTCCTCCCTCCAGGAACGTTTCCAAGCACCCATTAGCAAAGCCCGCTTATGAAACGAAGCCACCCGGGGACTGTCCCAGCTCCCCTTGCTCCCGTTGCGCAGGCTGCTCACAAGGAGCGACGGGGCTATTTTCTCTCACCATCTGCTCTGCTTCATTAGGTCTCCCTTTATTGGCCAGATGTTCTCACAGACGCGGAGCCATCCCGGCTTTAGCGCTCGCTCGCAGGAGGAATCTGCATGCCTCATTTCTCAGAAATCTCTGGGAGGGAGGGAACGGGCAGACGTGGCGCTGGGGAGCTGGGAGCCTTTAAAAGCCATGCCTCTAGGAATTCAGGCTCCTTTCCCCCGAGAGAGCATCTTCACTGCCAAAAGGGACGATGTTTTATTTTATGAGATAACGTTTGCTAGCTGTAGCACGCCACCTCCCCTTTTTCTCATTTCTCCTGCCAACAAAGACAGAAAAAAAGGGAAGGGAAAGAGCAGGGTAGGGAGCAGAGCAGGCGAACAGACTGAATTTCTTGCTTCCCCTAAGGATTTGGGTTAACTACAGAATAAGAATTTAATTACTCGCAACTTGACCCTCCCTTCCAGGTTGGGAAGTGGACAGTTGGATGGCGCAGCAGCAGGCAGACAGGCAGGACGCGGGCCACCCGCCCATGCCCCGCTCTCCCCAGCCCAGCTGAGGAAGGCAGAGTGCTCCCAGGGGACTGGCATCACTTCAAAACGTGTCTCTGTATTTTTCCTTCCCTCTGAAAGGATGAATTACCAGTAAACTCTGTTTCTTTTTGTAAAGAACCACTTGCTTAAGTAACAGTACTGGTTTATTTTGGATTGCCCCCCCGGTGCGGCTGCCCTCCTCTAAACACCCCTAGGTAGGTATGGCTTCACTCGTCTCCCACCGCTTTCACTGGAAACACCTACGCAAGGTTTGGACACGGCAACAACTGCTGCAATGCAAATCAGGAAACTGAAATATTTTAAGGGGCTTTATATCTCAGACTCCACTTCCATACGAACAGGAACCCTCCGTTTAAGTAAGAACAGACCTAAGGGAGCTAAATATGGGAAAACGGGCTCCTGGGCACCGAAAGGATGAACAGCACAACCCCTGCTAGTCCAGCTGCCCTCCCGCTGGAGCAGACCGATGCTGCAGGGGCTGTGAGGAGGAGCACCACAACAGACACACCAGCTACTCCACCATGCACACCGCTGACAGAGCAGAGGCATCTCCCGGCAGGTCCATCATAGTTTCTTTATAAGTTGAGAGCACATTATAGAAGTGTAGGTAGTTACAGGTTGTTGCCCTTGGCCTGGCATGGGTTCACCACCACTGAATTTGAATCTATTTCAGATTAAATGAAGAGAACTAAGTTTCCTTCTTCAGTTCCTCTGGGCAAGAGGCACAGCAGGCAAACTGAGAAAAATGCAATGTACTGGTCGTGTGAGAAACCATGCTATTAGCTAATTAAAAAACAATAACCACCGAACAGCAGCTGAGCAGGGATTCCTGCAATTCCATTGCCCAAACTAGAGGCAAGTCAACAGACAGACATCAGTGCGAGGATCCTACTTCAGGAGTTTCACCCTCCCCTTGCGGTCCTAGCTGTGCACCACAGCTTCCCACGAGCCGGGCAGGGGGGAAGGCAGCAGTCCCAGGGACCTCGGCCATGCCAACCTGACCCAGCGGCAGCAGTCCTGGCTGCGAGGTTCAGCTCCAGCTCCCCTCACCCACCGGCACTGCTGCAAGAGAGCAGGGAGCACATGGCATGCCAGGGGAAGGACAGCGGGACTCTGCGGGCCCCCATGTTTTCTTTCCTACAGGAGGAGAGACGAACGAGACCATCGAGTTAGCATCGCTCTTCCAACATAATTTGCTCTGCAATACAGCTGCCCTTTACCCGAGTCTGCTTAATGGTATCGCACTTCCCAAACTGGGTTAGTAAGATGAGGCAAGGGGCACGAGTAACAGCTGAGCCACAGGGCAGCATACCAGGATAGCGCCCGACAGAGGCTTTTTGCCAAACCAGAAGCCACGAGGAGACCTGTTTTCAATTTCACCTTCACCATCAGGTGGGCACAACACAGTCCTTTCCCTGCTCCCTGACAGCTCTCCAACACACCACCACTCCTGAACCCCAGTCTGCTAAACACCCCCCCGCCCACAGGAACCATCACCTCCTTGCCTTGTGCCACTTTTGCTGCACCGGGCTGCAGGAGAACACCAGGAAAGGTCCCTGGCTCAGTATGGGATGCCCGCACGCCATCTAAGGATTATTAAGGCTTTGAAAAATACTTTTTGATCTGGAGAATGAAGTTCTGAAGCCTTTGTTCGCCTAGCTTTTTGCACCGTTGGTAGGACCCAACTCTCCTTTCAAAAGGGCCTTAGGATCATCTGCACTACTTTCACACAGCTGCATGGAAAGTTGGTGTTGAACCAGCACAAGAGACATGCCCAGAAGCAGTAGCAGCAACTAAAAAAAATCAGGAAGAGAAACTTTGGTTTAAAATAAAATAAAATTGAAAAGAAAGAAAGAGAGAAAAGGTAAACACAGGTGCAAGTTGACTCACAAGAGGGGTATTTGCAGGGCATAACCCCACAACCCTGGAGATCTAGATCTACATTCCCGGCTTTGTTTTACTGTTACAACCTTCATTGCACAGGACTCAAAATCACTCTCATATGGTTGTTAAGTTTCATAAATAATGTGAAAACTATATGCAACAGATACATCATATTTCCAAAAAATTATAAGAAAAGTTACATCAAATTAAAAAGTAGCTTCATGAATGAAGATACTGCTCTAAGTGCACTTTCCCTGCAAGTGCAGCCAGTGCCTCAGCGCTGGATATGAAGAAAAAAACAACAAAACCAAAAAAATCAGATTAAAAAACTTAAGTCCGGTTTCAACCAGTCAAAACCGGGCCAAGCAGAAACTGAGTGTGCTCTCGGCACTGTCCCATGAGGGAGTCCCTATGATGCTTCGTTATCCAGATAGGTTTGTATGTCCTTGTTGAGACTGTAAACAATCCTTCTTTCCTGAACTGTCCTCTTTATTGGCAAAACAAAGTAAAATATTTTATTTTTTTTTTTAAAATAGAACATTAAAATTAACCCAGAAGAAAAGAAACGAAACACAGTGAGCTTGTTGGAGTCCATAGGATCTGGTCTGGAAGAGCTCGGAAAACATGTTCAGTGTTTTCTCCTGTTTTCAGCTGGAACTGTACCAGAGATCGGGTTACTTGGGGAAGAGGGGAACAGAACGAGAAAACAAAGGATGCGGAATAAGAGACCGTGGCCATCTCATGTGTTCGCTTCATTCGCTAGGTCCTCTATCAATACCTTAGTGTCACAAGCCTTGGACCTGGAAAAAAAACCAAACAGAAGACACTCACTGTTTCTGGGAGAAGAAATTCCCATTACTACATGCAGACAATAAAACCGCAGTGCACTTGGAAATCTTTCTTCCACAAAGAGGAATTGTTTTCCTCCACTGGAATTGTTTCACGCTCTCCCACTCTCACTGGGAATAGCAGAGCCTTATAAATATGCCCCAGCTGTCCCTCAGCATCCTCCTCCCACCGCTCTGCCCACGCCACACCACGCCGGCCACCTTGCACGCATGGACAATGCCCTCTGCGGGCTGCGCCGACAAACAGCCGGGGACCTCTGCGGCACTGCTGGGTGCAGTGCATCCATCCACCCCTCCGCACAAAACTCCACAAAACCATGGCAGCAGGCACTGCAAATCCAAAGGAGTGTACCTGCTCAATCTGTAATTGGGCTGCACAAAGATACAGCAGCTTATTTTGGAATACACTTGACATGTCTCAGTTCACTGCATGTCTGAGGGGTAAACGGACATGGTTGTAGGGAATTCGACCAGGCTTTGGCCCACATCCTCTCTGCATGAAGTTTTTCAGTCTCTAGCGGCCGCACAAAGACTGTTGGTATCAGTCACATCCATGTACTCTGAGCCAACACGGATATGAGACAAGCATGGCCCAAGGGCTGCGGCTCAGGCCAGAGCACACCCTTTGCGTGACAGCCACGGCCTCCTTTCCTCCCATCCACCCCTCCCATGTCGTGATGCAACAGGGGGATGTGCTGCAGGGATTGCACAACACTCCTGACATGCTGTGCTTCAGCGTCCCCAGGGAGCCAAAGCTTGCCTCCTGGCCAAAGGGCAGGGCTCAGCAGCTGTGCTGCTGGAGCAGAAGTGATGCCTGAACACTGGAGCACCCTGTGATGCTCAGAGCATGGGCACTGCAGTGAAGATAAGCAGTCAACAGGTTCAGGGCTGGGGTGCAAGGTGGGGAAACGTCTAGGCTGTAAGGAGGCGGGGTGGAAAGAAAAAATGCATGGTTTTAGATTTGGGAGAGGAAAGGGTCTGAGATCTCACATAGGAAATCTTAACCAAATGATAACTGAAATCTTGGAGTGGTCTGAAGCCTGGAAATGGACAGTTATGGGAACCTCTCTTCCAGGTTTGGATTTACAACCTCTGGCAACTGCTACAGGCTATTTTTTGCAGGAGGGAAGTTTTGTAAAGGGAACTCCCTTTTCCAGTGGTTTACCAGAACCCCAAGATGATGTAAAGGATGGATCAACCCTCCAGCAGAGAAATATTCATCTACTAATTGGACACGTCCTCCCTTTGAATGACTATTTTGGCTGAGATCTTCGCATGACTACCCAGTCCATAAATGGCCACCAAGCATTAACAACAGCTCTAACACATGATTTGGTTTGTTGCGCTAGAGGCGAGGCAAAACATACTGTGAAGCAAGACGAGGTCTGCGCAAGGACACGCTCTGGCTGCGCTTCCACTGTTTGTTCTTGCGGCGGTTTCGTACACCATCTTCCTGGTCCATCATCTGATCCAAGAGCGTCAGGTCATCAGCGTTGAGCGGTGCCACAGAGATGTCCCTCACGGCACGGAACTCACCACAGTTGTTCAGGTGCTCGTTCTCCAGACGGAAGAAGTTCCACACAAACCGTCTAGGTGGAGAAAAAGTGAAAATTATCAATTTGGTTCCACTTTTACAGGCATTGCCTGTGTTTAGCAAAGCACTGGCACACGCACCTAGATACCACTGACTGTTCTCACTGATCAAAGTGCCTCTGGGAACACACTGGGAGTACGGAGAAACAGCAAATGACTAACAGCAGCACCTGCTACAACATCTTTCCAACTCTCTGGAGAAGAACAGATCTGTCAGGCTCATTCACTGTCCTAACGATGACAGCCCTAGTCTGGACAGCATGGAGGCACCAGGCGTTACAAGCGAAACGCAACCTCCGCCATCTACATGAGTGAGGTTCAGCTTCAAGGGCTTTTACTCATCTTGAGAAGTTGTGGGGGTAGGTCTCCAGCTAGAGTACAAGTGTGTAAAGAGCCCTGAAACCTTGCAGGATCCAAATTAGTGTTTGGAAAAGCAGCGGAGATTTGAGAATAATTGTAAGCCTGAGAATCAAGTGAAAGTTCATCTGGAAATTTCAACAAGGTGATTTTAAGGAGAAATTTAGTAATAACAAAACCCTCAAGATCAGGTCTAGGTTCAGAAGAAACTGCAAATGCAGCATGAAGGACCCAGCCCCGCACTGCTGCAGAGCCCTCTACAGCTTTCTTCACTCAGCACCCTGTTTGGATTAAATGTTCCCGTTAGACCTAGTCTTCCATTTCAAGGACTGGTACCTTCCACGTCCAAAGAGCAAGGCACTTCCCACCACGCTGACGTTATACAAGTAATCAAAATGTAAAAGAGAAAGGAACTGTTCAGTCAAGCAGCCTTACCGGAATACCTCAAGTGGGGCAAATACAGTAGAAATGATGTCCCCAGCATACGGAAAGATTTGCATGGAAGTGAGGGAGATCTGGATGGTCCACGCAAAACGCAGGATCACGTCTTCTACAATGGCACAATAGTAGTATGCCTGAAGAACAAGACAGACAAACCGGACAGCTGATCGTACATGTTCTGCACAGAAGACAGACCTCTTCAGGCCTTCAGGAAGATAGAGAATTTGCTGCTCAACCACTAGAAAAGTGAACAGTATGAAATGATCTCTTTGAAACAAATGAACTCTACTGCTAGAAAATCCCAGCACATAGCATTCAGGAAGCACCAGTGGCCAATTTCAACATGCTCTAAACTCAGCAAGTTTTGTTAAAATATTAAAAGCCTTTCCTAAGGTAAGTGCAGACTGTATACTCACTTTCTGTGGGTAGACAATTCCTTCTCGAAGAAAGGTGTTTTCACCAGCATTTTTGTCAAAGAGACCCCAGTCCATCTTCAGGTCCCAAATAAGGGTATAGCAAGAGCTGATGAAATAGAAGATAATCCACAGGTAGAAGAACACTTGGGTGTCACTGTGGTTTTTAGCTGGAAAAGAGAAGAACAGCATACTTCTGTACAACTTAAAGCAGATTGCTTCTTAAAACAGCTACAAATTGGCTGACTTGATCAGTGGAAATAACACCCCTTTTATTCAAGTTCCGGGAAAATCAGGCTAGCTAATCTGAACCAAACCAAAAGCCTTAACAGGACCAGCTTTATATTGCCATTTAAATTCCACTTTCATCTCGTTCAACGTTTTGCACTTGGGATTGAAATTTGCAGTAATATTTTTATTTTCTTGAAACTCGTGGTAGTCCTGCCATTCTAACTCTGAACAGCAGGTGGAAGCTGAGGGTCATATTTCACAAAAGAGACAGGCTCGTACAAAGGAAAAAAGCACTGAGGCAGTGCTCATTTAGGAGGGTTTTGTAAGAGAATATTTTAGTTTGTCTAAATATAAACAACTGTGAATTAGTGCACTAAAAGCCTGAAAGAGGATGGGCAGTACAGGAATTTCCACTAGCCATTTCAGAGGTTGTGGTGGCAGGGGAAAATAAGCAAAAAGGTGGCAATACATTAACATGTATGTACAAATCCTGAAGAAGGCTCAGTACAGAGTTTTAAATGCCTATACAGAACTCCTCTTTGTGAAACACAGGACTGTGGGACCAAAGTCTGCTCACTTGCAGATATGTTTTTGCAACTAAGTTGTTTCCCAGTCTCCCCTGAAAAGGTTATGCTGCTCTCTCAATTCAGCTAGATTTCCCTACATCAGTCAGCTGGGTAAAAACAAACATCTGATAATTCTGTTTGCTTTTAATTAGCAAATCTGGGTCATAAAGTTCATAAAAATAAAACACGTTATAATGCTTTGCAAGGCTGAGACGCTTTGCATGTCCCTGCTGTCAGGATTCTTTCCTCCTTTCTGTGCAGCCACTGTAATTGCTCATTCACTGATTCTTTCTAACAAAGCCAATAACACTTCTAGTACAAAAAAGCCATAATGTTTCCAGTCCAAACCCAATGCCACGCTAAGTGACAGCACTGTTTTCCATATATGTGGCCTTAAAACAACAGAATCCCTGAAGCTGATCACAGAGGGAGCAACCGGGCAATTTGCCCTCTCCTTCCCTTTTTGTTTCTAACATTTACAATATAAGTGTAATGCAGCAATCTGATAAAATTAATGACGGTGAAAATGAGAGGCATCGTGTAAGAGTACATTCCTCCCATTACGCCTTTCAGGCTTCCTGGACATGATGTGCAGGATATAGGTCAAATACACACACTCATTCTCCTTTCAAAACACACCCCCTAAAGCAAACCTATTAAAGCCACTTAGGCAGCAAAGCCTGTCTGCAGTGAAGCTTCACATCAGCAGAGGAAAAGGACACGAGATCTGCTGCAGCTCTCAGGTTTGACTAGCTTCCCTGCTTTTGTGCAAGGTTAGAAGCCTTTGAGCAGTAACCCACATCCTCCCAAGGCTTGGCTTTACCCAGGGACAGGTCTAGCATCGCATCACCTGCCACTGCAGAGAGCCACGACGTCACCCAGGAGCAGGCACAGAAGTCCTGCAAAATACGTGCTCTGATGCCCAGGTACATTAATCCTGCTGCTTTGAAACCACCTCTCCCATCCATTTTTAAAGTGCAGCTGCCACTAAACGGGACACAGGTGAGCTTTTTAGAGCTTAGCAATTAATTGGGCTCTACTGCAAGATTTTATTCTCCCCCACCAGCTCCTCTGAAGCCTCAACTACATTATTTCAGGAAGAAAAGGCAGATGCTGACATTCAGTGACTCAGAGACACTAAGCCTGTTCTTTCCAACATTATTTTTAGCTCATTACATCTCCATGTTTAGTTCCCACTACCAGATCCTAAACAGTAATTCAGGAGGTAGTTAATGGGTTAAGTGCTTTCAAAGCATCTAAAACACTCCAAACTACCCTGTGAGGCTGCATGCTTCCTATCAGTAGCTTAGGCTTGAAGGTTAGGTCATGCTACCTTTTTTGTCTTCCTTAAGGACAGAATTCAAATAAACTGAGTCTTACTCCACATCTTCATGGAGCAGACATGGAGAAGGCAGTGCAGACAGTACCATCCATTGCCACGCCTTCGGCCACATCCCTGGCATGAGCCATGCCCTGCAGGTGCAGGGCTGAAGAGCAGCAAAGCGGCATTGCTGGGCGCTCCTTTGGAGTTCTCTGGTTATGGAGGGGACAGCCTGGCCCCGGACTACCATGTCAAACCACGTAAGGGGCTAACAAAACTGTATCCTAAGTTGGCAATTACATAGGAAGGTGATTTCAAAGGTTCATGCTGCTTAAACCTAAATTGCCTTAAAGGTTATTGTGTGCAATTACAAAAAGGAGGAGTACCGGGAAGAAAAAGGCCCAAGTAAGAAAACTTGTGGCATTAACCTCATCAACCTCAAAAGGATGTGCTTGCTTCTAGTTAGGTTATCATGGCCTCAGCTCCCTTTCCCTGCCCCTATCTTTGCAGCAGTCTTTTCAGTGGCACCTGGGGTCACGCTGCTTGCCCCTTGCTCCTGCTCGCTTTCTCAGCGACTGGCTCTGCAATGCATTCAGCTCCTGAAAAAATTCATTAAAAAAACAAATCACTCCCTGGTAAAATGCTCTAATTAGAACTAGCCTATTGTCTTTAGCCTTGGCCTTTGAGTCCCTTCCTTTAATCTCTTATCCTCCTTTTCCTCCTGCCTGCAATTGTTTGATACCTTCCTTCCTTCTGTCCTCATTGGTATTCAGCTGCTGTACAGAAACATGTTACTGCTCTAGGCAAGCAATTATATCTCAATCTCCACTGGCTGGTCCTAGTGGCCTTCTTCACTGCTGCTCAGGGGGCTAGAAAATCAAGGCATTCATATTCTGCCCAGAGGCTCCATCTATTCCTCGCCTGCCAGTTTTTCCAGTAGCAATACATAGCTGTGCATATGTATGATGATGTCAGGGTCTATTTAAGCAGGAACTGTTTCATCCTGTGTTTTTTCTTTGTTTAATGATGTGCTAGAAACCACCAAAAACCATTAGAGAGCGATAGTCTCAGGATGAGAGAAGCACTCTGGACACCTGATAGATCTCAACCTCTCCAAGAGGGAAAAAAGACCAAGTCTTCAACATCCCATGGACTGCAGCAACCCTTTGGCACACAACTGCCAGTCCACCCAGCCAGAGGTGGGTGAAGGACCTTTCTACTCGATGCTCCAAAGGGCACCACCATGTAGCAACTTCCTAAGCTACAGTTATTCAAAACAGCACGCGCAGGACAAAACATCGTCAGCACAAAACTCGACATGTAAAGTTGCAGGCGCAGCTTTACCCTCCCTGCCGATGGGCAGATTTCAGTACCTTAGCAAGTCTGCAACGTGGAGGTGTTCAGCTACATCAGAGGCTATTCGAGTTCGCAGTGCCATGCTATCTCCACTTGCTGCAAAGTTGATGGGAAGCAGCGTACCACAGGGGCCGTTTGCAACCTTCACCACAGAATTTCTATTAGCATCCTCAGTTTACCCTATAAAATGCAATTCTAGTAGATACTCTGCACAAATACACCTACAAATTGCCCCAGAAGGTCAACTAGATAAATAATGGAGGGCTTCCACCTTTGAACTGAAGCTGTGAATGGCCACAGTCCCAGAAAATAGCCAAAGGCACTTGCAGCAGCAGAATTTACTGCCTGCAAAAATATCTTGGATCCCAAACCCAGCCCCAGGGGACACAATATCTGACTAGCATTCTGAGAGAATAATACTCTGCAGAAATTATAGCCCCTTCTAAACACAGGCAAGAGAAAGGTTGCTTTCCATCAAGGATAGACAGCAAATACTATCCTGAACGCTGTTAATATTGACTTTACTTCCAAAGAATACTATCTGTTTACCCTGCTGAATTATTCTGGGGAATGTAAACACTATACAGTATTCAACACAGCAAAAATCAATGCCATGTATTATTGAAGGTCTGGATAAGAGCACAATGGCCCTCGATAAGCACTCCTGGTGTGTCAGCCACTGCAGCTGGCTGTGGTTTCTGCTGATGGTGAAAGCTGTGATACAAGCTGTAAGAAGCATGAGGTTATCAGGAAACACAGTCAGGTAAGCCCTGCTACGAGACAAAACTGACCCAGCCCGAGCAGTTCTGCCTCCAGCATCAATAAAAACCCTCTTGATCAAGGCACACCAAATTCAGTCTCCTTTGATGACCAGCTTTTCAATCACAGATTTAAGTGGAACCAAAACAAAGAAGTATATATTTACAGTGTGCTAGCCAAGCACAGATACTAGAGAACCGAGCATATACTTTCTGGCACCCAGTTAGCCCAGGGATGACATGTGCCCAGTAACTCCATTCCAGCACACAACAGGAGGGGGGTGACAGCCAGAAGTGACTTATCTACATAAGAACTGCCATCAGAATGACATCCCAAAGCATTTGTCTAACACCTTACTGATCGAAGTGCAGTATTACCGCTCCCTCAGTAATTGTACATCTTAATGAGGGAATAGCAGCAGCATTGCCTTTCTGCTCAGCCAGCACGTACCACTATTTAATACTGATCAATGGCAAAGCCATGACATGACAGTGGACTTAATGCAGTAAAAAGGCAAATAACCCAGCGGAGCACACGGAGGACTTGCCATCGTGCACTGATGGGCTTTGTCAAATACCAACCATTTCGTATGAACAACCTTCCCGTTAGATTCTGCAAACCTCTGCTATAGCCTCTGGGCACAATTTAAAGCGAAGCAGCAAGACACAGCGCAGTGAAGAACTGTCAGGAGGCAACATCTCGTTTCTTCTTCTAGTTAGATTCTACATTTGTAGAGCAGGGAAATCCCCAAATCGTGTTTTGAGTAAAAACACTCTGCAGGTTTGCATTTGGTTTGTAGGATGATACAACTGTGTCTAATTTCAAGACATTGCAGCAATCTCATTACTCGTATCTCACAAACAAATGTGATTTAATTGCAAACAGGAGGAAGCATATCAGTCATAACTGAGATTTGATCTGATTCTTCTTCTGGTGGCTTCTCTAGCATTTGAGAAATATTCTTGGGGTATGTTTAACTGCTACCTTGAGAAGGATGGGGTTTCCAATCTAAGCGTTTGCCAGCAGTCTCACTAATAAGAACATGTGGATTCACAATATGAAATAAATAGCATGGTAATCAAGGCCTTCATTGGACAATTTAGGGATTGGCACACAATGTCATCTACTACCTCTATAGTGCTTTGAGATCCCAGAGCAGATTCCTTCAAAATATAATAGCAACCACAAAAAATCAAAATTAAAAAAAATATTGTTGGATGATTGCATCTCCTAGATTTCTGCAGCACCAGAGAGCTCCAGACCTGCATACATTTGAAAGGAAAATCGCTTGCGATGTAGTCAGTTGCTTTTCTTAAAATGTTCCATTAAAAAAGGTCAGGCTTACCCCTCTTAAGTGCCCATGAAATGAGGTATCGGTAGGCCACCGTTTTTACTTACACCTTATTCATTAGTGTTCCCACTTCTCCAGTCACCTTTAACACAAAAGTGTATTAAAACCTATTAGTCCACTTTCCAAATCCCAGCTATTAAAATCCATCTCTCTTAGCTGCAGTCTTGAGAACTGAATGCATGAATCACTCAGCGGCAGGGTGCCAAGGTTGCTTCTCCTCCACGGCGCGGCTGCCAGCACTGGGAATGTCCCGCTTGACATTTGTAGACCTACAAAGCATGGGAAGATTTCCCTGTGGGATTTTATGCCTCATTTGTGCTGACGTTCAGGGTGTGGTGGCAGTTCCCGAAATCACTCTGCCTAACAACCCCTCCTCCCAGGCCCCCCGCCAAGCACAGGCTGCTAAGGTTGCTTCTCCTCCACGGCGCGGCTGCCAGCACTGGGAATGTCCCGCTTGACATTTGTAGACCTACAAAGCATGGGAAGATTTCCCTGTGGGATTTTATGCCTCATTTGTGCTGACGTTCAGGGTGTGGTGGCAGTTCCCGAAATCACTCTGCCTAACAACCCCTCCTCCCAGGCCCCCCGCCAAGCACAGGCTGCTGTCTCATCTTCCCTCCTCCACGGCGCGGCTGCCAGCACTGGGAATGTCCCGCTTGACATTTGAGACCTACAAAGCATGGGAAGATTTCCCTGTGGGATTTTATGCCTCATTTGTGCTGACGTTGGGTGTGGTGTGGCAGTTCCCGAAATCACTCTGCCTAACAACCCCTCCTCCCAGGCCCCCCGCCAAGCACAGGCTGCTGTCTCATCTCTGCTGTCTCATCTCACCTTACATGCTCACTTACCACAGGCTGCCAGCAAGCGAGCTCCTGCTGGCTGATCCAGCCCAGCCAGGGTGGTCCTGCCGCAGCCCTGCTGGGGTGCTCCTCACCCTTCCCGGCTCGACCCCGAAGCATCATCACCTGGACAGGTGTCTAAGCAATTAGAGGAGCTAACAAGCCAGTGTGGAGAAGCCAGACTCGCTCAGGGTGCCGCAGAGACCCACGTCAAAGCTGGGAGGAGGTCAGAGGCCAGGATGGAAACGTTTGCCCATGGCAATGCCTCCAATTCTTCACTAATGACACCGCCGCTGCTCTGACGGAAAGGATCAGAAAGACTGGCTAATGAACACAACTCATTACTGAAGGCCTCCTGGGCATGGGATGACAGGGTTTCAGACAAAAATTCATCCTAGCTCACAGCAATGTGACAGACTTTGCACGTTTTGGCTCCAAATAATCATCCTGATGGAGTTGCCAGGATGCTGTGCTAAGGCAAGCCACACGAAAAATGCAAGTATTAAGAAAGAAGCCAGTTAATCCCATTACAAACTTTGTTTTACTTCAAGAGGTCAATCCAAGCACTCTCTAAGGTTCTTGTGACACCTAAATCAAATGATCTGGCTTGCCACAGTACTGACAGCTCTTCCAGTGCTGAGAAAGAGAGGGAGAGATGGGAGATCTTGTACCGACACACAAGGGATAAACTAGGGAACAGGATCTCACAAATGCTACTTGTTTCATTCTTTCATGAATTTTTTTTTTTAATTTCGTTTCTAAAAAAAAAATTTGTACTTGAATTCTATATGTCCACTTATTTTGCCTTGCCCCGTGCTCTAGAAATGAAATGACATTTCTCAGTTGAGGTATTATAAGCTGCTGCACCAACGTCTGATTTCTGTGAAAGTCATTTTAGTCCCAGTTCTCACTGGGAACTGGGACTCAAGTTGTTCTTGTCTCCTACTGTAACCATTTAGGATCGCAGTTAATTTTGTTCCACCTACCAACAAATTCGCTCCACAGGGGTTGCACCCTGCAGTTTCTAATAAGGTAGCAACAAGGGCTAAGTGACACAACCCACTGTTCAGTACTTCAGCCGGCAGAGAAGAGCCGAGCTAAGGTGCAGTCATGTATCCTCCTGCAGCTCTCAGTGCAACAGTTTGATGTTACCACCACCCTCTCCTCCTTCCTGCCGTGCATCATCCTCCTCCACCTGGAAGTCATACCCCTCCCCAGCAGAGCTGCGGTGGGCCAGACCATGGGAGAACCAGCGATCCGTTCCAGCGTGAAGTCGGCTACGCCAGCCGGTATCACCACCGGTAACAGCTGAAGCCATCGTGATTAATGAGGAGTGAGCAGCAGTTACAAGACCCGGAAATCTTCCACTATATTTTCAAAAAGCAGCACATTTCCCATTCATCTTCATCTGGTCAGACCTGGTCAAACCTCTCTATTAGTAAGGGATGGTCCAACACCTTCCTGCAAAAGCCCATTAATCGAAGAATGACTCTTGCCTTGACAGTTCACATCTCTATTCCTTGGCAAAGCAAGGAGTTTCACAGTTTTCTCAGCCTTTAAAAAAAACAAACAAATTATGCCTCACTTAATCAGGAGAAACCTGTTTCTGAAGGGATGGTGAGAACACAGACAGAAGCACTACTCTAGAGACAGCCCTATTTAGTTAACTTCTGTATTTTTAATTACTGTCAATTTCCTGGGCTGTTTAATGAGAAAGCATGTGGCAGTTATACTATCTTAGACCAACCTAAGACTCTCCACGGCACTTCCAAGCTGATGACAGCTAGTGTTCAGCAGTCTCACTTGGAGCACCTGGAAAGGGCGTGGGAGCAGTACTGAAGAAGAGACACTTGCTCAAGTTTCCTGGCCACACGGATTAACTTTGGAATAATTTAGAGGTTAATAAATAGCTGGATACTACCCAGACCACAGTGATTTCATTGAATAAGGTGTGTAAATCAGACAGACAATGAAAGCTTGCATAAACCATCTTTCCCTTCAGTTAAAGGATAAAATCCCGCATAGCCAGTTTTAACCCAGTACTTGTACTTAAGCTCAGTAACACGTTCCTGAAAAAACCAAGGTAAACACATAAATACTTACGCTGAAACAGCAAATCCCACAAAACAAGAAAATGATGGAAGAGTTGAGTTGAGAACCTCAGTTCTTCAAGCACAGAAGCCAGATCTATATTCTGTGTGAGCCAGATACTTTTGATGACACCATGGGAGCCAAAGGCATCAAGGTAAGAGAAAATTGAGACAGTAGCAAACCCAAGAAGCATCTCATTCTACAAAGAATGAAACTGGAGCATAAATCACACATAAAGCTTAAGAAGTGACCAGCACTCAGAGTAGTACAACACAACTCCAGTTGCACGGTTTCTCTTAAGAGCCGAACACCTAAATACAACAATCCTGTCTTACAAAGGCGAACCAGGTTTGAGTGAGGAATGAAACCCAGGCTGGCTATTTTAGATATGTCAGCATATCCTGTTAAATGCAAGCACACTTTATACAAGAGGGGATCCCCGTGGAATGCTACCAGAAGCTGGACTGAAGTGGAAATAGCTGTACTGGTGCATTTGTCAAGGAAAGCGCATCTGCTTTTGGCAGAGTGAAAACACGGCAAAAAGTAGTTGTGTGTCAAAATAACACTGCACTTGGGGCAAATATTCTGCTGCAGACTCGGGCTTAATCATTTGTTTCCCCAGCACCACTTAGGTTTCCATAGGGATTAAATAAGGCAATATAATACTCAGTTGGCTAGCTCTGGGGCAAGGCTGCTCAGCACTACCAGGGAAATTAAAGCAAGGGTAGGAAAGACCCGGGGGCAGAGGCTTCTGCTCGGCCGTGCTGCGAGCGAGCAGGGACTGGCGGCACACACTCCAGTTGCTAGGTAGCTTAGAGTTACAGATATGCCTCATTTGCCTGTGCAAATATACTCTGCAGGACTATATTTACAGAACGCGGCCTTTGCTTCCCATTCCTTTGAGCGATATAAAAATACTGAGAATTCTTCCATTGGGAGCTCAGCAACAGTTGCCCTTGGGTTGCTGCTGTTGTCCCTGAAACATGGCCGTGTTTCTGAGCCATGGTGAAGTGGGCAGCTTGAGTCGGCACTCATCCACGCAACTGCTGCCTGCTCCGGTTTTATGTTAAGGGGTAGTGTCTCTCGCTTCAGCTTCACTAATTCAGGAGATGATAGCTTGGTGTTAACTCTGTAAAACTGGTCTAAGTCCCGGGACAACAGGATTGCCAGTTTGGAAGAGAAAATCTAACAGATCTTACCAGTCCAACATCCCAACTGCAACTAGAGAAAATTGCATTCTGCATCTAAATCAAACGGAAAAAAAATAAAGAAACAGCTTCTCTAAGGGAAGAAAGAATCAGAATCATGCACTGCCTGAGCAATATGAATTATTAAACAGTGGTATTTTGGGGAAACTGAGATACTAGTCAAGAGCCAACAGTACCCTGTGTTACTGGGGGTGATCCTTTGCTACAGCAGGTTTGGAGAAGGGAGTACCACATCTGACTAGAAGCAGCATACATCACTTAAACATAATAAGGTAGCATTTGAACATTTCTTTAATTAGAGCTGTTTTCCAACAAGCTTATGAAAACACAGCACAACAACACCGTAAGTGCACTCTGTATGAATTAGCTGGCTTTCAACACCAGCAAACCCCCCTAGCCACACAGTCCATCTTCACACAGCTGGCAGACACAAGCTAAAAACCTACAGAGCCACTACAAATTATTCAACGTTCAAATCAAGGGAGGAAGATGAGCCTTTACAGAGGGCTGAGATGTCCCCAGGACACCCAAGTGGAGAACAGGCACTGGTGTACATTACCTGACCTTCCAAGAAAAGGCCACCAATTACCCTCTTGTCCTGGCAGCCAAAAGCTGTCATTCCAGAGGTATAAGTCATAGGCTTACAAACACAGGCATGAAAGACTGTTTAAATAAAACTCTTGTTACCACAGCAATTAACAGGTTCGTTACTTACTGCAATTTAGAGCAGGTCTAAGGAGCAAGGATCTTTACCAATTTGACCCTTGTTTTGGGCAGTGCTTGCTTTCTCAATAGCAAGCAGCTAGCCCCCAACAGATATTTTGTAGGTAAGAGATCGGTGATTGTCTCTACCATCCTTAGGCAGACACAGAGAAGGTGTGGGCGAGCAGTGTGTCTATTTTCAACAGTAACATCACAACAACTTGATGATAGACCATCTCATTCCAAGTTAAAAAAGAACTGGGAATCTATGTAAAGCACATAGATAAAACTGGATTCTTAACAGGTACAGCATATTAGAAAGTGCATTTATGGCAGGATGGGAATAGGCCTACAGGGCTGAGAAGACACAGCAAGGTCTTAGGCAGCCCTCTGAAAAATCGCTACAAGCCTGTAACCCTAACCAAACACTGTGACATTTACAAAATCGGTGCTAACATGTAATTTCCAAAGGCCGTGAAGCTTCCAAATTTTTTTGTATGATACCAACAACTATGTGCTATTGACTCCCACTAACAAAACCGGACAGACAAAAGCTGGGAGTCACGAACATCCCTCAGCAATTGGAACAAGCCCCATGCCTGGCTCATAAACACCTCATTACAACCCACTCCCTGCCAGACTTGAAGAGCAGACAACAGTTATGTATGGCAGCAACGAGAACAAGGGTCAGCAGTACTGGCGCAGATGCAAACTTCAAGGGGAGTAGGAAGAGATCAAGTTCTTCAGCAGGACATTTTGACAGATGCTGGTTTTCCTCTTGGTTCCAAACCTACCCCAACCTTCCTGCAGAAGGCTCTGCCAGAGTGTCCCCCCCCGGGAAGGAGAAGCATCAGTCAGCCTTCCCAAAGCAAGCACTGTATATAAAAGCTTATAAGCAGTGACTATTGCCAGGCAATCTGTATGTGTCTCATCTCAGGGTTTGGCAGCGGTGACTAACTGGACTGCAGGGCTGGAACTGAAGAGCTGCAGAATGTCACTGAGCAAACAAATTAAAACGGGAGCAAGCTCTGGGGACACGGCAGCGGGGAGGAGATGCACAGAGGGGCCAGGCGCTGCATCCGGCACTGATGCTCCCACACCAGTTTGCATGTACCTCCAGATACAGAGCGCCTGACTTCCAGCCTTCAGCCAGCTTGCACCAGTGCACTTCCCTGCCATTCAAATGCAAGGCTTGACAAGCATTATTGGTGTGACTTCAGGCCCAGCTATGTCAAATCAGCCATTTCTTGGCCACAGGAAGGTTTCTAATAACCCTGCCACCCCTCCATAAAAACAGCATGTTAACTAGAAGCATGCCTTGAACACTTCTCCCTGCCCCACCACAATCATATTTCAGGATAAGTAATTGCTCACGAGCATGTGTGGTTGCTAAGTTCTGGAGATATAGAAGGCATATATTTTCAAATAAAAGAATACAGCTTTTAGGACTTCAGAACAATGAAAGGCAGGGTGACTGCCTGAAGTGCAGAAACTAAAAGCTTTTTTCTTCAGAACAAGAGCAGAATCGAGTAATTGTCGTTTCCAGGGAGATGGGGAACTTGAGGGATCAGAGCTCAATCTGCAGTTAAATGGATTGGAAACAACTCCCTACCAGCTGCAGAAAAAACATGGATAAACACAGAAAAATCCAGAGAGAGCATTTTCCTGGCACTGTGCACATCTCCCCCTGTTCAGGAATGATGGACCGACTTCATTCAGATGATCCAGGTTAGCTATTCACGAATGCCAAGGGAGAAGCATTTCCTATGTTATTCCTTTCCTCATATATCTCCCATTCCACCTCCCTTCACGGCAAAAACTGAGAGGTATTTCAGTTTTTTCTTTTTGAGAGAGAAACCTGGAAATTCTTTCTCACACTCCTGAAATGCAGTTCTAAGCAGACCACATACGTGAAAAATACCTAAAAGAAGATCTTAAAATACTCTTTGCAAGCTAGGCAGGCCTTTGCCTTTCCACTGAGATGTTTCACAGGTGCCAAAAGACGAAAGTTCATGCTCCAATGGGATGCCAAATTCTGAGCTTCTGCCATGTAAGAAGCAAATCCCATGACTTGCAAAGGATTTTCCAAAATAACCAATACCTTTGTGAGTGCTGTAGAGGGCTGCAAATGTCACCACAAAGAAGGTGGTGGAATATTTTCCAGCATTAACCAGATGAAAGGCCCGTTTGTTATCACGGTAACGGCGCAGGCACTGGATGAACCGCAACCAAGCAGGGATGCACTGGACAACTGCTCTCACTCCGTAGGAGTAGCTGTAACAAATCTGATTATCTGCAAGAAAAAAGTTTCAGGGACACAGAGTCAGTAAGTTTAAGAACTCCTGTCGTCTTCCTTTCTGCAAGAGTAATATCACTTGACGTGAAAGCAATTCCCCATCAATGTCTTGTACTTAGGCACACACATGTATGCACACACACGTATCCAGAACAGCGAGAAGCTCATCACCACAAAGTATCCTGACTCCCTTTACTCCATTAAGGAGGTATTCAGGTGACATGACATCAATAACAGATCCAGACAGATCATCATCTAACTCTTTCACTGCTGCCAGTATAATTAACATGCAAGAAGATTAGAAATAGTCTATTATTAAATTTATTTTGTGCTGTTGGCAGTACTGTGAACAATCGAATTAAGGATGGAATTACAAAAGGCCTTTGACACTGAATTTTTGTGCATAAATGGGAGAGCATTTCCAAACTCTGCAGGACAGCTCAAAAAGGCTTAAAAAATAAAAAGCAAAGCCAGGGCATAGCCCTAGCTTCAACAGCTGGGGTGAGAGACAATTACATCAGCATGACATTGTGTCACATCCCTGATGTTTGAAAGCCTTTTATTGAGGAAATGACCAGGAAAACCCCAGCTTTGCCTGGAACCTCCAAGCATGCCATATTCTTATGCTGTCTCGCTCAGCACATCTAAACCAAACACCCCACTGACTAACAAACATTTGTTTCTTATTCAGACTAATGGAGACAAGTTATTAGCTGATATTTATCCCAAAGCACAGCACTATCATTCCACTGTTTGGACTGTAGGAGGACAAGTTGTTATCCACTCAGTTGCTTTATTTATTTTATATATATTTATTCATTAAAAATAAAGTTACTTGCAACACTGTCTTAAAGGGAAAAGAAAGATCAGACAGATTGGAAGAACAAAGTGAACACTGATGCTTATTGAAGCATACTGCAAATTCTTTCAGACAGTGTCAAAACCATCAGACAACACGATTTGCCAGCAGTCACTGCTTAAAATGGAAAGAAAACAGCCCAATCCAGGAGAAGACAGGTACTATTTTGCCATTGGGAAGGCCAAAGTCAAAATTCATATGCCAACTCTGCGGCTCTTCTGGCTAGAAAGGAGAGAAGAGGCAGAGCACGCACAACACTGGCGCCACAGCATCAACTCTAATTGAATAAGGGGTGGCACTAACAAGCTCTGAGGAAGTTTCTCCATCCTCTCTTGCTTTAGGGTACTGTAACAGAGCCTGTAAGAAGCAGGCTACAACACAGAAAATTGTGGTTACCAAGCTCATGCAACTCATTTTCATGCTGAGCAACAGGAACAGGCTAAAAGCAAATACATGGTTAAACCACTATGAAATAAAACAACAATGCCAGGAAAATTGATTTCTCTTTCCAATCAAGAAGTGCTGTGACTAAATTCTTTGCTGAATATACAAGTCAGACCAAATGACTGGATTAGGAAATAAACACTGATGTGAAATTCCATTTCTCTGGATGGAAGTAAGAAAGGGGAGAATCTCTCTAATGCTGTGTTTACAAGACACGCCAATTATTTTAGTTTCCTATGTCATTGGTAGCCCTCTTCAAAACAGATAGATGATTATGAAGTTGCCTTGCTCAGTGTTTTTCAGGTCATTTTGACCACATTCGCATGGGTCATCAGCATTACTTCACCTGTATTTGCCAGAAGTCCAGCATTGTCCTCCCACTGAACCTCAAAGCTGTAGAAGCAGATCATGTATTCCAGATCCATGAGTATCACGACCAGGCTGTTGAGCTGATCAGCCAGCCAGAAATCTGCGAAGCCTACCTTGTGGAAGGGAGCAGTGAACACTCGAAACTGTCAGGAAAAAAAAAGGAATAATTCATGACATAGCGTCAAAGACATCTAAATGCAGTGGCAGGACATCACAGCATTGAACAAATACGGAAATAACAGAAATGCTTGAAGATTTATTGCTGACCTTTCACTCCTGCTGACAAAAAAAGTCTGCTCACTTTTAGTACAAATACATTCCTGCTTTCCTCCTCCTGTATGCAACTATTCATGTCCCCTCCCCATCTTTTTGGTTTTTTTACTGGCAGAAGAGCGCAGTCTCCTCCAACCAAGCTCTTTCCCAGAAACTCCCAGTCTCTGCGTAAGAGCTCTACACAGTTCCATTTCTCCCATTGCTCCTTTTTGATCAACGCTTTCTTTCAGGCATTTATGTCATGTCTATTGACGTCTTCCACACTTACCTTCTCCCTCACACTTAATGTCACTTAGATTATAGACCCTCAGCATGGCCATTAATCTGATCCTGGCTTGGTTTACTTAACACATTAGCTGTTCTTTTGTGTTAGAAGTTGTAAGAGTGAAGGTTGTTACTCCTGGATCTCCCAAGCCCTCTAGCAGGGAAAGAGTTAAAGAAAGGGCAGAAGAAATCCTATTGACTGTCAATTAGACTCCCTCTCAATCCCAGTCCACCCTCCCTCTAAGCCTTAATAGCAGTTTTGCTACTTTCAAACCAGACAGTTTTCATGGTCCATTACCTTTGATTACAACTCTTTCTACCTGGTTAGTTATAGGTACTAACGGCCAATTTCTCAGAGAGACAGCACCAGCACCACCCTGTAGTTCAGAGATTTATGAACCTTTAAATTAATGAAAACACAGGCTAACACCGATCTTTTATATTGTTCTCCTTATGAACCTAAAGAGTACACAGTTACAGAAACCCAGGAAGGGACTGACACATTCCCATCAGCTTGTAATGCCAATTTAAGGCTCTGGTCCTAAATTTCAAAGCCAAATAGGGGATTAAGACTTAGTGGCACTAAACAGCAAATGTGGATCTTGACTCAGAAAGCACTACACTCAGGTAGGACAGCACCTATTACAAAGGCTCGAACAGGGCCAGCCGTTTGGGAGGTCTGTCCTCAGTCAAAGCAGTCCAGCTGCAGAACAGCTTCTGCAGAGGTCAGAGAAGCCACGCCAACCTTCCTTTTCAAAAGGTCCTTCCTCAGTTTTACCAACACTCCCTGATACTATCTTTACCTGTTTCATCATAGACCTTTTTTTTCTGGAAACAAAGACTAACTAAAACGAAAGAAATGTGAAAACAGCTTTTCAGATAGATCTCCCTGAAAAAAGAAGAAATTAATAAAATCCATGTTGTTACTTAATTTAGGGAGAGACGCTTAGGCACTGCTAGATGACAGCATAAAACTTTTAAGAGAGTAGAAGCTTTCCACCTAAAGGTTACAGCAGACGACGAGTCAGCAGATATGTCCACAACCTAGCTAAGGCACTGGTATCTCAGTCAACTATCCTCAAGAACCTAAGCTGCCATTTGAACCCTCCTAACCCCACACGTCAGACACCGTGGTTTCCGACTGCTGCCGCACGCTGCCCCGGCACAGCTGGAGTTGCAGCCCAGCTACCAGAGGATGCTGGCAGTGGAGGGCTCTGCCTGCTGGCAGGTACCACAGGCAACTCCTCACTTCCCAGTTGAGAAGTGTCTGCAACATCCTCCAGTGAAGATGGACCGCAAGAATAAAGTCATAAAACACCAAAAGCTGGAGTTGAACCTCAGTTTCAAGTAATTAGTTGCAATTATATATCAAGAGTTCCACAATCCAAGCACAAACTTCCTGGTGCTGATTACTGCAGTTTTAATAGGTGCTGAGATAGCAGATATTTGAGCTGGAGCTAAACACTTCCTAGATTTTTACCTCTCGCAAACAGGCTCCGTACAGTTGTTTTGCCATTTCGGCGCCCTGCAGAGAGCGTGGGCATGCAGACGCTGTGCTATCCCCTGTGCTTGGATCCAATTCCTCCCGGTGAGCTGCTCTCCTCTGCCTACACAAGTGCACTTGTGGGCTTCTCATCCAGCAGCAAAAGGGCAAAGAAGGATGCCACGTAGGCAAGAAAGAAGAGCCTGGCATGGGAATTAAACTTACTACTGGCTAAATAACATTTTTTTCATTCAGAGGAAGATCAATTCAGGTGCAACTTGCAGTCCCTCAGGGATTATCAAAAGAGATCCCTCTCATGAGTACCAACAAGCAGTTGGCGATGATCACAGATGGATGCAGTAAACCTCCTAGATCCATCAGGAAATGCTAAAACACACTGAAGTACACTCCTGATTTGGTTCTAGAAAAATTGAAGGTGCCAGTAATGTTCTGCTACACCCGATATATCAGACTTCATTTTGGCTGGAAATGAAACATATCAAGCATGCGAAGAAAAGCGCTCACCAAACCAAAATTGGTGTGAACAGCACAGTTCTAAGAATTGCACTATTTAAACCTCCTTTCACCCAGATAGCTGCTGGCGACTGCAAGGAGAAATAAAATACACCCAGCCGGCCAATTACATGCAATAAAAATTAGAAAAGCCTAACAGCTACTCTTTATGTGGTTCTAATGGCCTTTTTTTAACCCTTCCCCCTTCCGCATAACACACAGTCAGATGTACTGTGTCATTTTCCACCATTAAGGTGATCTTGCATTTTGATGAAGCTTTTTTCCCCAGGAGACCCTGGGATGAATTGGCCTATGCACGCTCAAAGATATGTCTGTATCACAGACTGCAGCACAGTCTAGAGATAGCTGGGATAGAGCAGGTACTGGAAGTTAAGAGCCCTGTGAAGACTGAGAATCTTACTCGGTTAAGACATTAAAGTAAATTAGCACAGATACTGCTCACATGGTTAGAGCACTTCCAGTGCTTCCCCTAGCACCAAAGGACAGCAGTAAGACTAATGAGGCTTGGGACTAAAGGTACATCTATGAGAGATGGCTGAATGCTGGAAGGCAAAAAAGGAAGAAACCGAAATAGTAGTAAGCTAGCGAATCAAATAAGAGGTAAGCGCACTGAGGTTAACTAGCTGCGTGCATACCTGCACGCACACGCTTGAAGCGTGATTCTACATCTTTGTCATGTTCCAGATAAAGTTAATTGTTTTAATTGGCATTAAAATGATTCTACGAATAACATCAGCCAGCCAAACCCTCTTCTGGTTGATGCTCTCAGAGGAGTTCCAGCAAGAACAAGGTATCGAGGGAACCATCTTGATTAAAGTCAATTTAAAGGGCATACAGGGTGGGGATGAACGTGTGAAATAGCCATTTGGAAAGAAACTGATGAGCCATCCAACAAGTTTGAAAACTGTTCTTTTGGAGCTCCCACCTATAGCTGGAACACTGAAGTAGCACATGTATTTACATTCCATTTACCAGATTTATCTTACCAGGAAAAGAGGAGCTGGGTCAAAAATAAATAGTTCTGCTTAAGACCACAAAAAGGTTTGCTGAACCACATCCCCCCCACACACCTATGAACATAATTTCATAAGCAGTAACCTTTGCAAAGGTTCCCTCTCCACCAGTGAACCCTCTCAATGTCGGTGCTCTCCCAGTTTGGGCTGAGGAGCATCCATACAGCTTTGCCTTAGAGCACTGTAACCCTAACCAAACTGTTCCGCTGCATTCAGGAACAAACAAGCAAAGATATGAGTGTTTCTGTATGTGCAAAAGTATGTATACAGCTGTCTATAGGAAGATTAACAAGTAGCTACCTGCAATAGGAAAGTAATGACAGACTGGTACAGACAAGCAGAAGTTGCTTCTGTAAACCCATACTCAACAACCATTTGCAGTCAATACCTTATCTGGTCTGCTCTATGAATACACAGTGGTATAAGCATCCCTCTTTCCTGAAGATTAGTGACACTTGTATATACTTAACTGCTACTGCTCAGCTACGGCATTTTTAAAAATTTATTGATTTAAATCAGGTTTGAGACTTACCAATAGTTTGAGCAGCCAAAAACGGGACTTGTAATATAAGGTTTTGGTAGGGTTGATGAGAAAAAGCAACATGAAGCCGTACAAGATGAGTGGATTCACCTGCATAGGGATGTAGGTGAATTTACCATATATACATGCCAGCAGGCTCAGGCACCACAAAACCCCCAGGAAACCAGCAATCTACAGAAAGATAGAAAAAACACATAGATACCTTATGAAAATATAGCCCCTACAATGAAACCTACAATGAATTCTCAATAAGAAAAGATGAATACACAGTGGTATAAGCATCCCTCTTTCCTGAAGATTAGTGACACTTGTATATACTTAACTGCTACTGCTCAGCTACGGCATTTTTAAAAATTTATTGATTTAAATCAGGTTTGAGACTTACCAATAGTTTGAGCAGCCAAAAACGGGACTTGTAATATAAGGTTTTGGTAGGGTTGATGAGAAAAAGCAACATGAAGCCGTACAAGATGAGTGGATTCACCTGCATAGGGATGTAGGTGAATTTACCATATATACATGCCAGCAGGCTCAGGCACCACAAAACCCCCAGGAAACCAGCAATCTACAGAAAGATAGAAAAAACACATAGATACCTTATGAAAATATAGCCCCGAAACCTACAATGAATTCTCATTATAAG
This sequence comes from Aptenodytes forsteri, assembly GCF_000699145.1. Lineage (NCBI taxonomy): Eukaryota > Metazoa > Chordata > Aves > Sphenisciformes > Spheniscidae > Aptenodytes > Aptenodytes forsteri. The sequence continues at coordinate 3,561,004 of NW_008795025.1, read as the reverse complement.
AAAAGGGAGAGCAGTGCTCAATGCTGTAATCTAATCAGACTTCCGCAACTTCCTCTTCTAATTGTGTTAGAACTCCTTGCCAGGAAACGGCGCAGGGTTTATCCTCCCGATACACTGCACTGCTCAACCACTCCTACAGTCTATTCTGTTTACCTCAAAGAGATGTTGATGGGACAAGTTGCTGCGAGGATTGAGTTCGAAGATGAGGACGTGATTCACTCCAGCCTGTCTCCAGCCATATGTGTTGATACCCAGGAGAAAGAGGAATTCTATCAGGAGAAAGCCACCTCGATAGATTCTTACCAGTGGCCACACATTTGGTCCATCTATAAAAGCCACACCTGGCAAAGACAAAAATGAAACGACCTTAGTGATAGCACAAGTCCTGTCACAAAGCAAAGCTGCGCTCTGCTGCTTTATGCTGGCTCTCAGATGCTCGGCTGTACCCCATGAAAACAGGGTGCGCTCGTACACACCTGTGTATTGCAGCAAGTGGAGGGCTTTTTGCCTAGCCTGTCAGAGGATTTAGGAGTATTCTGGGGAAAATGCACTCTCCAGCTGGTGTAGTCGGGTCATTAGCAGCATCTTAAGTCCCCTGTGTCACACTACAGGCACAAGGTTCAGCACTAGCATAAATTGTGACTATATGCACTTAAATGTTCTGGTTTAATGGAGATGAAATCCCAACAGACAGATACACAAATACTTCAGCTCCCCACAAAACCAAGAAGCACCATTTACAGCATTTAAAACAATGCTAAACTGCGCCTAATCACTGAACTCAATACAACTGTAATGTAATACATATTCATAACTAGCAATATAATATCCAGCCGCACCCAAACAGAAAACCCAACATAAGGCAGCAATACTGGAAAGCCTGTTGCTTCCTTTGTTCAGTCTTCAGGGTTTTGGAAACAAATTTGCTTAATTGCAAACAGTGAGCAGCCTTATACAGCAGAAGCTTTCTCTAGCACAAGCGTCTCTGCAAAATACTGTCCCCCGGTTGCCCAATATGGGTTTTATGAGAAAAGCACAAATAAAGTACAGTTATTTGAATCCTCATTTTCTATTTCATTGAATGTTTCTCACCCACATGCTTTTTAAGAGGGGAAAAAAAAGAACACGCAGTTTTACAGAATTGATGTTGAGAATTTATTCCCACAAACCTTCCTGTCTAAATTACAGCCCCAAGTTTTTCAAACTTTTCTTCAGAGAAAGCATATCCATAAGAAGTTTCATGTGTTCAGCATCTGTACTTTATACTACATAAAATTATGGAGGAAAATTGTGCAAGCAACAATGACTCAAGAATGGTTGCTTTAAATTTAAAACTTAAAGAGACTATTGGATTCAGGCAAAATAGAGTCAAATTTTGGACAGAAACGACAGACACCCTGAAGAAGCTGAAAGAAATGACTCTTAAATATGGAATTGCAAAAGCAGTATTTCAAATTTTAATCTGAAATGCCTGCAGACAAAACCAAGGGAGGTGCTTCCAAACAGGACAGAGTAGCCCCAAAAATGCTGAATAAGAATTGACCAGACAGAATAGGACAGATGTGCTGTGCGCTATTCGAGACAGAACACCCAAGCAAAGGTTCATCCTGAGGTGAACACAGTTCAATATGACAGTATAGCATATGACTTCCAAAGTTAATGCCCGCTAATCTTATTTCTGGACTCCCAGGGTGGTAGAGGACCATAATCGCAGTGTGGAACAGCAGCTGGTTCTGGAGAAAAAGCAGACACTGAACAGTACAAGCAGCTGAGATACTAACACACAGAAGCTAAGAGTATTTCTGTATATTCTCTCCTCTGATATGAAGACCCTATCTAGTTTAGCTTCCGCAGTGTAAAGGCTAGATTTGATTCCCTTTTCATGTTTCCTAACTGCACCATTTTCTTCACTACAGCCGAGCAGTTTGACTGAAGACCCTCAAGGACCCCGCTTGCAGGGAAGTGCCCAGCAAAGGTGTATGAGGTCTCAAAATGGTGCGACCCAGTCCAGGGCTCTGTACTACAGCCCCGAGGCAAAGAGATTTTCCATTCATATACTGTTTCCACCTATCTCCAATACAAGCGAAGTCACCTCCTAGAGTCAAGCAAGTACATGACACTCAATCAGCTCATCCCTTCAGCAAGCGCAGGCTCTGAACAAGGTGCTTAGAGAAGAAGATGCTCCTGGTGACAAGCCCAATGGCATCGCAGCCTAATTCTCAAACAAGAGACAGGGCACTGCTGCAGCAATAGTCTTGAGATTTTGCATGAAATCTTACAAGTTTCTGGTTAATAGAACACACGCCCATTTCCATGAACTTTCAACCTCAATTACACACTAGCTTGGCACCTAGGAAAGCTGATACAGAAACAGTGAGGCCTCAAAATTCGTCCTCTTTAGGGTGACGCCCTCCTGGGATCCACCTGTAGCATTTGCGGCCTTTAACAGACCCCAAGTTACTATGAACTCACCTCTGTAAAATGTTGCTGTTCTAGTTTTAAAATCAGGCAATACAGAAGTGGTTTACTATCAGAAGTCACATTCTAATGCTGTTTCATGGATTCTACACATACAACACTAAAACCCTATCTTACTCAATCAAATCATAAAAACAATTTGGCAAAAGTAGCATAGAGGTTAGCAAAGGAATATCCAATTAAAAACAAAACACTTTGCAGTTAGAATACAGTTTTTGTCCAATATGTGAAGTAACGTACAGATATCAGATCATGTCTGCTGATACAAACGTACCTATTATTCACACTAGTTTTGTAAATTCTGCTTTAGAGATATAATAATTTTTATGAATTCATTCTCACAACTGTTTCACTTTTTCATTCTTAATACTGAGAGATAAAGCAAACAACTGGTTTCAATCATGTTTACATCTCACACAGATCAAGCATGTAAGTTACAGGAAAAAAAAAAGATACGATGAATAAAAAACAGCTTCTACACATTAAATGGACCCTTCACACAGATGGGTCAACTTTCTGCCTCTACCACTGCAACACCAAACGGGAAGGACTGCAAACAACTTCTCAAACAGAGAAATTTTATCCCAAGAGATGACTGGGTCCAGTTACAGAAACATCTGATTAAAAATTCTTTTAAGTCAAAAACACAGACAGGGGCTTTCCCTAATGCAAGAACTCATACGCTGATTTGTTAAGCCTTTTCCTTTGTACTGCTTAAGCAAGTTACAACACTACTGAAATCACACACACAATTAGTAAAGCTGCTTGTGATTAAGCACTGTATCTGGATCTACAGTACTAACATGGCTTTTACTCTAATCAGAGTCCAAACGCAGAAGACACAAAGCAGAATAAAACCAAGACCCAAGATAGGCAATCATTTATTGTAGCTTTTAAACAATCTTGCCAAAATCTGCCAACAAGAAAAATTCAATTAATTCCATTAATAGGCACCAGGCATTGAAATCCTAGAAATTTCTACATGAAAATGTCCCAAGTGGCATGGTGATCACATGGCTCTATGCCTGGTCTCATTCTCTGTATGGAGTCAGTGCCATGCAAAACTTAAAATTCTACGAGCACCTTTCTCAAGGTGGGCGAGGGCTGTGTGTTCACAGAACGATAACAGAAATCTGTCTTTATACATGGATGTTGCACCTCCAGAATATCCCTCCAAGACCAAGGAGGAAACCAGGAGAACAAACCATAATAAGTTCAAAGTCCAAAATCCACATATATAACACGAGAAAAGCCACAGCCTGTTACTGAGCAGAACTAATAATTCACAAAAGTGTGATCTGACTCAGGCTGATTTAACCCAGAACATCCTGACCAACCCAGTTCAGATCCAGGCGCTCACTAAGTGACGAGAAAATATCCAAACCAAGGTATGGCAGCCAGCTGGGCCCAGCCAAGGATACCCACCTGAAAGTATGACAGTGACGTTCAGTGCAATGAACAACCCACAGAACAATCCAACCCTGAATGTAGTCCAGGCTGGTACAGGCTGTGAACAAAGCAACGGTGGAATTAAGGCGGAGTAAATAGGTTATCAGCAAAGTCAGATTAATTTGCAGAGTAAATTTAAAATCAGGGATACAATGTTCTGATCTCTGATCACACTCTTGCTCTTCAAGTAAGGTTTTTTTAACTGAAAATGCTGCATAATATTCTTGCCTATATTGTTGCCATGTTGAAACAGAGCTTGGGCATCTCAATGCCCTTTGAAAAATATTCCAGACCACACAAGCACTAAGCATATGTTATTAGCAGCACAAATTTCCTTTTGCTATTTATCTCATCCCTTGTCTGCATGCATTAGGAATAGTAAGTAAGCTATTTCCACATCTTCCAGAACTAAAGCAGATTATGTGACCGTGCCCCCCTCACAACTTGTGGAGCATGCTCAACATCAATCATTTTCACTACTTTGTTCAAATGTTGAATCTAATTTGGCTCCTTGACAAGCTGGAGAAGCAGCTTCGCTTCGCTTCGATCTCTCACCTGAGCTGCTCCTAAGGGTGGAACACGCAAACGTTTCATAGCCTTCTGTCTGTCTCCATCTTCTAACTCATTGGTCACCACTTCCTAAGGAGATAAAGATATACATCACAGAAGTTCATTCTAATGATAAGTACACAGTACTGCATTAAAACAAACAAACAAAAAAAAGCAGTTGATTTCCAAGTTACATTTGAGCCCTGGCCAAATACTCTTCTAATACACGGTAACAAAGATACAAAAAGCTCACCACGCTGCATCAAGTTATTACATAGCACAAGCTAACACTGCGTGAGGTTTTCAGAGTGAAAAGTTACCAGCTGAAGAGAACATACCCAAATTCATGTAAGCAGTGCCAGAAATCAGTGGCGTTTCAAAATCAAATAATAGTTGGCTTGGTGGTGAATACAAGCAATAGAGAGGGCAAAACTTTATAGGAATCAGTAGTGAACAAGAAAACATTGTTTTCTAGTTAAAAGAGGAGCAGTGCCCAGACTAGCATCTTTACCTCTGTTTCGGAGATAAGCTGGTTGATCTTCTTGCAGGTGTAGAAGGGTGCCACCTCCACCTCGGCCACCCGCCATTCTGCCCCCCGCGCCGTCTCCAGGTTCTTGTCATGCTTCTTTAAGATCTTGCGGAAGCCGGTGAAGTTCAGGTTCTGCAGACAAGGCAAAACAGTTACTGGCTTTTAACCTCAGTCAGCTCCCAAGAAAGTTAAATGGCTCTATTTCCAGCACTAGCAAAAAAGGAATAGTTAATAAGAAGAATCAAAATTATTGCATCTATTGACAGGAAGTTTGAGTTATTAGTTTATTAGAAGCAATATATATCCGTTGCAAATAACAGAAAAAATGTGGGACTCAAGGGCATAAAGAGAGGTAACTTATTTGCAGGGAACTACCTAAACCTCATATTCCCTGAAAAGCCAAATCACTGCCACTTTCCTCCTTAATGCAGGAAGCGACATACTCAAAACTTGTATGCTTAAAGTTGTATCAAGACACACTCCCTCTATCTGGGTATACCTTACTGCATACGTCCCAGGTACTGCAACTTGGCAACTGGCCTCTGGATTAGCAGCAGTTGTAGTGAGCTCTTAAAAATACAAAGCTTCAAAAAGACTATATTTTGCCCCAACTCCCACAGTCATTGCCAGTCCTTCAAGGTGTTTTCCCTTCTGAAACTAGGCTACCGATTTCCAGTTTCTTTAAACTTTACATTGGCTTCAAATCAAGTTCTCCAGATAAGTGCATTATAGAAGGAAAACCCTTGCACAACAGAAAACTTGTGAAAGTTTTAGATGCTGCCGATTAAATTGAGACAAGTGCATCCCCATAACAGCATCCTTTTCCACAGAGTACATTGCGCGATGACTGCAAAACTAGTTTAGGCTTGCAGACGTGGGAGATGTAACTCTCTAGTCTGTTCATTAAAACACGAAATAACAGTTGATTTCCAAGTTATATATGAGCCCTGACCCAACACTCTTCTAACGCACAGTAACTAAGATAGGCAAAGCTCATCACACTGCAGGCAACTGCTGTGACAAGATGCATTTGAAATCCTGTGTTTCATTATACAGAAAACGCCACTTGAAAGACTCAACGTTTCATTCAAGCAACAGCAGGAATGCAGACGGACCATGGCAAGATTCACTTCTAAAAAAGCTTAGAAAATAGCTTGGAAAGAAAAACAGAGAAAATGGCAAAATCCAATGCCCTGGGGAGAGGCGCCAATTACTCACTGAAATTATTTTCAATCTAATTATGCTTAGAGTGATTTAATACCAGACCCCTACCATTTAGGTGGGGAAATGAGGCTAGGGAGACAGGAGCAGGAAGCCAATGCATTAATGATCTGCATTATTGCAGACAAGAGACTTTAATTACTTTCTATTGGAAAAGCCAGCATTCCACCCCAGGGAGAGCAGATCACTATGTCGGAAATTTGAAATTAAAAAGATGCAACAAAATGATGATTTTGGTCAGAGATTTTTCTGTAGCCTGAACTAACATCGCTTTATCTGCCACGTGTGCAATCACAGCGTAACTCTGGTGTGCCTTGGCAGGTCAGTCACAGTTACACCAGACACCCTAGAACCTCTCCAGTGGCGTTCCATCCTCTGGCTGCAAAAATTCTGCAACCCCAAAGTGTGTGATAAAAACACTGTTGGTTATGGTGGTGCTCTGACAAGGAACACACAGTGATGGAACTGTGAAACAAAACAGTCACACATCGTTTACGCAGTCAGTTGTTTTGTATTTCCTGTTATTTGTGATGCTTTTATTTCGCAAGGGGCTTTCTCTAAGCCTGACTTCCATTTCCGCTGGATACTAATCGAAGCCATTGAAGTGAATCAACCAATGGTATGCTTTATCACTAAAGGTGAAAAAAAACAAACAGCACAACTTACACAATAATATTACGCCAAGATCAAGTAGGATCAAACAGTGGACTCAAAAATCTTTGCTCATATACAAGCGTATCAGGAAATGCACCAGCAAGGCAAATGCACAGCAGTTTAACAAGACTGATTCAGCCTCCATTATTTGCCCCACAAGTGTACTATATTATATATAAGTATATACTATTAGTTAATTTCTCAAGATTTGTTTGTTCTAAAACACAGTATTTCAAATAGATTTATTTATTTATATATGTACATACTCTAGAATTATATATTACTGTTAACAAGAAGTCAATGTTATCAGAAGTTTAATCATTGGTAAGTTAAAAAAGTAACAGCTGCTCTGGAGACAAGTTATAGTTTCACTTGATGTTTGGTTTGCGTACCTTAGGAATGAACGCATGCAACTTTTGCTCTTGCTTCAGTCCTAACAGACTGAGGAATTTGCTGGTGAGTTCACTTTATCTCCTACACGAAGGCCTCAGCTATGTCATCTTCCCACTAGGTTACTGTTTTTCCCTCTCCGAAACTGCAAGACCTTGAATAGTCCTAGTTCCTATATTCTAAGCTCAAAAGTTATTAAGAGTAGTACTCTGGGATTTAGGTTTATGTTTGGTTTAGTACTTGCATTCCTTGTCCTCAACTTCAAAACCAATTTGAACTAATTTTTCTCATTCTCTCTTTGAAGTTATGCTGTAGAAAGAAGCTCTGCTCCTTTTGAAAACTGTGAAAGCTATCAAATCCAGATGGGTTTTACATCAACATTTAGTATACATACAGAGGACCTGGAGTTGTGGTAGCAAAAAGTAAAAATATAAGCGTGCAAGATGCCTTTCTTCACTGATGCAGAGTAGGAAAAGATTTTTCAAAGGAATGATCTATGTCATCCCCTATTTAAATTCTTCATCAAGCTTCAGAAGTGATTTTTGTAACCAACAGTAAAAGCTTTCTTTTTTTAAGAGTGTAGAAATCACAGCAGGTAATACTGCCTCGTTCCATACCTGAAAAGCAAAGGATACTCTACCTTTCCCAGGATTTTGAACTAGAAACTATCTCTAGTAGTTAAAGGGCTTTATTGAGAAAGCCATAAATAGTTTCTGCAACTATAAAACCTGTGTTCAGGACTCACAGAGGGGTGTCTGTTCAACCAATGAAAATAAGTAGTTATAATGTTCATAAGAGGTGGTCTGAACATATCCCCGAGAGCTTCCCTTGAAGGCAGTCTGATGCTTTTTCCAATAAAAGTTGGACCAAGATTTTCCAACCTGGAAACCCAGTATTAAAGCAAGGTAATTCCAGTTGAGGCAACTGGAGTGAGTAAGTGTTTGCAGCATATGTGCATGTGCTCAAGGATATAACATCATTTTAGGAGAGGTACAAACACTCAGAATTTTGGAAAAATTAAGTTTTGTCCATACTGCAGAGTGGATTTCAAGTAATTCTGATGGTGAATTTTGTTTAGTAAAATTCTCCAGTACAAGGCTGGTAAAGATCTAAATACAGATGTAGCAAGTTTAAGTTAAAGAATTTAAGTTCAAACATTCTTATTTAACAAGCTAAAAACCCCCACAATAAGACATATAAAAGCATTTCAGAGTATTTAACACCAGAAGAGCTAGCCCAGCAAAAAAAGATCTTAACAGTTTCAGGTTTTTGTTTCAAGATTTTTGGAACAAAATCAACATCTGCAGTATTTACCATGCCCTTTCATGCCAGAAATCCAAGTACAACTAAAGATTTGTTTTTTCATACTTCAAGGCAAACTAGCCTGTATCCTACAGAATTAAAAACTTTTTTTTGTTTTTAAATGGATGTTTTAACAAGAAATTCTGATACAGCAAGGTCACAGTCACTACCATGGTAACACCAAGAGGAAACAGTACGTTAGTATTTCAAGTTTCATTACAAATATTAGATAAAAGAGCTTCTTCCCCAACTTGCCAGCTCCACCCCTGCACAGAACAACAGACTACAGAAGAAGGAGGCCCCGATGTGACTTCGTGTCCTGACCGTGCCTGGGGCCAAGGGTGCTGGGTTCAGCCAACCCAGAAAAGGAAGAAGGAAGGTCCTTCTGCAGGTCAGCTTAGCGTTTCTAGCTCAACAAAAAGCAACAAGACATACGCTGCTAGCTATCTGCCTTTTCTTTAAAAATGTTTAGAACCCCAAAATAAAAAAATAAAAAACTGGCTTGAATGAGGCAACTCAAGGATACACAAAGCACAGAGACATTTACACACGGGGCTATGTAAAACCACCTCTTTTTGCAGGTACCTGATAGTTCTGCAGTAAGATGAGGCTGAGGTAGAGCTCGCTGAAGGCCAATTTCAGATCTTTGATATTCCTATGCTGGACACGCTCTTCATGGGACAGGTGGAAGACCGGCTTTCTGCGCCGCTGCAGTGTGGAAGCCCCACTGGCTTCTTTCTGTGCATCCAAAGTTGACTGTAACTCAGTCCGAAGAGTAGTAAACCTGCGCTGAGCTTCTGCAAGCTTTTCTGTTAGCAAGGCAAGGGAAAAGTCAGATGAGAGGATAGCAATTTGCCTAGCGAGCCGGTAAAAAGCACTATACCTTTTCCTCAAATAATGTGCCTGTAGGTAGAAAGCACTGCATTGAATAACCTACTGCGTGGCCTTCCCCCACTAAGCATTAAATTCAACACTCTGCATATTTCTTTTTTATGAAGCTCCTTCTCGTTAAGGGTTTTAATGCACTCCTATGTAAAACACACATGTTCTGCAAAAAAAAAGCTGTCACATCAGACAGGTCTTAATTAATATAGTCAAAATCAAGGGGCTGTCCCTTCAGCACAGACTAAAGCAGTATTAGACATGAACTCAGACCTCTCGACTTCCACCCCAGATCTGATTTCTAGAGGATGCTTGTTCCAGGACTGTACGAATATCTGTTATGGATGGAACAAGCCCAACCTGAGCAGCTGCTGCCTGTACCTAGGGGCTATAAACCAGCACAGGGACGCAGGGTCAGGCCTCCCCACACTGGCAGAGCTGTAGCTGGAGGCAGCCAGGCAGATAGGGTCTCATCCAAATACCAAAGCAGTGACCACACGTCTACTCTGCGCGCAAAGGAAAGCTGCTCACCTTTCTCAAATAAAGAAAATGCACAAAAGGCATTAGAAAAAAAACCTGTTAGACAATATTATGAAACTTGACAGTTAGTAAGCAAAGCACTTTTCATATCTGTGCACCCACTACCGACTATGTGTTTACTATCTTTTTATATGACAGTAAGGAAATCAAAGAAAAAAAAAACCCTACACTTCAAATGTGACGCTGAATTTTGTTGCTCAGAGAGCAACGCAACCCCTCTGCCAAGCTCCCGGTGACAGACAAACACAGCTTCTGCTTTGATCAGGAGTTACAACACTACTTGCTGCTGTACATGATCCGCTGTAATAATTTATCCCTCTTTTCCTCAGTTTAGGCTCACGCAGGTTAGAAGCACTGTCTCACTATTTACTGATTAAAGGAACAGTCAACCTGAATTTAAATATCATTTTGATGTGTTTTCAGAACAAGTCGGTCTCTCTTCCTCACATCTCAAGTATGAAAAAGGTGTTTCTTTAAACATGCGGCTTTATATACTTTCAGAAAATAACCTTTTTGGCTAAATAACAATCTGTTTATGCTAAAAACAACATAACTGACATAATTATCTTTCTCTTTGTTCTGTACAACTAGCTCCTTCCAGGCTTCCCCCCCCCCCTACAGCTTCAGTCACAGCTTTGGCATCTCTGTTGATAAGCACCATTGCAGACCATGGGCACTGGCGTTGGCAAGGAAGATGCCGAGCAGGTTCACAGTATTGGAGCAGACGGCTGGGAGCTGGAGCCACCTCCTCCCAGCAGGACACACACCACTGCACCAGAAACCACGACCCAAAGCTCTGCCTGACAGTTTCCTGGCTGTCAATTTAATTCTCTTCATTAGTATCTTACATTACAACTTAACGGTAATTCTCAGTCGTTCCCCCCCCGAAGTAAGATTTACTCTTATGGGAGCAATTCTGACCTTTTCCTCAGTCTTATTCAATTCTGGTTAATTTGAAGAGCAAAATTCCTCTGTAAATAATTTTATAGTGCTCTGCATAAGATATTTCCCAGAAGGAAAATGCCTTTCCAAACAGAAAACGGGGATCGATACAGAAAAATCAAGTACGGAAGAGCCTGAAACTGTCTATAGCTTTCTTGATCATAAACTTCATTAAAGAGGTTTTAAAAAGGAAAGGACAGCTCCTCTCTGACAACTTCTACAGCTGCAAGGACTCCACTGAACAGAGGCAATGCAGCCCACAGTGAGAATTGTCTGCTCACAGCCTACAACCACATAATATTTAACACACACAAGGTCAGACTGCAAAAACAATAATCTCTCCTCACTTTAGGAACTCTCTCGGGAAGAAGTAACAGATATCTGTTAGAATCAAAAGCCTTCATATAAATAAAACTCACAAGTTCACTCTCTATATTCAAAACATCATACTAAACCATCTGTGATACACTGAGCTTTCTTTTGGATCAAATTATTAAATATGGAAGAGCTTAAATTTACATCTTTCAATTGATTGTTCCATTATCCCTATGTACAGAAAAATCTTAAAATCCGTCAGCCTAGTAACACACTATTTAAAGAAAAGTCAACGCTTTGAAATAGTTACAAAACTGCTGCTGCAATTTTCCTATCTGTTTACAAAGCAACATCCATAAAAAAGCATCATCGCCAAATACAAACTTTCTTCTTAATTATGCACTGCTGAAAACGAGTCATGTGCTGTCTTCTATACAGCAGAAAGTGGTCCATCGGGGAGGACCACAGCCCTCTGAGGATGAGCCTTTAAAGGCAACTGACCCAGTCCTATAACGACCTGCCACTCCTGACAGCCACTCCCAACAAACGGCAATCCTGCCACCTTCTTCTCCCTCCTGCCCTCTCTCTTGCACTGACTCCAGTTATCCAGTCCACAAATCATTTCATCTTGTTAAGGTATTATTTTATCATCAAGATTCGTTGCAGAAGCAAAATAAGACAAAACGTGCGCTGCTATTCTTAAAACCTCCTAGGGAATTGCCTAGGGAAATGACAAAGCAGAGTAGAAATTAATTTCTCAGTTTGCAACATACTCCAAAATAAAGAGACACTTGAAAAGACATTTACTGCTATCACTAATTTAGCACTCTGAAAAGTGATTTTTTAAAAAATATGCCACTCAAAAGAGTTAGAAAAAAGCAGCATACACTTAGAAACTGGAACCACTCTTCTTGCGTTGCAGCATTTTGCATTACCTGATGCCCACTGAGTCCTCAGCTCTAGTGTAATCTCACAGCAAAGACTAAGGAGAAATCTAAAACCAGAGGCAGACTTCCACAAAAGTGCTTGCAATAAAGAAGGAGCTTTGCCCAAAAAATGCTTCTAGATCCTGACTAAAAACCACCGTCTAAAGAGTTACCACCTCAACTATGCAATTCCAAGTTGGTTTTGACTCTGTTTTCCAAGTTTAAAGAAAAGTTCACACATAAGGATCATGAAAAAAAAACTATCACACCAAGGAGCTAGTAAAATTTCCCCTCAAGTTCCAGTTTACATGGTCATGGTTGTGATCAAAACCTGTTTCACCAGACAGGAGGTAATCGAACAGCCCATACCTCCTCGCAGTTACCTGGCTCAGGGCTCTGGGCGTTTTAGGCAGGCTCTTTTAGCACTCCTTCCTTTTCCTACTTGTACATATTATGTTCAATATTTTGCTTACCAAGTTAAAGCTGCGGCTTCCTACAAATAATAAAACCAGCTCCCAAATTAACCACAAAAACGTTACTAGCTAAACAGTAGCCCAGGCAGATGATGATGTTAATTTAAAATATAACAAACCTCCCCTCTAGAAAATCCCAAACACAAACCAAAACTGTCCACAAATAAAACTTCAGCACTTGAACAGGCATTCCTCTACTAGAACCATCTGAAAACTTTACTGCTATTCTTTTTTCTTTCAATTGAGTATAGATTTTCTTGAGCGTAGTCCAAATAATCACAAACTGTTTATCAAATCAGATTTAGTTAATGGCAGTTTTCCTTCCTCTTGAGCTGGGATAATGGTCTGGGGAATTAAGACTACGTTTGATGAGAGCCGACAACCTGAGCACACAGCAAAAGGCAGAGACATTTTGCAGCAGGCACTCCAACCCCCAGTGCTTCAGGGAGCCAGGGAGGAGCTGGGGTCCGGGAGCAGCCCATCCCAAGAGGACAGGGCTGTCCATGCTGTGGCAATCCCTGACAACACTCATTGAGGATCCCTCAGCAAAGGGAAAGACAACAAGGAAATGAAGAGGAGATCAACAGAAAGCTTTGCTTTCTTAAAAATGGACAGTATTTATTGTCATAAAGACAAGTGTGTAATAAGGCATATAATTAGCCTATAATGAATAGGATGTACCAGGTCATAATCCAAGCCAACACACACCTGGAGTTACAATAGGGTCCGATGTGACATATTTCTGACGTGATCAAGAAGAGGAACCACTGATGGAACATTTCTTGATGTAGCTTAACATTAATAACCCTAATAAAGGGTTTCCATGCTATTAAAGTCATGTCGCTCTTCTGCAAATAAAAGACTTATTTTAATCTTATCACAAGAGATTTTCAAATTACACGTATTCTCTCCTATAACTTCTTGAAATGACAGCAAGTTGAAAAAACCCTACCCTATAATATTAATGCCATTTTAAACAATGCTGGAATGGGCGCATATATGTGGGTGCATGTGTGCTAGCAGGTCCTCATTAGGGAAAATTATAATCTGTGCATCTGAATTGACAGAACTTCCTCCACAGAGTTGAGCTTGTAGTACACAGGATCTGATATAACTAGAAAAGTAAGACAAGTTTCTGAGCATAAAAGCCTTACCTCAGACCTGGGAGAGAAACAGAAGGTCTCACAGGGAAACAAAACTGAGAACAATTGTTCTGAGTGAGTGTCCTGGTTTTGGCTGCGGTAAGAGTTAATTTTCTTCCGAGTAGCTGGTACAGTGCTGTGTTTTGGATTTAGGATGAGAATACTGTTGATGACACACCAATGTTTTAGTTGTTGCTGAGCAGTGCTTACACTAGTCAGGGACTTTTCAGCTTCCCATGCTCTACCGACTGAGAAGGCTGGAGGTGCACAAGAAGCTGGGAGGGGGCACAGCCAGGACAGCTGACCCAAACTGGCCAAAGGGACATTCCATACCGTGTGACATCATGCTCAGTACATAAACTGGGGAAAGCTGGCCGGGGGGGCCGCTGCTCGGGGACTGGCTGGGCATCAGTTGGCGGGTGGTGAGCAATTGCATTGTGCATCACTTGCTTTATGTACTCTTCTTATTATTACTATCAGTAGTAGTATTTTATTTTATTTCAATTATTAAACTGTCTTTATCTCAACCCACGGGTTTTCTCACTTTTACTCTTCCGATTCTCTCCCCCATCCCACCGGGGCAGGGGAGAGTGAGCAAGCGGCTGTGTGGTGCTCAGTTGCCAGCTGAGGTTAAACCACGACAGTTAGATACATATGAATTGCATGTAGAAAAATACCTATAAAAGTGTAAAACCCAGCTAGCCTAAACATTATCGCTTCGACCTACAGACTGCCCCTTGCCCTTGTCCTGACACCCACTGGCTATAGCAAAACACCACTACTCCAGGGAGCCAGAAGAGCAGGCACAGCCAGCCCAAGAGATGTTTACTTCCCTACATGGAAGCTGAACAGAGGCAAGCTGCAGTGCACAGTTTATTGCATCTATTATGCTTTCAGCTATTCTCATGTTCACAACCCAGATTCTGCTAGCAATAAAATAGCTAGCAATAAAGTCATCGCCTGATGGTTATTAAAATATTTTGCACAATTCAACTTTGTCTTTGTTACCAGATTAAAACCAGAAATAGAAAAGGCTACCATATTGTGCTGCAAAAGCCTGTTTATAGCATCAGGTTAATAAATCAATGTGTTAAGAGAAATATAGCAGAAGTCAATGCATCACTGTATCCATATTTAAACACTTTCCTAGTTGAAAACCCATTTTAAACCTTACCAAAAGAGGCTGAAAACCAGCTGAAGTGTAATGGTGGGTGGAACCAGAGCACACAGTTACTAAGCCTTTTGTAGCAATATTACAGGGTGACTTTCCAATTATCCCATTCTAAAGTTTATTTTCAAAACAGAGGGTGGGAAAGCAAATTTTCTCAGGGAAAACAACAAACTATAGCACTTTGACATATGACCCCTAGGAATTCCTACTCTTACCACCATTACATTTTTACTCAATTTACTAAACAGGATTTTATACACAGCCAATGACAAATTGCTACTGGCTGATGTACTCCAGAAAGTTGCAAGAGTTTAAGTAAGAGCTAAGTGCTTAAAAACTTGTTGGATACATCAAGACAGTCAAGCTACCACACACAGGCAAGTCCATGATAGCTATTCCTGCACAAGCTCAGGAAACACCAGCTAGGGAGCTTTACACACCTAAAACATGCACAGGAGACTGTCACCATAGATAAGCTAAGAAACTGTGCCCTATATGTAGGCTGCCACTTAAGTTTAAGAGCATCTTCATAAAGTTCAGCAGGATGCTATTGCAAAGCGGTGAAGTCACCTGCCCTTCATTCTCCCTCCATTCAAATACCATGGTTTAGCTCCACGTTTGTGATAAAACCAGAGCGGTTTCCCATATAAACCTGCCCTACAATCACCTGATGGTAGACCTGCATGACCATTGTGGTTATTCTGAAAGTTTGGGAGCTTCAGACTCTTTTTGTGTTGCTGTATTTTCCACAAATATACACAAATAAGCACCATACCTGAATAGAAAATGTTGATTTTGGCAAGTTCTTTCTCACAGGTCTGGAAGAACTTCTCTTCAAACGTGGCAAAACACCTTTTCACTGTGTCCTCATCTGTGTCTATAAAACAAAATAGAACAAAAAAAGTTGTAACAGAAGAACATAGGAACAATTTTCTAAGTGGCTGCCATGGAAATATTTTTTCAGAGTAAATCCACCTTCTTTGTCATGCAGAGAAAAAAAGAACAATCAAGTCCAAAGGAGTCCGAGGGAACACATACTTGGCTGTAAAAGGAATTGCACCAAGATAGAGAAGGAAAAACCCACATAAGCAGAACTGCACCTTGACCAAAGTTTCCATCATCTTTTTTGATCCTCCAAGTGCTACTGCAGATCTCCCATGCTTCATTTCCACTTCCTAACCCAGCTTGCGTGACTGCACCTGTAGAGCCATCCTGGATCAAGACTGCTCTTTATACCTACAGGAATTTTTCTGAAAAGGCATCTCACCTACCATCACAAAGCCAGCCACCCTAAAGCTGCACACCAGTGGAAAGGGAAGACCACGCTCCATCCCCGCCTGCCCACTCCGCTGCCTACAGCACCCTGAAGCCACCTCTCTGCTGCCATGTCTACCCACCACAAAGCCCCACAGCCACTGCAGGGGTGGTTGCCTTCCTCCCTCACACATCACTTCTGCAACCATGTGGTGAGCCAGATCAGGAAAAGATATTCCAGCCAAAACAAGAGTAGGTTAAGTAGCAGCATAACCACCCTCGACACGCTACCATCGCTCTATGTCAGGGTTAAATTCTTACCTTTATCCACCCAGAAGTTGTTCTGCTCTCCGGTCTTGGGCACTGGCAAGTTCTCCAATACAAACTTTAGTGAGAGCAAACCTCTTTAACAAAGATTGGGGTTTATCATGGGGGTTTGCTTTTTCTTCCCTGGGTTTACCATAGCAGAAAGCCAAAAGTACCATCAGTGCTGTGTGTTCATGCCATGCCCTTTCCAGCTTGTCAGTCATTTCCCCCAGAGCTTCTCCACCACTCCCACCATTGCAGCGTGCTTTGTGCTGGGAATGGTATACAGGTATGCAACCTACCACAGGCACTGGTCTTGCTCTTGAAGAACAAAGCTGGCCATGAAAAGTATTCATCCCAGATTAGCAAGCTATTGTATTTATTTAGAAGGAAAGTGCCAAGCTTTTAACTGAAGGCTTCATTTGACCTGCCAGGAGGACTCACTGGCTTCAGCCATCATTCCCTACATGAATGAGCCACCATTCTCATCACTATAACCCTTCAAATACAAATGTAGCACCACAGCAAACTAAAATCTGCCCAGCGAGTAAATGGGAAACTGCGTGGAAACGACCTTCTTCCTTCCGGGAAAATAAAAACTTTCTCTCGGAAGCAAAGTTTAAAGGAAGAGGCCTGAATTATGGCGATTGTGATCAGATCTGCACTTCTCCCACACTGCTCTGGGACTCTTAACTCTTTTGGAAGAGCTAAGTACAATTCTGTAATTCAAGTCAAATTTTGCAATTAAAGCAGCAGTTCAGTCACTTCGTTATTATAAGGAATACAGTGCAGCATCTCCAGAAGTGCAGAATTTCAAAGACAGAATGAATTTTCTAATAATTAAGAAAGTAGTTTAATGAGTAAAAATTAAGGAATCCACACTATAATTACATATTTTAGCACTGTCAATCATCTGTCCCAGATGGTCCTAATGCTGAAGTAAAGCAGACTCTTCATACCCCCCATAGTTACAGTTTCTGAATTCTCATGCAGTCCTATAAACTAAAAAGGTTAGTATTACTACGAAGAGGAAAAATTAAAATTTTATTACAGTCTTGATAAGGCACTAGCAGATAAACACTCTTGACTGTGATAACAAAAAATATCTTTTTCTTTTAGTATTAATTTCTAGGTAAAAACTACCTCAAAGTAGTATTAATATATATTAAATATAAACTTTTAACATTTAGAATTTCCTGATTTTTATGTTTGTGGCACTGATATTAAACACCATAAACCTACAGACACTATATTAACATTTTAGGGGGGTTGTACAGAAAGAGCAAATAACACAATGCAAGCCTGCAGGGGCAACATTGGAAGAAGTCTGTTTTCTTTTGGAGTTTGACAACACTTTAAAGACTAAAACAGAGGGGAAAAAAACAAACAAACAAAAAACAGTCCTGCACAGATGACTGGTGTTTATAACTCCACCATCCAAGGGCTTGTAGAAAAGAATTCACAAGGGCTCCAAAGGCTGTTCCAAACTCCAAGTTTTGGCTCCCGGGGTCCTTTTATTATCTGATGATTATACTTGCAGATCCGTGGCTACTCCCAAGGATGAGGGCTCCCTCCCTTGTGCAAAGAAACCCTGAAATGACAGGGCTCTGACTCTTCTTTGCTGAAGAAAAGCCTCAGCAGCCCCGAGGTGTCATTACACCCCTGCTCGAGATCACTGGCCTGATACAGACTTTGCAGAACCACACGCGCGCATGCCTCAACTGCTCCTGCTCGGCTCAGTGCCTCAACACAGATCCCTCTTTGCAGGCAGCCTAAAACACCAGAAGGACAGAAAATAACTCTGCTTTGGGGCTGGTAATTTCTTACAGTGGAGTCACAGCAGTTGCAACATCCTACCCTGAGGCCCTACCAGCAAGGCCAATCTGAACTTGCCTGCGAGAGCCCTAATCCTTGATCCAACAGGATCTAGGACTAGCGCAGGCGGACAAAACACAAACAGGCGAGTGAAGCAACAGAAATTATTATGCGATACTTAATATGCAGAGATTTTATTCACTAGCTGCCTGAAACTCTTCAAATAACAGTAATCAGGCAGTATCAAAACAGAGCTGACTCTTAAGGAAGGACCTGAAGGTTTCAGTAAGTTCACAAAGCAAAAGTAAAACCAAGCAAGTTTTTACACTTCAATCACTGGAACTATCCAAGAACAAAAAAATCTCATCGGGAAGCGGAGTATACTTTTTGTCCATGAAGTCAAGCATGAATACTTCTACACAATCAAAGTATCACCTTTTAAGATAGCAAAAAGCTCAGCAAAGCAACGTAGTGTTAAACGAACATAATCAATGCCAAATAAATTAATAAATATCTTATTTTGTACTGACCACTAGATTTTGAAATACATGTTATTAAATTGAGATGACGAGTATCTACAGAAAAGTTTTACTCACTAGCAGATAAACACTCTGGACTGTCGTAACAAAAAATATCTTTTTCTTTTAGTATTAATTTCTAGGTAAAAACTACCTCAAAGTAGTATTAATATATATTAAATATAAACTTTTAACATTTAGAATTTCCTGATTTTTATGTTTGTGGCACTGATATTAAACACCATAAACCTACAGACACTATATTAACATTTTAGGGGGGTTGTACAGAAAGAGCAAATAACACAATGCAAGCCTGCAGGGGCAACATTGGAAGAAGTCTGTTTTCTTTTGGAGTTTGACAACACTTTAAAGACTAAAACAGAGGGGAAAAAAACAAACAAACAAAAAACAGTCCTGCACAGATGACTGGTGTTTATAACTCCACCATCCAAGGGCTTGTAGAAAAGAATTCACAAGGGCTCCAAAGGCTGTTCCAAACTCCAAGTTTTGGCTCCCGGGGTCCTTTTATTATCTGATGATTATACTTGCAGATCCGTGGCTACTCCCAAGGATGAGGGCTCCCTCCCTTGTGCAAAGAAACCCTGAAATGACAGGGCTCTGACTCTTCTTTGCTGAAGAAAAGCCTCAGCAGCCCCGAGGTGTCATTACACCCCTGCTCGAGATCACTGGCCTGATACAGACTTTGCAGAACCACACGCGCGCATGCCTCAACTGCTCCTGCTCGGCTCAGTGCCTCAACACAGATCCCTCTTTGCAGGCAGCCTAAAACACCAGAAGGACAGAAAATAACTCTGCTTTGGGGCTGGTAATTTCTTACAGTGGAGTCACAGCAGTTGCAACATCCTACCCTGAGGCCCTACCAGCAAGGCCAATCTGAACTTGCCTGCGAGAGCCCTAATCCTTGATCCAACAGGATCTAGGACTAGCGCAGGCGGACAAAACACAAACAGGCGAGTGAAGCAACAGAAATTATTATGCGATACTTAATATGCAGAGATTTTATTCACTAGCTGCCTGAAACTCTTCAAATAACAGTAATCAGGCAGTATCAAAACAGAGCTGACTCTTAAGGAAGGACCTGAAGGTTTCAGTAAGTTCACAAAGCAAAAGTAAAACCAAGCAAGTTTTTACACTTCAATCACTGGAACTATCCAAGAACAAAAAAATCTCATCGGGAAGCGGAGTATACTTTTTGTCCATGAAGTCAAGCATGAATACTTCTACACAATCAAAGTATCACCTTTTAAGATAGCAAAAAGCTCAGCAAAGCAACGTAGTGTTAAACGAACATAATCAATGCCAAATAAATTAATAAATATCTTATTTTGTACATTACTGACCACTACTTCAGGAAATAAGTGTGTTAAACTGTTTGACTGTATCTGAAGTTTAGAAGAAGGAGATGGGCTTTAAAACACAAACAAACCACTACTGGAAGACCTTCCAAAAACCTTGAGATTAGGAATTCAGGTCTCTATTTCAACCAGAAAACATCGCTGACTCAAGAGGAAAGCAAGTTCTATATAAACTATTCAAAATCCTTCTCCGAATGTCAAACACCTTCTTATAAAAGATATTTTGGAGACCATGATGGATGCCAGCCTTAAAAACCAGGATTCTCTGTGAAGAAAAGGTTTCCCTTGGTCCCATTCCCACTGCAGTTCAGTCATTTAGCTGCAATAATAGACAAGTGCTGCCAAGGCTATTGCCTTTATTTATTTATTTCCCCCCCAAGGCTAGGACAGGACAACATTTTTTGCCATGAGAAAATCACGGTGCTGGAAACCGGCCTTGGATTCAGAAGCTCCATGACAACAGATGCTGTTTTTAAAAAGCATCCAGCTATTGCTGCCAAGAAGGGCCATCAGTAACCTTCCTTTTGTTCTTCTTCTATAGCCCTAATACTCCATTTACCCTAAGCTCCACGAAGTTGCCATGAACAAGGTTGCCAAGAAGACAGGCTGATCAATATTGCAGCTTCCCGACCTCATCTTCCTATGCAATGGCCTGCTGTGAATAAAAAACACAGTAAGCCTGAAAGGCTCTTGCTTTTACTTGCAAAGCCAAGTGGTAAACCAGCAGCAGTCTGGATGTACTCCCGTCGCCACACTTTCTAGTTTGCAGAGAGTTCAGATGCTGGCATATCTGAAAAAGAACCTGAAGTTGGAAAATTAACATGCACATTACATTTCTGCACTGTCCCAAGCACTCATTTCTCAGTGCATCTGTGAACTGTTCATTTAATTTCTCATTTTCTGCAGCTGGAGTATATAAACAAGCAATCAGCATCCCAGGCAGCTCCGCTTACTCACTGCCATGCAAGAAAACAGACAGTAAAAGTTTTCTTTGTTAGAGCAGTGCCCTCTAAAAGTAATCATTAAAAAAAAAATCCTTCAGTCTTTATCATGCTGAATTTTAAGGGACATTTAATTTAAAAAGATTAATTAGCTTTGTTATGAGATCAGCACAGGTGTAGTTCTCTGAATCACCTTCTGTTTGCCACAAACAAGTTTTAACTGAGTAGTTCAACACTTCAGGCAGAGAGGAGGCAATTTTGTTTATTTGGAGGACTCTGCCATCTATTCAGTAAAAAAAAAAAAACAACCCTCAACATTGGCATTAAACACATCAAATCATACTGAACAGGTGATCACAAGTTTAACATCAGCACCATTTTGAATACACTAAACTTTTTAACATTTTCCACACCCTGTCCTTGGCCTCTTACTAACTAAAAGCCCTGTACGCAGGGCTCAAATAGGTCTGCAACAACAGAACTGTGCTCTGAAAAATTAACAAGATTTAAAAGACAGTTTTCTTGTTCCCAGGTCTATGAAGACAGTAACTGCTTATACTTCTAGGCTCAGTGGCACATTAGGGAAAAAAGAAAAAGGCCACTTTTATTATCACTCTCAAAATTCTAAAAAAGTGGGTCACTAATGAAAACATGTACCTGCCTCCAAACTGCCCCCATCAGCCTTGTCCATCTACTCAATCATCACAATTTTCTAATAGCCTTGACAGTTCTACAGCACCAGGATTGTACAGTTTCCCAACCTTTTATACAGTACAGTGAAAAAATTTACAACTAAAAATCAAACTGTGTAGTTCATAAATGCAAGGACAAAGATTACCTTTACACCTCTAATGCATCATCCTCATGTTTATTGGGGTAACCTTTCCAAAGGAAAGGTTATTCCACAAAGCAACTCCTTTCCTCACAACAGAAAGCTACGCTTGGGTCAGTTGCAAATTGTATCACTCACTGAAAGCTTCCAATAAATTACTCACCATGCATTTTCACATCCAACCTTGTGGCAAATGAAATTCTGTATGAGAAAACTTTTAAGTGCTTAAAGTACAGATACAGAAATTTCTTCCTAGGACATATTCTTGCTATAGGAAGAGGAAGGAAGCCAACTCTGCTTGCAAATAAGGAACATTTGCATTCGTGTTATTCCACCTTAACTTCTGAGCTGCAAATTGTACATACACATGTAATGGAGTGCATCTCTCTTGGAATTTATTCCATCAACTAAAAAGTGGACCTCGAATTAAAATACTATAAAGTCAGCAAGAAAGAAGCTTCATGCACTAGTTAAAATTAAAAAACATCCACTAAGAAAATTCATAGCAGGCTATACCTACTTTTCTAAACCCTCACAGATGAGCTGGTCAGCTCTCCACTTAATGAATACTTCAGCCCAAATTAGATTTGGTTATTAAATTATTTCCCTAAACCTAGTAATAAAAAAATGACCACTCAGGTAGCAAATGAGGTTGGTATTGCCTGCACACGCAGTCTTTATGTGTGGGTAGGGAAAGGAGGAGGGAAGAACTGCTGCAGGTCACCAACACAAGTTCTCTCAGGTTTGGTTCACCATTTTGTTGTTTTTACCAATTAACCCAGAATGAATGGAATCTATTTCAAAATACCTTTAGAAATTATTATTTTCATGTTGGTAGAAATTCTGCTTCCTTATTTTTAGATTGTATCACTGAAATCTTACAGGGAAACCAGCCAGATTCTTGTAGATGGTTTATTTAGCTGGAAAGAAGCAGCAACTTCCACAATGTGCCTACAAGCTAGATATCTGAACAAGTGTCTACTATAAATTATTTATATTTGTGACTCTGTAAACATAGATTCTAAAGCAATGACAGCATCCTGGTATGAACTTCAGGTGCAGAAAAAACAGGCAATGCAGTAGCCAGATGTTGCCCAGCTGGCTGGCTACAAGCTTTGTAGCGCAGAGGTTTTGCAGTCTACAGGGTAGCTGCACAGCTGTTCTACAGGTTCACTTCTTTAAACAAGTCTCTAGCACTCATAAGAAGTCATTTTGCAAACAAAGAAGGCGGCAATAGTCTTTGTCAGCTATTAGAGGGAAGTCACTAAGGCGAGAGCGTGGTGGTGCCGTCGCTGGATTCTCCTGGTACAAGCGCTGCTACATGCATATTACTGTGACAACGGCTCCGCAAAGCCATCTGTGCAATGATGCTTCACAGCTGACCTTTTTCAAATTCTCTTATTTCGAAGGAAAAAGATTCTAACCCTTCAGCAAACATGTAAAAAGCATGGCTAGTTTAACCCTGTGCATCTGAAAGAGGGTCTAAGTAACTACTTCCCAAGTAGCTGGGGTGGGGGGAGACAAGAGGGGTGCAAAAACCCAACTAGGTTGGCACAGCTTTGGAGTAGAGAAGACCCCAAGGCTCTGTAAGCTTACATTCCAGCTGTCCCCAGTTTTGCTGTTGTAATTGACCATTATTAGATCGTTGTCTGAATTTGGGAACTGCCAGTGCTGCCTCAGCTTTAGGATTATACCTCCATTCTGCCCTCTGTCCTTATACCACAATGCTTCAACTTTTTTACGATACTTCACTTCTGTACCATTAGGAAAATCAGTATTCCCAGTAGAATAACAAAACCGAGGCTATGTGGTACCTCAAATTTGAAGGACAGCTAGGCAGAAACTTGTGACAGAAAAAAAAAATAAATTGAGAAGCAGCACAAATGCCTAATAATATTTCAAAACCTACCATAAAAATATTGTTAATACAGTATGACAGACCTGGATGCCAGGAGACATCATTCAGTGACAGGACTCTCAATACCTGCCTTCCCTGGTTAAGAACAACCTTTAAATTCTTATTCTTTTCAAGAAGGAAAGTAAAGATTCACCATGTGTTTTTGCAAGTTTCCCAATAAGCTAGACCAGAAATACTGCCACGCTTAAGGGTCAAGAAAAGACGGTCAACAAGAGCTAAAACTCCAGATGAAATTTCACATTGACCATTACCAGACTCCAGGACAAAGAAGGGAGAATACCAGGGTTGAGTTACTCAGTGCATACTAGAACTTGTCCAGACACAATGGTCACGTGTGCTCAGTTTAGACAAGTAACTGGCGATGCAAATGGAGATACCGCAGCTTTGTGGAATTACCAGGATCACACTGGGACGATCCATGGTTACACAACGCACCTGCATGTTCCTCAAGCTGCTGATCTGCTGCCTTGAGTTCTGCCTTTCATTTAAACAAGACAAGACAGCAGCAATTATGGTTGCACAGAAAAACCCTATCACAGTTTACACGTTTGAGGTTAAGTAATGCAGAGATATTCCAGCCTCTTATGGACAAGAGGTCTGAACTAGCCCATACACCTCTGACAGATGCTACATGAGACGAGTTCAGCACTGCCATCCATTCCTTCTGCAAAGAGAGATCTTCATTAGCCTTTAATCTGAGCAACATTGCATCCGAAATTATAGTTTTCCGCCCTCCTCAATGATGGGGCCACCAAGCTAAAAAATTAGAAGTATCTGTTCATGCTTTTAAGATCCACTGAATGGACCTCAAGTAAATAAGCACAGCTGTGTTTTGTACAGGTACAAGACAATCTGAAAAGCCTTCCTTCTGCTAATTCACATGGATGGAAATAAAGGATACTTCCCTAAGTTGCCCAACTTGGTCCTTAACCCAAATAGACAAATGCAAAACAAAAGAAGTCACAAAAGCACACAGCAACATGGAAAACCAAGACCAGAACTGTTGATTTAAAATCAGGTGCTCAGAGTTCAAACTGAAGTTTTTCCTTATATTCACCTACCCCACGTTTCCCTTCAGCCTGGCAAAACTCAATTAATTCAGCAAATCCTCTGCTGATATCAGTACAAATACTAGAGCTCCTGACCTTTTAGCCAAGTGACATTTAAACAAATACATATGTATGCTCCAGAAAGGGGAGGGGAAGATCATCCCCGTCCTATAGATTTGGGCCTTTGGGCCAGCCCCCAAATCAGTGATAGAAAAAACTACCATGGGGACTAGAAATGCAGCAGCAAGGGGCAATTAAAGGAAACTCAAATACTCTAGTGCTGAATATAGTAAGAGATCTCTCACCCTAAAACCCACAAATACTCTTTCCCTGCCCCACCTCCTGAATGAAGGTCGTACTTCATCGCATGGAAAGAGAAATAAGAGGAAACTTTCCAATCTGTTTTAATGTGTATTCATATTTATCAAGAAAGACCTAAGTTAAATCTTTTGAATATTTTAATCAACCAAGAAAGGTTTCTGCCAGGAGATAAAGCTTCATAATAAAATGACTGTTTATGCTCCTTTTATTGAGCCTCCAGTTTTAATAGTCTTATTTCCAGAATTTTACTAAGCAATAACAATTACCTTCTCATTAAAACTGCACAAAAACCTTCAGAACATCTGACATAACCAAAAACACAAGACAGAAATTAAAACAAAACTGAGCAATTACATCCTGTTAAAGGAATGGTGATAAAGTGTACTTTTAAAGTCTTGTTTTTCCTTCCCATTAAAATCGCATGTAGATGGAGTGATGGGGAATTTCGGAGGCAGTGCAAGTGGCCCTTTATGTCCTAGCTCAGACACGCACCCGATGCCCCTGCCCTTGCCCTGGTACTGCTGCTCATCCAAGCCCACAGTGAACCAGTTCAGGAATTTAATCTGTTATTTAGAGAACTACTCAGCGTTAGAACTAAAAAGTATTAAAAACCTAATTGATCAATGAACTAGTTTCTTGTGGTTTAGTCCTCTGAAACAGCTCATCACAGGTAGGGAGGAGGCAGTGAGAAGGAGATTACCCCTCTGGCAGCAGCTACCTCTTAGACTGATTTAACTGGAATATCAAATCACCCCCCTTCAACTCACATCTATCTTGTGATGAGAGATGACTAAAAACATTACCCCACAGCTCAGCTGACAAGGAGACGCTGGTAAAGCCAACACAAGTCACTTGAGTTGAAATCACATGCCCGTACCCTTGATATGAACACAGCAAACGTCTCAATTATTAGTTAAACAGATTGAACATGTTCAAGCTTTGGTCTTTTTCTCAACAGCACCTAACCTCCTGCCAACGCTCCAGCAGCACGTGTGCCTCTAGTCTTCCCTTCTTCTCAAACTCTATAATGATGCATTTATGGGGAAAAGCCTTCCTTACCTTGGATACAAACTGGCTAGTTCAATGTACACCAGCATAACTGATGTTAAAACATTTTTGAGATATTTTAGTATAGTTTTAACTATTTTGAATAGGAATAAAAATAGTTATTTTAGCGTAAAAAGGTAAAATCCTTAAAAGAGGAAATAAGTTGGAAAACAAAGTAACGTAAGAATTCACTGCAACATGGTGTTACACAAGCAACTGCAGCAACATTTTGCTATGCAGGCTGTACTGGGACCTTTGAAATAGGCAATGCCTTGATCAAAGTACTCTTGGGCATGATGGCCGGTCACTGTCCCCTCCATGTGTGTCCTTACAGGGAGGTCTTCTGCTGGGTCTGATGAGCCTTCCCAAGACACCTGTGCTCACAGGTTTTATCTGTACCAAAGATGCTCTGCACATCACTGGCTGTGCAACGGGTCCAAGTTTCCATACGTTCCCCTGTGGACATTTTCCTTTGTCCACAGCCCCCACGGTGCAGACGACATTCGGTATGACGGTGGTGTACAAACTAGAAAGAAAATCTCCCCAGAAAAGAACTGAAAAGGTTGAACAAGGTTCATGCATGCATGCCACGGCAGACTTAACCTGTCACCCACTCATCTGAAGAAAAAGATAAATGCAGGGCAGAATCATCTTGAAATGTAATTTCAGTCTTGTTCTTTCAGTGCTTTCTCCCCTGCTTTCTTTCTCCCTCCCTCCACCAAATATCAGTTTCTACAGTGTGTATGTATATATACTTTTTATTTTTCTTTTTAAATTGCTGGCAAAAATTAGGTTGTGCATGAGCAAGTCCTACAAGAAAAGTGCTAATTCATGCTGAAATAAGAGGCCCAGAAACTATCAACATTTTCACAGTGATAAAACCATCACTGAAAATGCAGCCTGACAAGCACATCACCTGTGCTGCACCGCCAGCCAGTGCACCCTTACCACACTCGCCCGAATCGAGGCTCATGTAACCTAAACAGTTCTGCTCTTCATCAGGATTTGCAGGTGGCCACCAGCAGGATACATACTCCAGGAGCTTTAGGAAATGCCATCTTTCAGCATTAAAACCATATGCCCCAAGAGCAAGCCCAGCAGTCCAACAGCCTGCCCCCCGAGAAAGGCTGCTGGCTTCCGGGAGTGCTTAAATAGCTGCAGAAACTGGATCCACATCAATTCTTCTGGATTGATAAGTAACACAGAAAAAGAGGCATCAAATTAGTTTTTACAAAACCTCACTTTGGACTCAAACACTTCTTTGAGAGCCAGTCCTTGCACCCAGCAATCTCAGCTGCTCTGGTGCAACTGTGCAATCTAACAGCGATGTGCTGGAAAAGGTTATTCTCAACCCTCCTCGGTTCCCTGATGGACTCTGTCAGGCAGCTGTGAAAACAGCAGCAGGAGTATGAATGAGGAGCCAAGATAAGGCTTAAAACAAGCAGCAAGGTCAGTTTAAGGCAGAACAGGGAGAAAGGTAAGCTCCAACTACAGAGGTAGTGTTTAGAGGGCCTCAAAATATTTCTTTTGAAGAACCAAGCTATTTAAACCCAGAGTTATTTCATCCTGCTGCAGATAATTCAGTACGTACTTTGGCAAAACAGAGTCAACACTGTTTTGAACAGGGGAATCTTCTCCATACTACATAGAAGGCACATACCTCTTCTCTGCATTACCTAAGCAAACATCATCCACACTCACAGGGCTTCAACCTTTTTCAATAAATCCTCCATATGACCAGTATTTCTGTCAGGAAACTCCTCTGCTTTCTCCTTGTTCTCCTTTGCTGCTGCACATGGAGGTGGTAACCTCAGAGCCTGAACCACCTCAAAGCTTACAGGAAAGTTTTGCTCAGTTACTGACATCTGTTCTCTGCCTCATCCAGCACCACAGAAATTGCCATTCCACATTTAGCCGTCAGTCCATCCAACAAAGCATCCCACTTTGGTAGTTATCAGTATTGGACAAAGCACTTTACTACCTGCTATGACTTTGCACAGTAAGGGAGAAAAAGCTTTGCAGTCCAGGACAGTCATTTGTTTTCCATTGCTGCTGACAAAATTGTGAGAATCTCAAGATGGAGCTACTACCTCCTCCCGTAGGTTGCCAGCAGTGATACTGAAAATCTTTAGGGAAATGGTGTAATTAAGAACATTACAACTTTTTAAAAATACAGGGAGTAGCAGAGCGTGCTTTCTGATCCTAACGCTCCTGGGACAGGACACAATTTAGACGGGGAAAGCCTGCCCCTGTGCAGCACACCGGTGTCCCAGGAGGGCCCTGCTTGGTTGTGTTTGTCTGGAGGGAGGCAGAAAAGGGAATTACAGCTAATTGAAAACATTTTGCATAATCGGAGCTGATAAGAGACCTATCCCCATCACTCCAGGAAACTATTTGCATCCTTATAACAATTACAGCACATACAAAATTCAGAAGTTAAGAGAAGAAGTAGAAACATTAATACTGGTGGTAGCCAGCAGTGATACTGAAAATCTTTAGGGAAATGGTGTAATTAAGAACATTACAACTTTTTAAAAATACAGGGAGTAGCAGAGCGTGCTTTCTGATCCTAACGCTCCTGGGACAGGACACAATTTAGACGGGGAAAGCCTGCCCCTGTGCAGCACACCGGTGTCCCAGGAGGGCCCTGCTTGGTTGTGTTTGTCTGGAGGGAGGCAGAAAAGGGAATTACAGCTAATTGAAAACATTTTGCATAATCGGAGCTGATAAGAGACCTATCCCCATCACTCCAGGAAACTATTTGCATCCTTATAACAATTACAGCACATACAAAATTCAGAAGTTAAGAGAAGAAGTAGAAACATTAATACTGGTGGTAAAAAAAAAAAGGTGAATAAATGGACCACCAACATTACAATGCTACTTTTAAAGTTCTTTACAGACACATGAGAGCATTTTTGTTGGGGATGTCGGGGGGGGAAGGAGAGAAACGACAAAAGGAAGATTAGCAAAACTGTGTCTTGGGAAAGACTTCAATTAATATTAAGAGCAACCAGAAAGACAAAAGAAATGATG
The DNA here is from genome assembly GCF_000699145.1 of Aptenodytes forsteri. Taxonomy (NCBI): domain Eukaryota; kingdom Metazoa; phylum Chordata; class Aves; order Sphenisciformes; family Spheniscidae; genus Aptenodytes; species Aptenodytes forsteri. The sequence continues at coordinate 3,531,628 of NW_008795025.1, read as the reverse complement.
CAGAACCAACTACAGGCTCCCCATATGGAGGACAGCGAACGCACAGTACAAAGACAAGCCTACTTTAAACATGCTATCGATGGCTTAATTTCTCCCCAGGGAGTTAACACTACTCAAATTCATTTTTCCTTTTTTATTTTACCAGCTATTAAAAGCAAACAGTTAGCAAGAAGATAATAAGCAAGCAATTATCAGATGAAGAAAAACATGTTTCTGAGGTATCTCAGAGAAATGACATGGGGCTTGAGAGTGGCTCTGTGCAAGATTTTACCAGGGGACCTTTACAGTCAGACCATGTTCAGCTCTTTCCGACTTCCTAGGAAGGAGGAAACATAACAGCTTTTTAATTCTCAGTGTTTACATCAGTGTCTTCCTAAACGTTTTGCACAATTTAAAACAACATTTTTCTTTTTAAATGATACACGCCTAGTTCAAACACCAGTAAATGAGCATTAAGGTAGCTGCTTATCTACTCAAGGCAGTAATTCTTCTGTTTTAATTCTTACATTATTATAGCAACAGACATTGTAGGATCCTCACAGCATTACAAAGTCTACCCAAGGTTATATTCCTCACACATGAGCACAGCCACCCAGCTGAACCCCACCCTGCTACTCATTAAAAAATATGTATTGAAGCATGCCCGGAGACACTGCGGGAAATTCAAGATAAGCAGAAGTTCTCCAGTGCAGGTCTCCACAAGTCAGAGTTAGTTTCTTTCAAAAACACTTTCAAGCAGCATCCCTTGCCTTCCCTTATTCTCAATCCTGCGCTTAAAGGGCTTGTTTAAATCCAATTCAAGTAAAAGTAGCATTCCTCAGACGCCACTTTGCAATTGGAAGTTTTGCTATGATTTAAGTACATGGAAGGAATAAGCTACAGTTCAAATGTCCTTCCTTCAAGGGGACAGAAGATGGTCTTTCAAAGGGATTCATTTGAAAGCCTATGCCCACTTCAACTCTTCAACAGAGCTACTGTGTTCAAGGGGTAATTTTAGTTTAAGATTAAAATGCAACAGAGACCAGGACTGCACTTGTTTGTTTGTCTGTCTTCCAAGCTAATCTCTCTCTTTTTGCACAGCACAAGTCCCTAGCCAGAAACCACAAGGGCTGGGTATCTCCGCTTGGAGCATCCCTGCCAGACTGGAACTGGAATCCTTTTCAAAAGGATTTTTACACCCCAAATGAGAAGAAAGATTTAAAGGCATGTGATTCCCCCCGACATTTCCCCCAGGCTCAATGCACAGCACTGCTGGCACTTGGTAAATAAAACGGCAAAAGAAACTATTCAGTATTTTCTATTGCTTACAGAACAAAACCTGGTGGGAAGGGAATACACAAACTGCAGAAGTAACTGCCAACAGAAAGGTTTTGCATCCAAACACAAATTTTAAGTGTGCTGAGGGTAAAAAAAAAACACAAAAAACCCCCCACAAAAAACAACAAAACCAAATGGCCCAACTTCCTAAGTCACCTCTTATTTACATTTCAAAGAACGCATTACAGAGCCACCAGAATTAATTCTATTTTACCCCTATTTGTGACAGTGTCAAAAACCCTGAATTTTAAGTCCCAGTTGCAGTATCAGCTGTGCAAATGGACAGAACAACAGTATTTTCTATAAACTTGAATAAATTGTCAATGGATATCTTCCCTAAGAAACCTGCTTTACCTTCAAGTTGGCACACTCACCAGTGATACAAGGCAGATGCACACTAAAACACTCTGCAACAGAGGTTATAAACCAGCCAAAGTAGCCAAGTTACAGCACAAGTTCAGGATTAGGATGACCAACCTCAGCTTTACTCTGTAGTATCCCAAACAAAAAACAATTAAATTAGAACATTTTAGTGTGTCACTGTTCTAGATTAAAAGCTGGACTCGCTTTTAAAGATGCTGGGGAGAGGGGAGAGTTATACAATACATTTCAGGTATCAGGGACCCATTTCCCTCTCCATCCTACCTTTACATTTGCCGACCTTTAAACATACTTGCATCACCTTACACACCAGCACTTTCTCTGTTAAGGGTAAATGAATTTAAGCATGCTTTGCTGTAAAAAAACCCTGGCAGTCCCTTGCCTGACCCTGCTGTACAGAGCAACTTTACCAAGCAGCAGTTAACAAGATACTGCCCACTTTGAAGTTATGGTTGGCTTGAAACCTTGTTCTTTGCAAAACCTGTTAAAGACAAGACTGCTCCTTATTTAAAGTATGGGTGATACAACTGGAATAGAGGCGCAAGCACTCAAAACAGCAGTAGCAGCAAGCAGGGAGGAACTCGGAGCTTTTTCCACCAAGTGTTTGAAAACTTCTGCTGTGCTCCGGGAAATCTGGACCCAACGATGCTCGTTCAAGCCACACTGCCCATAAGGCACTCTCCTAACAGCAGCAAAACCCAAACCTCATTATTCTCGCTCCCCTAACTGTGATTTTAGCTTTGTGGTCATGTCCTCACAGAAAAATTTTAACACAACAGATGACCGTAGCGTCCAGAAACACTGCTCATGTAGCCGGCATGCCGCTAATCAAAGCCAGAGCAGATGGAATGCAAATCTCCCAGCAAGGGGAGACCAGGAGGCTGTCACCATCCTGCTCCGAAAACGTAAATGAGCTATTATCAATTAGGAGCTAAATTCAGACAGAATTTTGGTGAAAGGCAACACTTCAAGGTGTTTACGGGGAAATCAATCTGCTCCATTTAAAAAAAAACCCACCACGTATTGCAAGGTTATTCTGCGCTGTTATATCTGTCAGCAATGCATCGGCACAAGTTGTTGTTGTCCTGATTTTATTTCCTGCAAGGATTTTAATTTAAGCTTTAGGCAAATTAATCCATTAACTACAAGTAGAGTGAGGATGGCCTTAAAAGTGACATTATTTTCTTCTCACCAGAAAAGAAGTGGGGGTTTTTTGGCAAATATTTCGGAGGATGGAATCAGTTCCTCTTCAACAGCAGAAGACAGGGGGAGTGGAAAAAGCATGACTTGAGTCACATGGAAATGAAGTTCTGCTACAGCCATGCTCGTCTACACCAGCGAGCCACAAGGAACCAACTTCAGTAGGTTTGGGGGTTTCTTTTAAGCATATTCACACATGAGAAGCATTGAAGCTGCCCCAGTTCATTCACTCAATTGATTCACCAACTGTTCTGAAACATGAATAAATATGTAAGTGGCTACTCCACTCTAATTAGTGATATTCAGTGAATCTAACCAGAGAGCCTAGACCTCCAGCCCCTCCATTTAGCTCTCAGTGCCTCTCCCTTGGGAACTGAATAGCAATCAGGTATGTAATGCAGGGATGGTTGCTTTTTTTTCCTTCATATTTAAGGTGGAAAATAAGGGGGGGGGGCAGAGAGATAGGATGAAAAAAGAATTAAATCCTTAAACCCTGGCAAATGGTCTAAACATGCTTAAAGAACTGCTTTAAGAAAAAAAAAAAGATTTGAAAATAGGGAGAAGGAATAAAGGAAAAATAAAACTGACTGCAATTGCAGAAAACACAAAGCAGATGATGCATTTCTTATGTGATAGCTTAAACAAGTCCCAGGGCACACCTCTTAAGTCCATCAAACACCAGATTTACATAAAATCATTAATTCATTACAGTCATGAAAGAAAAGAGGGATGGGTTAGGAGGAACAGGATGGAATGAATGAAGCAAAAATTTAAGCCAGAGACACAAGCAAAGTGTCCATATCCATGCACACAGAGCTTCCTGAAGGAGAGATACAGAACTAGCCTCAAAGAAATTTCTCAAACTGAAAAACCTTAAAGTTTGCCAACACTAAAACACTATGGCTTTGAATATACAGAAAAATGTACACATGATAGTAATACCACTTGTACGCCCACACTCTGCGGCAATACAAAGGGAAGCTGCTGATGCTGCACTTATTCCTACCCCTGACAAGAGCTATTTGCTTCTGGTTTGGTTTCCATCACCCCGAATTAGAAACACGGCCTCTATTCCTGCTAAACCTGCCTGAGGACTGCCAGGTCTCAGCCACCTCTTTGACCCACTGGAGTCAACTCAGCTTTTCATAAAGCTTCTCTTGCTGTAGTCCTGAAATAATGGTAACTTTTAACCAAAAAGTAATCCAAAAGATTAAAGCAAACTCACATATAACATATGAATTAATTTTCGGGTTTCTTTGCTGTTTTATCACTTGATTCACACGCACACCCTGAAACTGCAATTCTGTAGCTATCAATCTGCCTTAAGAGACAGTGTTATCACGGCAATCCCACAACACAACACAACTGGTCTTACAGACAGCTGCACTATTTTTAAAGCAGAACATGGATGTATTTTCCTCTCGTTTGCCAAACAAGCATATGAAACGTGCCACATGGCAGGTAGCATGCAGATGACAAAACAGTCAGAATTCAGCAGAAATACAAGATGGGGTTGCCAGAAGGATGCCAACAACTCTTTGTCAAAAAATATACTGATACCTGCTGCAACAAAAGCTTTGGCATATCTTTGCTCTCCAGAGCTGATAACTTCCACAATTGTTGTAATCTCTAATTCAGTTGAGTAAAGGAGAAATGCATTTAAGACTAAAGGAGGGTCCCGGGTCTCAGATGCAAACATACCCAAGTATCTGTTGATGTGTCTGCCGTAACCTCCCAGATGCAGAAAAACATCACCATGAATTTTGAGACTATTAGAAGAGGAACTGCTGACACAAAGGAAAGAGCCTGCACCGGAGGCAAAGACAGCACGTTTTCTGTAACGGATAGACTCAGACAGCACACCCAGTTCATTCTGGGGAAAGAGTCCAACTTTGGAGTTTACCTAAGAAGCATTTACAGGCTGTCACATGCACCTAACGCTGAACAGCAGAAGTGAGTATGAAAAAAACCCTCTAGGATGGAATTAAAGTCTTCATACCGAGGAGGGGTCTAAATAACATTTCAAATTTGCAGCCAGGACCAAGCTGAGCATCTGCTACAATCGCCCTATCATCTGAAAGGTCCATTTGGTGCTAATATACTAAACAGCCAAAAAGCACAGATATTCACGAGACCTACAGGCTTTGTATCGCATGACTACAAGAGACCACAAGAACACAAGGTATCAAAGGCAGTGAGGACAAAAGGCACACAATAAAACGTAAACATATTTAAAGGGAGCTGTAATAATTTATTGAAAAAAAATAGCCTTCCCTTTCTAAGGGCTGCATGGGTACCTGTCCTTAAAATCAAGGTAAGCCACACCTAACCCACAAGCCGAGTCCTCTGTTGGCAGCATTTGAGCAGCCCTGGCGCTGCGGCCATCGAGCACACAGCTCAGCTGACAGTATCAATTACACTGGATTGTTTTGAGGGACAGGAGAACACCCACAAGGCACAAAATACAACTACACACAGGCAGCCTCTATACAAAAAGTCACTGATCATTGAATCAATCTTGCTTTTTAAGAACAAGCTTGAAAAGACCAATCTGAGTGGCTGCTGCTGAACTAATGGATATATTTGCTTTTGTGTTTATTGTACAAGAGCAAATCTAGGAAATTTATAGCAAGTAACATTTTATGAGAAAGTATCTTTGCAGCCAACTTTAAATAATTTTATCATTTTAATTTCAAAATGCAAAAGCAAACACAAGGATTCACTAACCTGGCATGCCTTATTAGCATGTTGTTTAATACTAAAGAAATGATCTGTGAATTGTTCTTTGGATACCCATAGACTATGTATCTCTCCTCATGAGCAGATTCATTAGCACTGAAAGACAGAAAATAAACTCCCTGCAAATGTAGTATAAATACGCGCCACCTCTACAACCACTAGTAACGAAGATTTAACAGCAACAGCCCATGTGCATGTATTTCAAATATTCACAACGTAAGGTTCCAAGTAGGCAAATTTGACAAGAATTAAACGATGTTCTATAGAGGTGATGGTGTTTTCAGGCAAGCTATACGCATTTAGGAATGCTGTCAGTACTGAAAAAAGGTTTATAGTGTTGCAAAAAAGAGATTTTGTAATTTTAAATAGTTGCTTTTTATTTTGAGTGGTAAAATGTTTGCCAAAACAAGTGTTTCTCATGAACCATAGCCTAGTGCCCTAGATTCCTCTCTGAAAATTGTAATTATTTTATTATAGTAAAATAGTTACATCATTTTCAGAGCCTGAAATTGTAATGCCGTCAAAAGACATATGCTGATACAGAATCCAGTGCCATCAACTATTAAGTCTGACTTCCTTTAACAAGTCTTTAACAAATTCTCAGTGAAACAACTTCAACATCACCGCAGCGTTCATTAAGGAGACAGTGGTGAGCTGCCTCCAACACCACTAAAATACAGAAAAGCTCTGAGCAGCTGTAGTGGAAGTGTCTGCATCTGTTTTCTTTGCTGGTCTCCACCACAGAGCTCACAAAATTCACATCACTTATTTCACCAGAGGTCAGGAAAACAGCAAGTGGCGCTGAAGCAAGCACTGAAACGACTCAGGAACTGTAAAACTGAACCCCACCGCTGGCTTTACCTGACAGCTGCCAGCAGATGAATTCAGATGCACTGGGGTCTCTGCTAGCTGGGAATCCCTCACTGCTGCTATCCACGGACACAAAATCTATGTGAGAAGTAAACGGCAGAAAAGCCATAAAAGAGAACCGAGAAACATGTTATACATCAGGCTAAGCATTACAGCCTTATCATATTGAGCGCTAGTCTAAGAGAAACACCAAACAACAGACAAAGACATCCCCAAGTATCTATTGTGACACATTACAGTGCTGAGGAATGAGGCAAACCTCTCTACTTCTGCGGTAAGCCTGGGATGGACGAAAAGACCTTTCCCAAGAGGTGGGAAGGGGAAATCATGGAGGTGGATCTTATGTACATGAGTTTAAAGTAATCTTTCCAGAGAAATTAGTTTCTAAAGAATCAGAAACAGTCTCACTTTCCAACAGCAAGAAATAAGGTTCTTGCAAACTTTCCTGCTTTTTCTGCATATGCAGAATCTTAATGGATTCTCCATCTGCACTCACAATTACTCTTAACATTTGCACAGCCCGAAACAAAGATGTTCTCGGTGAGCTGCAGTCCTCTTCTGGCAACTTTCAGAAATGAAATGCCAAATCAGGCTGGTGACATCTTTGACCCATGACAGCACTGCAGGTTCTTGGAAGGAAATTCCTGGATGAAATCAATACGGTGCTATAAAACCCTGTCAGTTTTGCTATTGCTCAACAGAAGGACTGCATCAGCAAGACAAAAGTGACAAGAAAATTCAGTGACAGGACAAGGGAAGGTATGGAAAAGGCTGGACTGTTACGGCTGCATGAGCGGCAGTGGCTTCAGGAATACAACCCCAGTGGCACCTGCAGGAAACATGTACTGTAAGAGGAGACTGCAAGGCAAGCCCTGCTCCTAGATCTCCTGAATTCCCACAGTTGGGAAATGGGCAAAGAGGGGGTTTTTTGAAAAGAAAAGCTATACTATAATCAATCAATCAATAAATATATAAGTTTAAGGTTCACTTTCTTCTCTTATTTTACCTGCTCGCTGCACAGTTCTCGCACATCCCATCACTGATGATGGGTAATTCACTGCTAAACTCACGACACGCAAATAGGATTGCGAATGCAGAAGACTTTCTAACGAAGAACATGCTCCCATCCACGTAGGATGCGGATATTTTACTACCATTTCCAGAATCTTCCAGTGGGCTGTACTTAACTCACACAAAGATGTTTTGCGTGCACGGCAGCCATGTGAGAAGGAGCGGCACGTGGCTAAAGAGCACTGATGTAACAATTTCCCCTCTTTTACCTTTCAATGTTATTCCACATTGGCAAGTCCTGACTTCTGTCAATTTGGGAAGACTGCTCATACTTTTTATGAGATGCTTTTAGGAGGGTTACAAGCATCCTCCCCAAGCTACCAGCAGCACGATGCATTCACAGCCCTCTAATGCTCGCTATTGTCTTTGCTCCCACTTGTTTAAAATTCCTATGGGATACTGACATATTTCAATGGTGCTTTAATAATAGCCTAATAATTGCTCCAGACAATAACTTACATTGTATTGAGACCTTGCCTGTGGGGGGTGGGTAGGAGGGGTTGCCTTGGTAACAATGAAAAAAATCATATGGCAAATAGACAGAGACATGAAAGGACATGAGCTGATACATTTGCTCCCTGCTCAGAAATCTGTGGGAAACAGTGACACTGGCACGAAAGTAAGGCTCTTCTGGTCAGAATGTGTAAATAGCACTAAAAAACAGCTTATCTGGAGGTTTAATTAAGGCTTAGGTAAAGATGCCATTATGATTTATGCAGTAAGGGCCGAAGGTAGCAGACACTACAAATTTAGCGTGCTATCAAAACCGGTTCTCAATCTCAGTAAGATGGAAGTTTGTTGTCTGAACAGCTTAATTTTAAGTGCTGGAGAGAAGGTAATGAGGTCAGTAAACTCAAATGCTCCAAGCTTGTGTTTTCTCTTTGCTCTACTTTGATCAAGTTAGCAGCTTTCTTTGAAAGACATCAATATTATAATATATAGCAACTCCAACTCAGCTTTTAAAACATGGCAAGGATTGCTACTGTATGGCTGAAAATAAACACGTGCAGACTACACATTCTTGCATGTGTCCTACAGAGCAGAAAAAATACCTCCTGCAAGTGCAAGCAACCTAGCTAATCCCTCCATGTTGTTTCTATCCTCCAAGTCTGCAGAAAAACTGGCTGCTCACCAGGAAAAAGCATTCAAAAAGAGGACTACGGTTATTACTGACATAATGGCTCACAGGTTCATGCTCCTCAAAATCGGAAAGTGACAGCAGTAGACAGAGCACACTGGCAGCCAGCAGCTTGCTCTGTCCAAGAGGAGATCACATTAATGGATATATTAAGGCCAACATGCCTAGCAAATTGCAGAGGCACAGCCGCAGCCAGGAGTCAGGCAGCAAAGCCGCCACTGGAAAGGCTCTCCTACCACTTTCTCATTAGTTATCTCAAATTTAATGCATTTTCCAAAGCACAACAAGAACAATGATAACTAATAAAATTCCAGTCCCATGATGCCATTTTATGTCCATCTGTTTCTCAGAAACTATCAATGGCTGTACATACTTACATGTACCATAAACATCTAGGGGGGGAAGCTATGAATTCATGCAGCTCTTTACCTGGTGATCACACATAAGATCATTGGTGAGAATCGGGGTTGACAAAGGAAAACCAGGGACGTAGTTTCCATGCCTGTGACGATGGCTGGTCCATGATTAGGCAAAGATGATCCATCCCTGTGGATGAGAAGGCCACGTGGAGGCTCTGAAAGCTGAACAAGGGAGGACCGGGAGTGGGCATGAGTAGGAAGTGCTCTCATGTACCAGAGGAAGGAGGGAGCTATTGACGCCGGCTCACCCCTGCATAAAGGCCACCTCAGCCGTGCACTAACAAGGCAGCTCAAAGAGGGGTACAATAAGCAAGAAACATCACTCGTAAGAGAGAGGCAGGAGGCTCTCAAAGGCAAAGGACAAAGAACGCCTCTTCAAAGGAAAACGGCACAAGCTGATAAGATGGATGCCTTCCAGCACGCGCTTTCTTCCCAGCAGCCAAGTAAAGGGGTTGGGCTTTCTTAGTATTGCCTTTGGAAACAGGATCAGAATATGGATATTTAAAAAGCATGTTCTGGCACAGACCCAGTTTCCTTGCCAGCAAGATTTTCAACCTCTAACACGGAGCAAAATCCTACTAATTGCAGAATTGTTCTTTCTTCAAAGAGTCATTTCTACAAAGCTTTACAAAACCAAAGACGTCAGATGAGGCCAGTACCATTTGTTTATTCTGTAAAATACTCAATGGCAGAAATTTAAACCTACAGGGATGAGAAAAGAAACAACATTCAGTACTAACTACAGAGACCTCATTTGATTTTGAATTTCACATCTCAAGCCACCTGAATAAAGCTGAAAGAGAAGTTGTTAGTTTTCACCGTGAGCTGGAAACATGGCACCAACAGAGGAGAAAAGGAAAATGGGGATCAGGAAAGGGCTGGAAAGGTGGAAATCCCCTGTGACACCCTAATCATGTTTTGCCGCATATCACAGGATACCAGACCATCTCAAAAATGGAAGCGACAGCCTCCTCTGCTATCAGGAGCATTTATCTGATGCATTCTCAAACCTGGGAAGGAAGCAGACCAATGATACTGCAATTTAGTTCGGCCATCCAAATTGACTAACCAAATCTACAGATATGACTAAAAAGCCTAGTTTATCTACAGTAACTATGTGCAGATTTTTTTCTGCCAGACAACTGAGGGAAAAAAACCTACAACAGTCTTGTTATCCATGTTTCAAGATAAGTACTTAAGCCAGTCGCCTCTATCTTTGACACCTGTACTCTTAAATTATAGATGCAAGAGCGAGTGTCCCATTGGAAACAGGGGTTTCTTCAGTTAAATAGGTTTGATTTTGAAATAAGCCAAATAATCTTTTCAATACCATTCAATATCTTTTCGGTATCCCAATCAAGAAAATGTATGAGGAGTAAAAGACCACTTAGAATAAATTCCTAAAGATAGATAGATACACATACAGACATATAACACTTTTTTTTTTAACTAAAAACTCTGAGAATAGTTTAGACCAATCCTCTATGGAAGGGAATAGATGAGAGTTACCAGGACTATGAGAAAGTATCGTGGATACTGAGCATATACTAACATCACAGTGAGAGGAAAAAAGGTTAGAAAAAAAAAGCCACAGTGTTTTAATAAGTTCAAAGCTAAGTTGACATTACTAAGCACGTTAAACAGTAGAAAAGCAGGACATTAGACTATAGGAGTATAATGGTAAGATTAGCCAATTATTATGCTTTTGCAACAAGAAGAACAAAGCATGCTGCAAGGCAGTCTGAAGCAAAACCAGGACCCCCTAGGAAGTGACACCAGTTTCTTGATATTAAGCAATGGAGGAAAATGGACACAGGGACAGAAATGCTTATTTATGAAAGAATTTATGCTAGAGCAGGTCTCTTCCATGGCAGTGTTGTACGTCAGTGTAAAAATTATGAAAAGCTGGCATCCAATTGATGCAATTACAAAATTTAACAAGATTTGCCTTGGGGTTTTGTTTTTGTTTTCTTAAAGTAGTATTATTTAAGGTCAAGTACTCAAAAAGAAAAAAGATGTAGGTTTACAAAAAAAAAGCACACAGTGCTCTGAACTGGAAAACATACCATGAGCAAATACTAGAACTCCCACACCTTGTTTGCATATAAACTTGTATTATAAACTTTAAGCAAATATAATTAACACCACAACTGGCAAGGAGCTCTAGGTAGGCAGATGTCTGAACTGGTTATTTCTGAAAATGCAACCATTACAAAGAAGCTGGTATAACCACCAGTTTGACCTTCCAGCCTCTACACCCCAGGTCTTTGCCCCAGTCCTTCCTCCTTGCAGTCCAGTGTCTGCCCTTCTGTTACTTCAGCCCAGCCATTTGCAGGGCTGAGCTCTGAATCAGGGAACCGACCCAACTTTAAGAAAGCAAGCACATACCGCCCTTGAACTCCTCCTTCCCCTCTTCCCCTGCTCCTGCAGAGAAAGATTCAAAACCAGAACTACTGTCTTTTTTTTTTTTTTTAAAGGTTTTAAGCCAGATCAAATCCTTTGCTCCAGTGCATAGCACAGCTGCACAGACTGCTGTGCCAAAACGCAGTAGTGGGAATAACCGGACCCAAGCAGAGTAGAGGGGGAAAAGCTTTCCTGAAGTCAGTGTTGCTGTTGCTTTGTACTGTGAAACTGTGGCTCCAGCTTCCAGTGCTTACAATAAAAATGGGCTCTCTGATGGCAAGCATATCAGACTGGACAATGCATCCTTAAGTACTTGGGTTTTCTTAAGCTCACATGAACAGTGACCCACACACTGGCAATGGGAGTCACTTCAGCAGCTGTCTAGTGCCCTAACAAATAAATAAGCACGCCTCATCTGTCAGGAGAGGATAAAGAGGGAAGATTTTTGGCTGTTCAACATTCCCCTTTTACTCCTGAAAGACACATTAGTATACAGTCAAAACAATACAAGTCTAAAAAGAAAAAACTCTAAAATCTGTCTGAACTTACACGGAACACCCTTTTCTTTCAGCAGAACTCTTGTTTCCAACTGTACAGCCTAAATCAAGTGGCAATAATCAGTCATTTTGGATACAAACCACCTGTCTGGCAGGTCAGTGAGTTCCTCTTGAGTTGGACTTGTTTACAAACAAAGCAAGTCTGACACAAGGTATACAACGTCTGCAAAGGAAAGCTGTTGAGACTTGTAATCTGGAACAAGCAAGAAAGTCTCAGCAGTCTTTCACCAATTGGTACTATTCCAGCAAGTATTTCATTTCACCTCAAAAAGCAAGAAAGCAGCTGAAAGGCCAAAAGTCCTCTAGATCATCTGCATCTCTTACAAAAATGTCCATGATAACTAAGCTGAGAGAGACCAAGAAGACTGAGTTTGTTCAGTATTAAGATGATGAATGGCAAAAAAGTCTTACTGCTGTCTGCAGCTATGTAATCAGAGGGTACAGAGAAAACAGAGACAGACTCTGCTTGGAGGTAAAAGGACAAGAAGTAACACAGAGCTGCAACACAGGAAAACCCAACTAGAGAAAATGTTTTCACCACAACGGTCAAGAGCTGAGTGTGAGTCCAGAGAGGTGGTGGCATCTCCATCATTGGAGATATTCAAAACCCCATTAGATGAGGCCCTCACCAACTTGATCTAGTTAGACCTGCTTTGAGCATGGCCTTGGACGAAAGACCTCCAGAGGGTTCTTCACCTACATTATTCTATGAAGCTGCAAGGAGCATCTTTCATCATGGGAAGTGTCACATGCAAAATTTCAAAATGAAACTTAAAAAAAAAAAATCATTCCTGGACGTTGGATAGACTACTCATTGGCCTTTTAGTTATGTCAAAGAAACCTAATAGATGCAATGGTCTGTGAATATAGGCTTGATACTCTAGTTTTATTCTGCTGAGAAGATACTGTCTTTATGTCAAGGTTTGGAAAAAAAAAAAGGGATATGCCTCATGCTCTATGACTTCTCTCAATGTGAAGAAACAGAAGAAAAAAGGAGAAAAGGTATCATTTGGGAGGTCTCAAAGATGCTTAAAGCAGAAAGGCAAACTGTATACTTCTCTTTTTCCCCAATCTCCCCTCCACAGAAGCTTCTCTACGTATCACAGTACCTGCAGAAAGAAAAGCAGCAAACCACCTTTATTAATGTCATTCTGTTTATCAAAAAAGAATTTGGAGTACCACTGTAGTCATGAACAGTACATCATTGTTGTTTTCAAAGTTAAATTGCATTTGCTTGACTTCAAAGTGTCTTGCCCAAACATGGGAATACCACAGGGGAAGAAAAATTGGTTCATTTAAGATCAAAACTTGCAGCTCAGAAATCTAAGCCGAAGGTTTTAAATCATAATCACTCTAATGATTAAGAATGTTTATCTATGTCATAAAGAAAAAAGCCAGCACAACACTTGAAACAAATAAAAACCCCTTGTATGGAAGTGTAGTTTCTTGTAAGGGAAAGCGTTAAGGCGCTTCGTCCGTGGGCAGCGTTAGCCAGAGCTGAAGGCAGAGTACTTCACCGTGCTCCTGGCAAGGCTGAATTCTCACCGCCTGCAGATCTCCAGGACAGAAAAGCTTTGCCATGACACTGAAATAACACACGTGGTATTGAGATAAGTGTGTGTGGAACTGGACAGGCTTCACCAGCCTATTTGCAAGGCTGTACAGAAAATCACAATCTAATTGCTTTAATTTACAGAAATAAACCCCCCATATATTTTAAATAATTATCTAGATGAATGATCATGAAATACTTTATTATCCTTAAGCCTATATTTATGGTACTCAGCCTTAAAACAGTACCTATGGCAATCCTGGCTAAGTCCATCTCTCAAAGCCTAAAATTACAGCCCTATCCCTGCTCAGGGCTGCACCACACAGCCGAGAGTGAACCCATGCATGCATATAAACCCACTGCTGCAGAGAAGAGCTCCGATCCGGCTCAGCACATCGCACCAATCTCCATCTGAGACCTCCTTGTCCATGTTATTTTTCTGTTACAAAACTGGTTTGATAAGGAGTAATCTGCTTTGTTAACTGAAATTCTAGCTCAAGTCCCACCAAGAGGAATGAGGAGTATGTCTCTCCCTTAGCCTGGCACTACCCAATGATGAGGGGTGTCTCAAAAAAAAAAATCCCTTAACCTCCATCTAAAATTGAGAGCAGCAGGTCAATCCACATACAAGCACATTTTAGAAGTAGGCAAAGCCGCCTCCTCTGCAGGTTTACAAACCTCTGCTTTGAAGCAGGGATCAACATTTCAGCAGGTATGCATGGCACAGGCTTACTTCACTGGCAAGTCGCTGCCAATTCTACATCGGGGGCTGTTCAACTACCGTTGAGGGCAACGAAGATTTTTACAAGCTACAAAATCATTGGTGGAAGCAAGCAAAAGGGAGGAAATTTAGTCTCCGATCTTGCTTTCATTTTTGCAAAAAGCAAGTTTGAGTAGAATTGTGTTTGATGACAAACTAATCCTGTGACCTACCGGCGGGAGGTGAAATCAAGAGGGCCTCAGAGCTTAAAAAAAAAAAGCTGTAATCACTTCCACACTTACGTGTCCCAAACCTGATTAGTCTTCCACAAGTTGCTTGACAGTTGCCAACCCCAAAGTAATCCTTATGTTGTGCATTTTTTTTTAATGCATTTGTTACCCCCACACACGATGAACTGTTCTGCCGGAGGTATTTTCAGACCCCCCGCACCCGCCGCGCAGGGCCAGCAAGGCATGTGGCACCAATCCTGACGGCTGGAGGTGTCAGGGGCAGAAGAAAGTGCACCGAACTCATCTGGTGCCTGCGATATCACAACCAAAGAACAAGACTGCCAATTAAATTAGTTAACGTGGAAGATGGGCACTTTCATCTCATGGCCACCTTGTGACCTCCATTTCTGCCCTACAGCAGAGAAAACACTCCACATTTCTACTAGCAAAACTAAGGCTCTTCTGGAGTTAATCTTTGCATCTTCAACCAATGAGGAGGTCTTTACTTTTTGGGAAAAAAATTGGTAGCCATTTGCAGGAAGGTGGGGTGGAAGGGAAGAAAGATGCAGAGTTGAGTTGAGGGCCTCACTTACGGTGAAGAGGAGATGTCCAGAGATCACTGAAGGAGAAGAGAGACACGACCAAGCAGTATTAATGCAAGAATTATGTTAGAGCCTTGCAAATTTGTAAAACAAGAACTATTTATCCCTTGTGGTTAACAAGGGACAACAAGGCTACAGAAACTGAATATAAACCCCCCAACATTTTAATGTGTGAGAGGAACAGCAGTAGAAGTCTGGACTGCAAGCAGAGCAAACTCTGCCAAGAATTCATGTGCCATATGAAGGCTGTAACATCAAGAGCCCCTAAAACCAAAAAGGAAGATGGGAAGGAGAAGGCTTAGCCAAAGCACTACATTAAAGCTGTCATCTTATTATCACAATGTCACAAGTTGGAACTCTCTGTGTGTTTAAGGCATACTGGAAACTATGGGTTTAATTAAATATATTATGGAGAAAGCTTCTGATGCTTTCAGAGTACTTTTTATGGTCCTAATCCTGTGGCAACACAGGAAGTGGTATTCCCATCAAAGACTGCACCCCATACACAAACACAAAATTTGGTATTTGTGTATGTGTTTGAACAGTAGAATGACCCAGGTTAATAGTCAGAATAGAAGAAAGACCTAAAATTCATCTGGGGGATGAGCGAAAAATCAAAAAAAACCCACCACACTTAGATACAAGGAGCAACATAAGGGCTAGGTCCTAGGAATATAAAGGTCACCACCACCTCCTCCCCCACCATTGGTTTGGCCTTTAACACATTCACTCAAACTTGTGATAGTTTTACTACACATTGCTGCTCTTTTAACCTCCAAAGAAGGGCTGGCACATGGGAAGTCTGCCTAATACTGAGAAGGGAGCAGAAGGCATGAGTGTGCATGCACGGAGGGACCTTTCCTCCAGAATCCAGCGTCGCTCTGGAATGATTCAAGGGGCAACACGGGCAGGGTCTTTTCCTGGCCAACCTGTCAGCTGCACTGCGTGCAGTACTTGTGCATTTGGATGAAGCAAAGAGTACAAGACCGGGGGTGCCTTGAAAATTTAAGTTAGGCAAGCCACCTACCTAAGCCATGACCTAAGTGATAAAAGAAAAGTTCACCAGTTAAAATATCTGCTCTCGCATCAAAAACATGCAGCCCAAAAAAAAGCACCAAGGAACTAGGTACAGAGGTTATTCCAGAATTAGTACTATACTGAGAGAGAGAGCAGAAACACCTTCCTTCTCATTTTGCTATAAAAAACTAATAGTCTAAAAAGACGCCTGGTTATCAAGGTAGAATGGATTAAACCCTGGATATCCACAGATTCACATTACAAACACATACAGCAGTTCAGCAAACTAGCTATCAGAGCACCATGATGTTATAGGTGTGAACTGGGAATATACCACACTGGTTTGGTATTTTTCCAAAACAAACAAAAATAACCTATGAAGGGTATTGGTACAAGATGACCCTACATGCTTAAGTATGCAGAATTTGGGGACTTTTGCCAACACCAGAAATGGGTAAGAACTTTAATACTTAATAATCTTACAGGAAAAAGTCAGATTAGCCTAAAATAAGATGTGCTTACTTGTGATACCCAGGAGAGGAAAACTGAATACATAATGACATCACTGTTCAGGTGCTGTGTGACTGCATTGTAAAGACTAAAATACCAACGCTTTGATTTCTGCTATCCTCTTTTCCAAGGCAAGCATCCATTTCACAGGGTGAGATGTGTTTATTTTGATTACAACTGCTATATTGAGTCAATACTACAAAACCACCACATCAGTTGAGATTCTCAATTGTCAAGCCACAACTTTCTGTTGAGTTTCCATTTCTTCAGAGCCAAGGTTATTGCTGAACTTTGGTCAAGAAAGAGGAAATCAGTCAGAAAAGGACACCAAATGCTTATTCTGTAGGAAAAAGACAAATATTTTTCAAGAAGAGGTAAGCTACGTGCTGTAGCATGCATTGCGTTTGGTAAGACACACGTAACAGTCATAGCTTTAAGGTTCAGACTATAGTTTCCCACTGCCTCTTAACCAAATCTTCACGTTTTTCTTTTTTACTGGATTTGTTTCAAGGTAAGGAAGTTATAACCAAGAAACAGCTCAAACAACCTGACTCCTTTAAAAGCCTGTAGAAGCTTGGAGTTTGACTTATTTCTGAGTATACAAAGTCTTTATTTGGACCATTCAACTTTTAGAAGCATAGCAAGTGACATTTAATTCATCTTTTGGGTAAGTGCATACAAATTCAGGGGGAAAAAGGCAAGCAGAACTTTAACAGCAGCTGAAAATATCACCAGTTTAATACTGAGTTAGAAATTTAAAGCTAAACAAACATTGAGGTCCACTATGTTACCTAAATAACAGTCTACTGAGAACTATTAAAGGGAAGAGCAAATGCATCAAAGCGAGGAAGCACAAATCATTAGCAGTAGCAAAGAGCTATCTAATAACAAAGAAAAAATATATACATTAACATTTCAAAATCTCCCCTGGGCTTAGCTAATTGGTATGATCAATTCTGGTTTGTTCACAAAAGCCTGGACAGCTAGCCAGAGGGGGGTAAGGAAAGAACTAAGAACAGGAGATGCAACTTTAATGAGCTTTTAAACAGTTAAGCCAACATCCTAATCGACACGCAGGTGCACTGCAGCCCTAGAGACCATCCTCACCCAGTGCAGCTTCCCACCTGACAAACAGCTGCGAAAGGCTGGGCAGGAGACATGAGCACGCATTAATCTCTTTGTGCAAGCGCCACTGAATTATAACTACCTAATCCATGTAAGTCAGCATCAAGAAAGATGCTCCCCAAAGCCAGCCACTGCTATCCTGATTGCAGTCAGCTTTTTAACAAGTGGCTGATTAGACAAGCCAGAAGCACCCAGGCTTACATCATTAAAACGGAGAGCTGTAACAGCTGTTAGGGACAAACTTGGGCATATTTTAAATATTTAAAGCCAGGCATGCCATCTCTCCTACATCTTGCTCAATGCATTAAGAGAGAGCTTTTGTATTATCAGATATATGTAATCAGACCAGACAAAGACTATCAGCAGCCCTTCGCTGTTTAACATGTAAGATGACACGCAGAATGGCTGGCTAGTAAGACCTGCTTTGGGGATGGAAAGGAGCTGAAGAGCCAGTTGGGACAACTGCACTACTTCAAATGATAGACAATGTCTCACTTACCAGATGTTGTAATAAAATAATTCACTGTTCTCCAGAAGCAAAGAACTTCTGATAGCACGCATTAAGCAACTCCTAAAATACAGGGATTTATTTGAGGAAACGGGTGCATTTGATTTCTGAGCAGTATTTACAGAGATCAGGAAACAACAAAACACTTGGACAGATTCTTTTCAGTACAGATGACAAAGACAGATAATCCTCTTAAGAAATAGCTGTCATAAAGCATGGATAAGGGTTCATGACAGGGTCCTTGTTCTTTTCTTCACACACAATCTAGGTCAACTCAAAACCAAGGGAGGAAGGCGCTACATATGCACTGTTCACTACTGCTTCGCATAGCTGACCATCATCCTTGTCCCAGTATCACATCTCCAGCACAGCCCAGCACTGCAGTCATTTTCACCTGCTGATTCAAAACTAGATTTTGAAGTTCATCCTCAGAGGTGAAACACAAATGGATTGTTGTTAACAAAGGATTGTTGTTAAGAAACATCCTGTTTGCCTGAGTTAGTTGCCAGTAGAAAGATTACTTGGTAAAATAAAACTTTATCAAAGAAATTTCAGCTCAGGCTAAAAGAATAAAATTTAAAAGAAAAAAACAAACCACAATGACTGACAAATTTCGCATGTCCATAAGGTAGGAAAGCTTGCCATGTCAAGTGACCTTTATCAGAGAGTTTCTATAGTATTTAACATACCTTTTAAAAGACGCAATTTCTAGTTTCTGATTTCAGAAGGCATACTAAATGCAGACCACAACCTATCCCAGAGTAAACCTCCCTGTGTCTGCAGACAAATCCTATGCCTTTATTTACTTGGTTGCTTTTCCAAAAGACGGTAGAATTAATGCACCGTTCACAGAAGCAGGGACTGACACCTGCCCCACCATACTTCTCTTTAAATTAAAGCAAGCAGAAGGGGTGTAACCATCCCACCCTTTTCATTAATAACTTCCAGTAACTCTAAGAGAGATCTGACTACACAACTTTTTTTTTGTTTTGAACAAACAGATGCAGTTAAACCCCTTTTTGAGGTGTAAAAGGAAGACTAGGTATAAATTAAAACGTGCAAAAAGGGACATCTTCAGAGGTTTGTATTGCCAGGACACTGCATTAACAAGCAAATTTTACATTTCATACAGTGATAGGTGCACTAATAAAGTAACATTGGACTAAATGCTCAAAGATTGCTACAACTCATTTTACAATAATTAAGACTTCTTACAACTATTATGCTTTGACTTGAGAAAACAGGAAAACACTGGCTTCAGACAGGAACTCAAAGGATAAGCAATCCTGCTCTTCCACTGCAACAAGACAATTCTGTCCAATAGTGTGTCTAAATGAAAAATCCAGAGTGGATATGTTTCAAGATCTATTCTAATGTCCTAAGAAAATAACTTCTTCAACGAAGCACTTTTGCTTATAAAAGTTATGCCCATTTTGCCAGCTGTATTATAAGAACTGCCATACCAAGTTAGGCAAAAAGGTGCATTAGCCCAGTAGCTCATCCCCAACACCACCCAAAAGCGGTTATCCAGGGCAGAATGCAAAGAAAGACAACTATGTAAATGAAGTTTCCTCTAAATAACCTCTCCAGAAGTAGCTATTTGTGGTTAAGGGGCTTCCTGACTTTGTGTTTAGAACTTAAATATATTTGTCTCCTATGGAATTTGTTGAATTTTTTGAGCTCACAAACTCCTAGCGTCTTCTAGACCTGTGAAAAGAAGTTTGTTACTCCTCCTTTTGCTTTGCATCTGGCATCTGCTACTTCCATTTGATGTCCCCTAGTTCTTGTTTTGGAAGAAAGAGTAAACCTTTCATCTTTTTAATCACATAGACCTCTATCAGATCTCTTATTCAAGGCTGAATAGTGCTAATGAACACAATCACGCAGAAGCCATTCTACACCTCCATTCATCTTCACTGTCCTTCTTTGCACCTCCTCCATCTTTGCTATAAGCCGTCTGAAGCAGGATATGCAGATGGGGAGGAGCAGCAACACCACAACTGCACCATCTTTTCCTAGCAGCCTTGCTTTCACATGGTAAAGTTCTTCCCACACTCACTTTTCCAACCCTTCCACCAGCTGGTTCTGCTTCAGGTACAAAATAAAGGCCTGTGCATCAAGGCTAGCTCCTGATCAGAGCTCGGGTACATCCACAGCTGTGCATTTCCACACTTCACTACAACCCTACACCATACATGCAACACACAGCTTGATACAAAATACTGTCAGCCAATCAGCCAAAAAAAAAAAAAAAAAAAAAAAAAAAAAAAAAAAAAAAAAAAAAAAAAAAAAAAAAAAAAAAAAAAAAAAAAAAAAAAAAAAAAAAAAAAAAAGACTGTAGATAAACCAGGAGGGACTTGTTTGGTATCCATCTTCATGTACTGTCAGTTTCTAGGGGTCTCGTCAATCATTTGAGTGTGCTGTCCTTGATAAAACATCAGCCAAAACTGTGAAAATAATATGCAGGAAAGTTGTTATCATTTCTTGATCTTAATTTCCACAGTTGGGTAGCTATTATAGCAACATTTTGTTCTTTCATGGGGATGCAAAAGACAACTCGCATAAAATTCAGCTTAGTAAGATTAATAATCAAAGCGATAAATCAACATAAAGCAAGCAGACAGAGTGCTGAACCCACTTTGAATCCTCATGTTTAGTCAATCAGAAGAAAATGAAACACAGATTTTGTTAATTATTCACAGATTCCCCATACACACACACACACCTTGAACATTCAGCACATCAATACAAAGCGCTTATGCATTACAAAGCTGTAGCATCCTCCCAAGTCTGCCATTAAACACTCAGCTCCAAGTGGAGTTCATGTCTTTTCTGACACAGCTTCGTCTGGTATATAAGAACAACAACATTCAGAGTTGTTCAAAAAATGTATTCAAATAACCAATACACCACAACATTCAATGTCTCCACCGAACATGCATTTTCGCATCTCAATTGCAATAAGCCTGGATCTTTCAGTAAAGTGTTGCTAGTGTATTCAGACAGCAAGGAGAATTCAAGGACACGGCAGACAGAGGCAGGCTCTCACACGGGTGGGAGGCAAAGCAGAACTCTGCCATCAGCTAGCTGTAAAGCTCAAGGTAAAAAGTTTCACCATGATCTCAGAGCTGAAAAAATGCAGCACCAAGTGCTGTATTTAATGCATGGTTAATGTATATTCCTTTTCAGGTGTATACTAGCTATATGGTCAGGTAACTCTCCCAGCCCTCAATAAGCTTTTCCTTTTCCTAAAACCTGCTCCTCTCTTACTTTTGTGACTGCTGTTCTAATTCCTCAGTTTCCAGGGAGATGGGAGCAGATCTGTAACAAAAGACACATCAAAAAAGGAAAAAATAAACTGCAACTTCAACCCACACAAACATCATCCTCACAATCTACCTGTGCCTGGAATCCAGCTGCCATTAAAAGATTTCCTACCTCCTCTTCCTTAAGGATTGATAACAAGACGACTACGGTGAACGCTTTCACATTTCACTTGCAAAAACGAAAGTAAAGTGAGAAAGCCAAGGCATTAACTCAATTCTTTACTGCAAAAGAGGAAATCCAAACACTTAGCACACGTTAAGGGTAAAAAGATTTTTTGCTCCGATGTCAACTCCAACAAAATTGCTCTCCCAACAGACCATGTTCCTGCAAGCATTCAGGTGAAAAGACAGCCTCTCTGAAAGACATTTGTCATTCGTGTCTGCAAAGGACAAGACAATTAGCTACTCGCACCTCTGCCCAACCCCCTTCACAAAATTATCTCCGGTACCGTGAACTGTTCTCTGCATTTCTATTAGATGTCCTTTCCCCCCAACTTACATAGGATTCACATCCCAGTATGTAAAAACCCAGAATTTCCCTCTTCCCTTCTCTCAGATAACTAGCTGCAAAATTTTACATCTGAAGTCAGTCTCTTCACTTTACAGCATTAATTGGTTTTGGTTGTTGGAGCAGTTAAATATAGTCACCCTCTTCTACAACCAGTAACAGAAGAAAAAGGAAGCATCTGATGACTTCTCAGGGCCACAAAGCTACCTAGCTTCCTACCACCTAGCTGGACGAAAGAGTCAAGAAAAGGCATTCAGAGTTCATATGTTCCAAATTGAAAAACAGTATAATTATGAAGGGGCAGAAAAAAACATTATTAGATCTTTTTTTTTTTTTTTTAAACACCACCTACTCCAGCTGCTCTGCAAATTTCAGCCAGTTACCAGCAAGCATACCCACAAAGCGTGAAGGAATGCAAGTCTAAGGCCTCCCTTGGACCTTGAATTCTCATGCTAGAGAACTTGCATTTGCAGCCTCACTGAAAGAAAGAGAACAAGTTTTCCTGTTCTTTGGGTTTATCCTCAAACTATGCTTCTGCCCTCTGACAGTATCAGAGGGCTTAAACACACAGTTTTGTGCACGCACATACATGCACACGCATACATGCACGCACATGCTTTCCTCCAAAGAATGCAATGGATTAAATCCTCATAGCATATTTAAAACCACTGCTAAGGTCATCCCTGCTATGTCTTCACCAATAAAGCCTGCATTTTCTAGGAACATAGCCAAACAAAAGTATATATTCTTCCATTCCTTTCCAATAGAAGAGTTCATTGAAAGGCATTTCTCTATTCTTGATGCTGGCTTCCAGCAGGCCTCTGGAATTCTGACTTTTTTTTTTTTGGCTAATATCTGGAAAACACCATCACACTGAAGTAATTAATAGTCATGCTCGGTAGCATAAGACAGACTGGTTTCTTAAGGTATTTCTTCTGTTTCTTTTTCCAGTGAAACTTACTTAGTTGGGAATTCCCCATTCCCAACCCTTTCCGGTATTTTGGAGCCAATTCAAAAGACTGAGATCCAGAAATAAGCTTTGTTTGCTTCTGAGTTGAAGGCATCTTGCAGGTATTGATTTCACATCTGCTTTTACAAAAGGTTTCAGTGACAGCTGTATCAACAGCGATGGGATGTCCTGGCCATGGACATATTTACAATTACATACAACATTTTTTTGAGAACTTGACTTTTCCAGGTCAATAGGAGAGCTGATGTGACAGTTTTAACTAATGGTTCCTCATGTAAAGCTCAGGGTGTTTGAAAAGAAGCAGCTCCCAATAAGACCACCAGTAGGATGTTTCAGGAAGAAGGTTCTCAAGACAAACTATTTTGATGCTTGAACAGCACCATGGATACATGCCATGTTTCTCAAAGGGTTTTCCCCCCTACCCTAGAAAACCTGTCCAGGTAGAAAGAAGATGCATTTGTCCAGGTTCTTCGGCAGTCTCAAAAGAAGTTGCAGCCAATGTGTAGGATACTTCCCAAAAACAATGGACTCACCAATTTTACTACCCACGTGCTCTGATGATACACAGCAAACGTGATGCATCCTGAACAGCGCGAAGCCTGAAGTTCTGGACACAAGTGTGGCCATCCATTTCTGGCTTGACTTACATCAGCCAGAGCAGAGGTAGGAGAAGCCAGAAAGGAGCTCTTATCTGAATTAAAGAAAAAGCCTTAAAGCAAAAGGGAAAGCTCCACACACTTTTTCTCAGGGCAATTCAGATACTTACCTGCATTAGACTCCATCTCCAGCACCACTCCATTTTGGGTTTCTGGGAACTTATTTGGATGATGGAAGTCCATCATAATACTCCCTAAGGTGGTTTCAAAGAAAAAAAAAAAAAGACTACCAAATTTTGAGGACCCTCTTCCATGCTCTGTGGAAGCCCTCAGGAGCTTGGTACCACGAGCTGGATGAATATCTGAGCCCGTTCACTTTACAATTTACTAAAAAATATTTATGAAGAAATGTCTGGTGAAGGTCTACTTCCAAAGGTCACAGTCTAACATCCTTTCTGGATACCCCCTTACCTTTCTTCCCAATTTTGAGGTTTACAGAGAGTGGAGGGAAACAGTCTTTTCACCTCAAGATATTAGTATCTCAGCCTTGACAAAATTACTTAAAGATCTTCAAAGTCACCACTTCACTGCCTACCCATCAGCCCTGGACATCAGGCAGCAATCTGCAAGGGGAACTACACCTGCTGTTATGCTGGAATAATAAACACAAACTTTTGAAATGCTGCACACTCTAAAGGGTCTCCATGCACCCATGTCCTTCAAATCCTCATACCACACGGCTTCATGTAACCCACAGACAATGAGATAACGTTATAAATAGCAGCAGTATGCCGTAGCTATTTGCCTCAGTCTTATTCACTGTGGAATTTACTGAGTGACTCAAGGCTAAACAGCACTTGATTCAATAGTCATGGGGAAATAGTTTAAAACAAGAAATGAGACATTGCTTTTCCATCTGTACCTAAAAGCCATGCCCCTCTCATCTGTCCACAAAGGACAGCTGAAGGACAGCAAGAAAGCTACGCACTGCTGCCAGGGCCTCATTATAGCCAAATCCCTTGCACATTCATTTGGTCTGCCTCTCCATCCCTCCAGTATTACAGATTTAATAAACCCAAACTTAAGGGGTTCCTTTTCTGCAGCTATATTTTCTTGCTGCTGAACCAAAGATCTAAAAGCTTTAGGGAAAAACAGACATACAGAGTCAAGATGTGCTTCAAGGACACAGCTATTCCTAGCTTACCATGCAGAGAAAAAAAAATTTTTTTTAAATTGCTATCTCCCCAAGGAGCTGTACCCACGATCACTGTAATGATGTGCAAAAGAACCAACAAAGTTCCCACTAGAGCCACAATCCATTTCCACTCCAATAGTTAATGATTAAATGTTTTCCATTTTAAAAGCCTCCTGCCTCACTTTTCTTTTAGTACAATACCAAACACTGGTGTTACTGAATCCCTAGATCACAGGATAAGCACAAACAAGCTAGAACAATACGACACACTAGGACCACGACATCTCAAATAGAAGACACCACCTGGAGTACTGTGTTCAGCTCTGGGGCCCCCAACATAAGAAGGATACGGACCTGTTGGAGCAAGTCCAGAGGAGGGCCATGAAGATGATCAGAGGGCTGGAGCACCTCTCCTATGAAGACAGGCTGAGAGAGTTGGGGTTGTTCAGCCTGGAGAAGAAAAGGCTTCAGGGAGACCTTATTGCAGCCTTTCAGTACCTGAAGGGGGCCTACAAGAAAGCTGGAGAGGGGCCTTTTACAAGGGCATGTAGTGATAGGACAAGGGGTAATGGCTTTAAACTGAAAGAAGGTAGATTTAGATTAGATATAAGGAAGAAATTATTCACTATGAGGATGGTGAGGCATTGGAACAGGCTGCCCAGAGAAGTTGTGGATGCCCCATCCCTGGAAGTGTTCCAGGCCGGTTGCATGGGCTTTGAGCAACCCAGTCTAGTGAAAGGTGTCTCTGCCTATGGCAGGGGGCTTGGAACTAGATGATCTTTAAGGTCACTTCCAACCCAAACCATTCTATGACTCTACGATAAATTTCAAACTGCATTATAAACACAAGCATTGTTAACTTCTGATCCATTTCTGTGCTGAATGCTATAATTTACCTTCATTTTGGTTACGGAGGTGAGACAGCCAGCCACAACAGCATTACAAAATTATATAACTAGCCAAAGCCAGTAGCAGTAATAGCTGTGTCAAAGTGGAGGGCTACAAGACAAACAGCCTGCTTGGAGCTCTTCACATTTAGTGGATCATAAGAGGCATGCTTATATCTGCTACACGCTCATATTTTGCAGGTGGAACTTGGGAATATCATCCCTCCAGTTACTACATGGAAGAGTAACTCAGGGTAATGGTGTTCTGGAGAAGCGGTGCCTGCCTGGCCTGCTATGCTAGCACTTCTGAAGACAACCTGGCACACTGCCCAAAGGCACAGAGACAATACAAAAATACCCCAGAACAGCGATACAAATGGCATTCATTACTGAATCAACCGTTAAAAGTACACAGCACGCACAAGTAGAGCAACAAACTGATTGTAGCTGTGAGCAAAAAAACCTTAAGGAACTGAAATTAAGACAGCAACCCCCATCCTTTACAAAGGCTATCAAACCCATGTCCACAGTTTCTCTACAACAATGCTGACTTGACAGTTAAGGACTCCCTGAAGAGCTAAAGAAATTCCTGTGTCATAAACACCAAGGGCTTAAGACACAAAGCAGATAAACACAGAGAAGGCAAACTTCAAGAACAGCACTGCTTGGTTCAAGTACATAGATCTGGGCTCAAAAAGATCATGGTTCATAACCAAATCTAACAGCTTTCACAGGTGCTGTAAACAGTCACATCTTGCAGATGAAAACCACGTTGCGCTGCCAATTCTCAAGGCAACATCTTGGTTCCTAGTTCCAGCACTAACGCAGGTGCAGACTTCAGAAGACTTCATTCAGTTTCATAGCTGATATGGAGAACAGTGACTTATATCCATAGAAGAACATGAAGCTCACTGTGATGAGCTTCATAACATGTGAAGCACAGCGGTATTTTATTTCTGACAAAATTTACTATAATTAAAGTAAACAGGAGTCAAATATAGAGAACTTTTACTCTGTTCTACCAATTAAGTGAAGCAAAATTACTAGGTGGGAGACTTAGGTGGACAAACTGGGCAGTTGCAGTTTTGAAGCTGGCACCAGAGACAAGACGACAACATTACAGGGCCAGAGATGTTCAGAAGTTAAAGACCACACCAGGCCAGAGAAACAACTTTGCAATAAATACACCAGCAGCGATGTCTGCTCTCTATTCACTCGCTCAACCTGGAATTTTACCAGCTGCTTCTCAGAAATAAGCACACAGATCTTCTGAAGTAGCTCAGTTTGCACAACATCATTGTAAGTTAAAGGAAAATTACCTTTTCTTTTTCCACTTCTATTTCACAACTATTTAAGAAAATCCTCTAAAGTAGTATTATAAAGAAAGTATCAAGAAGAGATAGTTAAATACTGACCAACAAGCAGTTCTTGGTTAGAATATTAAATTTATTATTATTCATAACCCACTCCTTAGAGGCTCATAAGAAAAAAACAGCAGTGCGTGTATATCTTGACACAAGTGTAGAAGGTCACCAACTTCTAAGGGGTAACAATTATAAAACTCTACATAAAGTTTTTCAGCATCAGACGTCTTCAGGCAATAAGAAGAAAAACTGCAGTAAGCCAGGAGAGACTGCTCCACATCAGGAACTCTGACAGCATCTGGTCTCACGGCATCGGTTCAGAAATGCTGTGTTCCAGTCTTGCAGAAACCTCTGCAAGATTGGGGAAAAAAGCTATAAACTTTCTTAATATGCTGCACTGTCACACTAATGATTTTACATTGTGTTGTACTATGCACAAAAACACAATTTAATAAAAAAACCTGAGTTTTCATCACGGATCTCCCTCATAGTGAACCTCACATTTTGTTGTTTTATGTTGTGTTGCACTGCCTGGCGTATCAAACAACACGGTCAAGACCATCACCTTGAATATGCAAGTCTGAATAAGTGGGAATGTTTCCCCACCGTAATCTGAGGCAGATTCACAACTAGCCTCAAATACAGGCCTGGCTTGGGAGGTTACTACATTAACAGCCAGTGCTTGAAAAAGGGGGAAATGTCTACAAAATGTTTGACTAATCTGCTTAAACAAAGCCTCTATAAGTCTTTTGTTCTGCACTTTTCTCCTAAGTGAATTGTTCTTAAATCCTGACTGCTAGAACTATTTTATGCCTAGTTGTAGTGTTTAAAGAACGCCACAACCTCGTACCCAAATCTCATTTCATCCTCCAAGTCATACCAGTTCCCTGGAGAATGAGCTACTGCCTCAGATTCCTCCATTTATTTTTTTTTAAAAGCACGAGTGGCCAGCATAAGTGAGGTCAGGCTCCAGTGACCCATCAGAAAAGTACATAAAAGCAGGAGACAGATCTGGGTGATGCTCACTCATCTGTGTCAGCTCTTTAAAGAAAGAATTCCCCATGAAAACACACAGGTACTTTTTATTCTGTGAGAGCGTTTGTGAGGTTGGAACAAGAAAAATAAAGAATAAAGAAAACCCTGAAGAGGAGGTAAATGGGGAAGACAGAAAACTTCAGATGACGCTAACAGGCCTCCCGCAAAACGCCTTTATTCTCTAGTTCAGAGGCCTCTTCTTAATTCTTTAAAGAAAGAATTCCCCATGAAAACACACAGGTACTTTTTATTCTGTGAGAGCGTTTGTGAGGTTGGAACAAGAAAAATAAAGAATAAAGAAAACCCTGAAGAGGAGGTAAATGGGGAAGACAGAAAACTTCAGATGACGCTAACAGGCCTCCCGCAAAATGCCTTTATTCTCTAGTTCAGAGACCTCTTCTTAATTACTACAGGAAAGTAACAGCTCACTTTGCAGAACTGTCCAAACTCAACTTCATGAGGTTTAAAACTGTTTAAAATGTTATTTGTCTTAGACCTGAAAAAGAAATGCTTGCAAAAATATGTTACAGAATCATCTGTTACGTAAAAAAATAAAATAGGATCTTTCTGAAAAACTCCTAATTGTGCAGATTTCTCCAGACGAGGTATCCTTTTGACAAAGCCAAACCTAATTGGGTGATTGTCACTAACACATAATGCACCTTGTATCACTAGTGATATCTCCTTAGAGAAATGTAGGCATCTATAGGTGATGACATACCAATGCTTACCGCTTCAGCAAGTCTCAAATTCAACACCCCGTTTCCTTGCTGACCAAGCTACTTCAGCTATCTTAGCTGTTAGAAATCAATCAATACAGCAATTAGTAAGGTGTACCATAACATGCAGGCAGACAGATCTGAAGATAAGCTAGTATGCAGATACTGAACGAACAACTGTCCAAGAGTCTAAATGAGATTTTTTTTTCCCCCAGGGAGCGTGACCGTTTGAGCCCAGTTTCTGCATGTCTGCCTTCCCATGCTACCTCTCTCGCCCCTGGCCCCAAAGTCTCTGAACCCATCAGCAGCTTCCCCAAATAAGACAAAGCAGTAGGCAGAGGGGAGAGAATGAAACTTGCTGGAAGCCTGTTTAGATGAGTTTCTTTCGTGAAGGTACTTCTAAAGAAAAACTTTTGGTCTGAGCTTGCACTGGTCTCAGACACCAAAATCGCACCTTGAGAAACATGGGGAAAAAAAATCTCAGTTCCAGAGTTCAGGAAACAGCTCGCTCCTGAAATAGGTATCTTTTTTTAAGACTTGTGTAATAAGCTATCAATATTTAGAAACTGGAGAATAATGGCTGTATAGTCAGATTCAAATACACACGATCCATTTTCTGACAGACATTGCATGAAAGGCCATCCGTAGCCTACTAAGATAACAACAGTTGAAGCACAGGTATTCACACAATCCAGTATCACCAGCCAAACCAGTTAGTACTTTTAGCTAATAAAAGACTCAGGGTGACTCAAGTTCAGAAAAAAAAGCATAAGCCACCACATTCAAAGGCACAGGCAAGTAGAAATAATCCTTCATAACAAGACAGCATAGCTGAAAACCAAGAGGCAGGTAGGTTTCCATGATGGATTAAGGCTGTCGGATAGCAGGGGTGGTAACCAAGCTAGTATACTAAAATAAGACACCAAGGCTCCAAAACAGCTTTCAGCTCCTTACCTCTTAGGCACCCGAGAAATGCGAAATGCTGAACCTCCAGACAAAGAATCCAAAGCTTTCTTCAGAGTCTGAACCAAGAAATGCCAAGGGTTTAGAGAAATTCTTGTCTACTCCTTTTCAGGTACACGGGGTCTAACTACTATCAAAAAATCTCAAAAATGGGAAAGGAGGCGAGACTTGGTAGATTTTCAGACCATAGCACATGTTCTCCCTTCTCCTCCTTCCTTTCACTCCATAATTAACATCAATACATCCCACCTAGAGTAGGAATTTTATCTCCAAGCAGGATAGCTAGGGCAAAGACCCCTCTTACAAGGGGTTTAACAGTATTTGGCACAACTGTTTCTTGGTTTTCTAGAAGTTACTGAAGAAGGTGCTGTCTGATCACCAAAGAGGAGATCTCAAGCATCAGAACTGTTCAGACACTGTAGGCTAGAAAAGACCAATTTTCAAATAATCCTTTTTGATGGAAAAAGAGATACGTTTCAAATTATCTTGCATTATCCAGCCAATCCAAGTGATCAACCAGGTAGAGAGGCTTCCTTTAAAGAGTTATGAGATTTTAGTATCTTGTGCAATATTTGATATATGCTAAAAATCACTACAAATGTTATAACAAAGAGGATATGTTCTCAATATTTCAGCAGCTATCAAGTCTCAAATGATCACAGTGATTAACTGGAGATCATGTCAGCAGCTTTCCTTAACTAGAAGACAGATAGATACAGCTGATCGCTCACAGACATGGACCTGAAACAAATTACCAGCTATAAAAATGGAATAAATATTGGTTCAATTCCCTCTGTTCTTCAATGAAGAGTAATCTGTTCTTCTCTTACCGTTCTATGTTAAGCTATTCCAGTTTCTGATGTCTCAAAAAAACCCCATCAAACAATATATGTTAAAGTTAGAAAATGCATCCCATTTAATTATGATGTTGCAGCAGTATGAGCTTCAAAACAGAAAGAGGAGTGACCTCATGAGATGTTAATCTAAAATAAGATGAAAGTTGTCATAAGAATGCATTCCAACTTCTAAAGACGTCTAATTTCTATGTAGGAATCAAATTTAGATTTAAAGTTCCCTGCGTTTGAAACTACACTAAATAATCAGTCCCAAACTCCCAGGCTACAAACAGCCTGTGGGTCTGCCTGCACCAGACCTATGACCAAATACTCCTCTTTGAGCATACGGTGGGCAACTCTAAACAGCCCAAATATCTCAGAAACAAATTTATTCTCTGACTATACAGCACTTCACAGAGGTGATTAATCTCCAGTAGGATTAGCCTGCTGATGCTCAGAAAACTTACTGAATATGTGAATAACCACCAAGAAAAATCACAGAGGAATTGGAAACTCCAGTGACATTTTCAGAACATATCTTACCCCCATATTTATGCAATTATTCAGTAGTAAATACGCTGTTACATAGGGGGGGAAGAAAAAAAAAAATGGAAACGGGTTCCTCATGGATATCTATTACCCCTCCAGCACCACAATGCAATAAACAAAACTCATCTTCCAGAACTACCACAGGTTACTTCTGATTTCTCATGTGGGCCCAGCTATCAGCAAACAAACAAAAAAATAGTCTGAGTCTCTCAACCACCTCTTTCTGTAGAAAAAAATATAGGAAATTAGCAATACTAAGGCCTTCCACCCTTCTATGGAAACAGGATCATATGCTCAAAAACTGAAGAAGAGAGAGTACAATCATGAGCCTCACGCTGTCAAGAAAGCAGGCAATAAACCCCTACCCAAGCAGTGCTGTATTTCATCTGTAGTTAATTAGCTTCACTCTCATTTTGTAGAGACAGTAGCACATATGGTCCACATGTAAAAACAAACTGGATTCTTACTTTAACCTCAATTCTAAGTTTAAATGCTGGAATTAAGACACCAAAAAAGTGTGTAGAGTGCTCTTCAATTTATTCTTGATTTCTTTTTCCCCTGCAACCTATAAAAAAATAATCTAGCAATAAGAGTAGGTTACTAAAATTTCAGGCAACCCATTGGAAGTGTTGTTCATTTCAGTTTTTAAAACTCATCTTTCAGTGAAAGATGTTTCAATTGCTAGTAGAAAATAACAGTTTTACTCTTTTCTCACAGAAAATTCTCACATGATCCAAACTTTCAGAAAGTTTCAGAGATTCCTATGCTCTGTTGCTAATACAAACCATGTTTTCAAAGTACGAACAAAGTCCCTTCACTTGTAACTGTGCAGAGTGCAGAAAAATCCTACATTTTTCTAGACTGGGAAAGAGTCTTTGCATTCTCAAATAACACTTTCACAGAAGCCAAATAATTTTTTTAACAAACCATGTTTTCAAAGTACGAACAAGGTCCCTTCACTTGTAACTGTGCAGAGTGCAGAAAAATCCTACATTTTTCTAGACTGGGAAGAGTTTTTGCATTCTCAAATAACACTTTCACAGAAGCCAAATAATTTTTAACTTCACCCCCCCCGCCCCGAAGTTACAAGTATCCAGTTCAAGTTGTTTGCAAATGCACAACAGCACCACCCAAGTATTTCTGAGGGCTTTTGCCAAAAACTGCCCACACCCCTAACAGAAACCTCAATTATTTCATGCCAATCTGAAAATACCTTAAGTTAAAAGACCTGACATCCTCTTCTTGATGGTAACATTTCTTATTAGTTTCAAATAACTCACTTTGGCTGCAAGTGTGGTCATAAGACAAAAAACCTCCTCATTGTTGGCCCACGCTCACCGATATCACACAGGTGGAGCACCAGGGAGATCAGCTTGCTCTCCACCAGACTCAATTTTTAATCAGATTGCCTTAAAAGCCAAGGGTTACAGAAAGCAGTGATTTGAGGGAAGGGAACCCTGGAATTAGCCATACTTCCATACTTACATTATTAAACAGTCTAAAAGTTCTGAACAAATACCTGTGATGAATCTAGTGAAGAATAAGTCCATGTACAACATTAACACAGTTTAATGCAGCTGAGACCTGGTGTAAGCAACACCATCCCCCACCACGGACAGCATCTATTTACAAGTGGTAAAAAAATTACTCATATGTTGATACCAGTGTGAGACTTTCATGCTATCATCACAGCTGCGAGTAACTAAATTCTGGTTAAAAAAAAACTAAGCAAAAATATAACGGCAGCAGAGATATTATGAACATGCAGTACCCTCCTACAACTGAGCATGTTCTGGGGGTCTCACCAGGAAGTTATTCTCCCAAGAGTATTCTTTACTGTGTGAATGCATGCTAGGAGTTGAGAAGTACCAGCACAGGGTGAAATTTTGACCAAATAAGCCTAGTCACAATTGCAGGGGTCCAAAGAACAGAACCATTAGGTCTGCTTATAGCCTACGTCACCATCACAAGTACCAGCTCTTCCAACCAGATCCAAGTGGCATAAGAATGCCATCATTTGTGACAGCACAAAAATCAATTTCCACAATTCAGCCAATTGAAATGAATATAGTTTTAAGCTGTTTTATCATATAAACAAAGATTAATGGAAGAAATGCAAAAGTAACCAATAATTGAGATAACACTACTTCCTACCTCCAAACCTCTCCCTTCCAAATCCCCAAATACTAGGTCTGCAAGTGAATCCTCAAGCCTGGATTGCAGAGATAAGAAACTTGGGCAAATGGATGAACACCACAAAATTAACTTGTTTGAAGACGTTAAAGCAAAAAAACGCAGCACTGAGGGAAGCATTTTTTTTTCTTTGAACGCTACTAACTGAAGAGTGCCAAAACAGATAACAGATGGCTTTCATTGGACAAATAATATTCAATATCTATTGAAACTGGAGCTGTGTGAAGAAGTTTCAAAAAAGTTTTCTGAAAGTTAGAGAGACCAAAAGCCTCCAAAGGAACATCAGACAGATTCAAACAGAGTACTGTATCGCAGCATCAGGCTTCCTGCCATGGCAAGAGCAGATCTCTGTCCTCATGGATGTCCAGCAACATGACCCAGATGGTTACAGTACATACAACACCAGCACTACTTCAAGGAGAGATTTATTGAGTCTTGAAGTAACTCAGAGCTTTGCCATCACCCTAAGAAGAATTCACCACTACTGCACACTCTAAATAGCATCTGCTTAAAAACAGAAATCTTCCCTTAGTAAAGGATTTTGAAAAGTTAATCTACAATTCATATCCTTTTGTCTAAAACAGACATGTTAAAACAGTGAGGTTTTGGGTTTGGTGGTTTGGGGTTTTTTTTGGTTGGTTGGTTGGTTAGTTTGGGTTTTTGGCCTGAATTATGAGCTCACATAGATTTCTTACAAGAGGATGCCAACCTCTTTCTCTAGATTGACTCAAATGAAAACATATTGAGATTATGAGTAAATTGTAGCCATAAATCTTTCTCCCCCAATTAGTTTCTACAATCAACTGAAGAACAGCATCAAGAATACCCTGCAGATTTAAACAAGAAACATCAATTTACAAGATGTAAATAATCACTTTTGATACAACTAGGAGTATGAAAATAATCACATACTTCTCTAAAACATAGCTGCATGGGATTTTATCCATCATTCTGGAGATGAGCATTGCCTTCCATCAATGTTTTAGTCAATGCAGTCATCTTAACCTTCCATCTTATTCTTCCTGAAGTTCAGGTACTGTCTATCTTTTTAGGCACATCATATTTTTACTTCAAGTAGGTATTCACACTACCACTGTAAAACAGTTTAAAAAAAAAAAAGGTTCTGTAAAATTTCTTTGTATGTAGCTCTCACTAGCATTTTGACTAGGTTTTGAAAGACTGCCTTAAGTTAGCAAGTCTAGTTGGGCACTTATTTCCATTGTACTGGGTCACTCAAATCACAGTCACATGAAACCCGTGGTTTATCTGAAACCTTGACTGTGCTCATTTTTCCCTCATCTTCATTTTCTGAAGCCAGTGAACTGTATGATAAATAGTTTAAATAAACAAGTTTTAAATGAGTTCTCTTATGGATCAACCTGACACAGGGCCAAGGTTGTACATGATGCACCAATTTTCTCCCTTCCCATATCATGTCTTCCTCACTCCTATTTAATAACATTTAATGCCATTAACGACACTCTACTCCACTTAAGTCATTCAACAACCAAAGAGCGAGCGCGCTAGCATTATTATCTGTTTTATCAAATTAAATATTTTAATTTATGAGGGAGCCATTCTTACCCCATTGTAATCTGTGTGCATCTACCTCAGTACTAAGCTGCTCAAAGAAGAGCAGAGTTTAACAATTAGCACAGGGTCACAGCATGTTAAGGGATTTTACTGCATGCTACATATATTGGTGTTCAGAAAGATTAATGGCAGTAAACTGCATTAATTAATCATCTTAATGAGCCTGATTGTTTCTCTAAAGGAAATGCAAGAAAAACCGTTCTGGCCTACAACTGGAGAACGTGTGTTGTCTTCCACATACCTCTCTCTATTGTTCAAGTATCCTGTGGTTACTAAACCGCAACAACACATGGCTCACTCCAGAATCCTACAGCCTCCAACAGCAGCATTTTTCCTAAGAGCACTCTGCATTTGTGAAAAATGTCACCGGGGACTTCTCTATTCCAGGGTGACAAGAGGACAAAAAGCAACAAAAAAAAATAACCCACTAGCATGGGGTGGTAGTGGTGCAGTGTTTAGTCCTCAGATCTTATTTGCATGTAAAGCTCTAATTTCATACTAATTCCAATGGGACCAGTTCTTTTACTCCCTGTAGGTACCATTCAAGACTCCAAATGATCACTTCCAGACAGAGTAACAGTTACTTTTAGGTTCAATTTTAGGTTTATTTTCAGTTTACAGATGTATCAACAACTTAACTTCTCCCTCCTCACTCAGACTTAAAAGGAAACCTTCCAACAAGTATTTTCAAAAGACATGCTTGATACTACAACAAATTAACATACACTAAAACTCAATTTTAGCAAATCTAAACAAACTCTAAATTGCCAGCATGCCTTTCTTTCAGCACTCAGTGACAAAGCACAGCTGAAAGCCATTTACCACCCAAGCCTAACAGAAGTTTACTCCACCACTGTTTGGCAATAGCAATGAGCAGCCTACTCTGGCATGATTACCAACAAGACAAACCATCAAATACAACTTCTCCCAAGCAGCTGGTTTCTCTGCTCCTGACATTATGGCTTTCATTAGATTAAGAGCTTCTCTTCTACTGTGAGGAAATTAAACTTTTGTTATTCTTGGTTTCAGCTAATGACATTTTACCCCTCCTGAACAGAAACTGAAGTTAAAATGGAAAGACTCAGGTCTACTGCTCTTTAAAATACACTTTTACAAATTATCACCTCCTTTTATCACCGCTTCAATTTACTCAAGTTAATAAAAATAACACATCTTAGCTCAGCTTTCTGACATTAAACATTGCAAGAGGCCTACACAACAGCCTTATCTACAAGTCCACCTCAGAGAAGCTACCTGCAATACAGATGTCAGAAGTTGCCTGCAGTTTGAATTTCAAAAGCAGCTCGTATCAGCCCACATCAACCACATCAAAATATAGATCTGTTTACTTCTGTTTGCTTCACAGAGAAAAGATTTTTGCCTTTGTAGCTGTAAAAAAAAAAAAAAAAAAAAAAAATCGATTATCGATTTTAACAAGAGTAAGGAGCACTCAGAACATCAACAAACCAAATCCTCCATTAACCCTTGGGAGAAGGTCCTGTGGCAAGCTTTTCAGCCCTTCAAATAAGTAGCTGCCAAATAAATAAAGACACCCATGTATAGTGGCCATATATTATCATCTGATCAATCATTATATTTTGCATTTTTGGGGGGCTAAAATTCTTAACAGTCACACCAGCTGCCCAGATGCATGTAAGGAGAAGCTTCATTTAGGCCAGGTATCATGTATTTGTCATTATACCTATTTGCCCTGAAGCACACAGGCATGCCCTAGAAGTCACATAATTAGAACAGTTAATGAATCATTTTAACATTGCAAGTCCTTAAGGGCGTCTTGGAACCTCTACCAGATTTCATGAATTTCCAACTGGGTATGGGGAAGTAATGAAAAAAAAAAGTCTAGATGATTAAAGTTTCTTCCACAGGATAAATTTACTTATTATAAGAAATCACTTCCAAGATACTCAGATGAAGTACCAGTATCACCAGGGAAAGCTCCAACACACTTTCATACACAAACAGCAAGAACAGAGAGAAGCCAGAAAGATTTTTTTTTCCCATACTCAAGCTTGTACTCAGATAAAGTTCTTAATGCCACGCTGCTGATTAAAGCTAACCACCGAGTCCAAATCAAACTAACAACACCTCTCTCCCAAAAGGAAATGCTTTAAATACGTAAAATAGAACCTTAAACAGCTTAAATATAAAAAATTAAGATCCTAATATGCAGTGAAATGTCTGAAATTCCATTGGACCCACGGCAGAGCAGGAGATGCAAAACCTAGAGGCCTCGCACCGCTGCCAACAGGCAATACAGAGCACGAAGTGGCAGGAGGACAAAACTCCCCTCTTGCTATCTCTAATAAGCAGACTACCATGTCCTTGCTGTCTGCCAACACCAACCGCTAGGGAAGCTTAAAATGAAGTTCATAAGTAAATTTTGACACCAAAACCAGCTACAGCAGTGGATCGGGGAATGAGGTGCAATCTGGCTATAATTTAAGAGATGCTCTTCACAACTGGAACAGTCATTCTGATGACGAGCATAAGATGCTCACAAAACAAAATTAGTCCAATTGCTACACTGAAAGGATAATTTCAGGGGGAAAAAAAAACAAAGAGGAAAGCTTGTGAGAGAGCAGCTCATGGAAAACAGAGAACACTGGTGGCTTAACTGATCAAGTGCCACAGAAGATGATCACGAAGCAGAAAAAATTTAAGAAGAGAACAACCTCCAAGTCACTCAGAACCCACCAGCAAATCTCTTCATGCTTCTCAATCACGACAAAAATCACAATCCATTTTCTACAGTCTTGGTTCGTGGTTTCTAAGAGAATA
Organism: Aptenodytes forsteri; assembly: GCF_000699145.1. Lineage (NCBI taxonomy): Eukaryota > Metazoa > Chordata > Aves > Sphenisciformes > Spheniscidae > Aptenodytes > Aptenodytes forsteri. The sequence goes on along the minus strand of NW_008795025.1, from coordinate 3,493,756 downwards.
TACACCAGCATACGTGCACCCTTTCGATAGCTTCCACTTACAGGCAATGGGCTAAGAATGACGACCGCCTAATTAGGCACACGTCAAAGCCTACATTTTTCAGTACTACAGAGCCATATCCAGACTTCCAACAACACTTCAATAAAATTCTGTAAAAAGAGATACAAGAAGCAGCCCATCCACCAAACTAGCTAACTTAACCTCAGAGGCAAGGCAGGACAGACCTTATTCCAGATATGAGACTTGTGCTTAGGAGATAAGCAAGTCAAGATACCTTTAAGGTAATCCGGCAGACCCATTTTAACAATTCTAAGGAAAACAATGTCATATATAAACAGTGTACCGGAGGAGCAGTAAAGGCTCTGAGCTTACTCACGTTCTCTTATTTTCCTCTATAAGAGGAAGAGGCATGGTTCCAACAGTTTTACAAGATTTAATGAACACGAGTGAAACAGCTCAACACCATCAATCTTGGTTTTTCCCCTTGCCAAGCACCATGCCTTCTGCAGGAACTCACTCCTTGCCCAGAAACGAAACCACGGTTTTCTGCTTCTTCCTCTTCTTCCTCGGCTCCCCGGCAGTTGCATATAATCCAAGTTCAAACTCTTGCACTAAAGTTTTACGGAATATACAAGCGTCTTCAGTTACCAGACACTAAATTAGCTACCCCAAAAATATAAAAGAAATATTGTAGTCTATAAAAGAAGACACAGCCAGACTCAAAATCAGGTTGCCAAAGAATCAGACACCAACTCCTGTTTCAGTCAAAATTCCTCACTATGCAGCAAGGAGAAAGCTTGAATAAAAATGAAATGACAAGAGAACACTATTAAACAAAATCTGCCTTTAAAAATGATCCAATGTCACACATGCTACTTGTACTTTATGAATGTAACCAATTTGACAGGAGCAGTAACTGAATACAGATTGTAGTTGACACGTTGACGTATTTCTTGATTTAACAGGAAAGTCTTCAACTTTTTACTGGTTTCCTAACTTGAAATAAAATAACAGTGAAAAAGAAGAGACGAGAACCTCACTGTCCACAAAGAAGAGCCCACAGCTAATAGCAGCTGGTTTAGTTCTTCAGCTGGCTCTTTCTGGACAGGGACAGCCAGCATTTCAGCAGATTGAATTCTTAAAACACTAGATCAAAGTTTGTGCTATTCATTTACTTATTTTATTATTAACAAGTCACAGAAACTTCAAGACTTGCATGAGTTTCAATTCAACCTAGGAAAATTAGGTTTTTGCAAATAAATTTAAACTTGCATCCATAAGTTAATTGTAAACAAATGACAAATGAAAATGCTTAAGTGCAGAACGTGAAAAAAAATTATTTGCTCTAAAAGCTATTTCTTTTTACCTTAAGAAAATTATATTGGCTGATAACAAATACTTACTCTACATATAGGTGCACCGTGGTTGAATAAAAAGCAGTATTAGAGAGAAAGCAAAAAGACCGCCTTTGAATATAGCTACCTAAATAAATACCATTTAGGTGAGAATATCTGGTAAATTATAAAACCAGAAACATATGGGGACAAAAGACACAACCTGACTGCCTACCTATAGCACAAGAGGCAACTGTAATCCATAACATATTGCTAATTTCATATACTTCTCCACTTCTGGGATAAATATACTGCTTAATAAGACAGACATAACAGTCTCCATGCAGGTTTTACATTCAGACTATTAATACATGTGTGCAAAACAAAATCCCTCTTTTCTTTATAAGAAAAGTGTTCTGAAAACCCACATCCACAGAGGATGCCCTATATTCCTTACAGCTAGGTGAAGATAAACTTTGCACTGCATATAGAGCTATATGCAATACAGCTTTCTGTTAAAAGTAACCCAGTTGTTTGAGCTTTGAAATGCGAGAGTAAGTATTCCAACAGAATGAACAACACCTCTGTTAAAAAAAAAATATTCACATTATCCTGTCGACAGCAAAGAGCCCGTCAGTTCAAGTAGGCCTGCTTCAGAGCTGCCATTTATCCCCCCTCACCAGTTTAGTTCCACGGCAGCAGCATAATCCTCCCGCTTTGATCAGCTGCAAAACTGCTTGTTTTAAACAGACAGATGCATGGAGCAGTCAAATTCTGCAGTCGGTGATCTTCTTGCAGACTTCCCAGCCTGGAAGTGAGCACCAAGCAGCAAGTAACAGAGCTGGATTCCTTAATTAAAGATCAAGAATATTTGTAAATAAATATATGTACAGAACGCTTATTAAATAGGCCACTTTTTATTAGGATCCGAACAGATAATTTTTCTCCCACACACTGAAGGAAAGCACAGAAGACTAATTTAAGGTCAGTGGGCAGATGCGGTGTACCACAGAGCTACGTAACTAGGGAGAGGACACTGCCTCCTCTCTTCCACCTTTTCTCAGAAACAGCCACAGTCTTTGCAACAGAACTTTGAACTCTCCATCAACAAATAATTCCACCAAGCATGGTGTACAAGAGAGGCACCGGATAAAAACCGGTCAAGTTGCTCTCAGACAGCATGCTCCCTGCTTTGTTTAGGTTTCAAATAGCCATTTGAGCCTTTGTTTTCAGTTCAAATACCCTCCTGTCACGCTCCAACATGTAAAACTGAAGATCTAGATAAATTAACTTTCCAACAAAGACCAGTGCAACGCTATGCAAAACAGAAGGAATTAATGCTGTGTAATCCAGAAGCTGGAAGTGCAAAGCAGCTGCACTCACTTCTGACACAGTAGCAGAACTGAAGTCTAACTTAGTGTTAAAAACTCTTACCAGTGTAAGTCTTGAAAGATTAAAAACAGAACAGCATGACCAAACGATGACCCAAACCAAATCTGAACCCACAACTAAGACTCAAACACTTTAAATAGAGAAGTTGCCAACTCTGACCATGCACAACACAACACTCAAGCAATAAGCATAGTACTTCAAGCACTTCCTCATTTTTGCTAATTTCTGTAAATAAATTTAAAATTGAAAAACAGAGAATAACAAAATGCCAGTTCTCAAGCAGTCCAAGACATATTGGCTTAGCCTAGCCAAAGGGCTAGAAAAAGTAAACATAAGAATGGGAAGAGAACTCAAGTGGCAGTGTTCTCCATTCCATTACAGCCAAATATTGTCATCTGAAAAAAAAATAATTGAAATAATACCATCTCTTTGGGTTACAGTTACAAGCTACTCCTAAAAGATGAAAACCTGTACTGACATTGGTTAATACTCTGAGAGGTTTGGGGTTTACTTCCTCCGTTTAAAAATCTCACAACAGCAGAACCACGTGAAGACTGCAAGGTCTGATGGGTATTTGCAAGAGAACTCAAGGAAGTTGTGGTATTTAACACTATGTCTAAGCTTCTTCCCTTCTATTTTTTTTTTTTAAATTAGAATATTTCAAGTGGGATCTCCTATAATTGGTATAAAGGGATAATACAGCACCAGAAGCTGAACACTTCCATTCTCCAGACTACGCTTTGACAAAAAAGACCTTTTTCAAACTCCAACATGATTTTGCTGAAGTAACTGCAAAAAATTCTGAAAAAAGAGTGCAAGTATAAAGTGCAGTTTCACGTAAATCCCAGCTTCTTACAATATTTAGAATAAATCTCCCTGCGTTATTTTAATTTTGCACTTCCAGCACAATTCAGTATAGGAGTTAATAAAAATCAAGCCCTTCAGGTACCAGAAAGCTAAGGCAAACTGGAAGCTAGTATTTGGAAGGCTTTGGCGTCGTTATTCAGTATTTAAAAAAAAAAAAAAAAACCAACCACATTCAAAAGCCCACAGTATCAACCGTAATCTTGAGGTTCTTGTGCCACTTTCCCTCACTATAGCAGAGAATCACTCATTTATCTGCTATTGCATATGGTGTTTGTCCAGCAAAAGTAACAGAAAAATTGACGCACTGGCTAGGAGGCATAACGGCAGCTCTCCAAAGGATCAGCATAGGTGGAAGTTATGCTGGGGAAATTCATAAGGCAGGAAGAGAATACCGACACTAGCCTTTTTTTACCCACTCTGAAGAGTAAAACAGTAAGTGAAAATCTCAAACAGACATCGATCTAGTTATGTACAAAAGAGCACACAATGTCATAATTTCTCTTCCATACTCGATAGGTAAAGCTTCCAAACATCTTAGAAAATAATTATCGTACATAAGACCAGCCACCACGAGCCACATGCTACAGTTGAACCCTAACAAGAGAGGGGGAAAAAAAACAAAAGGAGAATTGCGGCCAAGGAAAAGAAGGTGATGGAGCAGAAACATCTCTTCCCAAACTCACCCCATTATCACCCATATACCTCAATAACCATGAAATCACTCCTGAAATGGATGGAGGATGGCAAACCCCTCCGGCATACCCTGCTTACCACATAAATCGGATTCAGTAAAATTGCCTCGTGTGTAGGAGACTGCAGAGTTGCCACAATTAAGGCCTGCTGCCTTTGGTTTCAAAATAGGCAGTTAACAGTTTTATGTAAGTTAGGTAAAGAGACCAAAGTGTTTAAGCACATGCTATAAAGCATTCCTGCTACTACTGAAATACCAAACTAAAGGATTTGGCAACCTAGCCTTACTATATTAGCATGGGTGGGGGAACCTTCTCAGCTGGCGAGAGTTCCTGCATCAGCAATTCCTGACTGACAGCTGGGCTGTACCAGCCTCCCTCTCCATGTCCCCAGGGAAATGAATTCCACGTCTGATGACTAATTCATTACTCGGATTTGTGCTTAGGCAAGTCCAAGCCCAGATCACGCACCTTCCAACGCTGAATTCCTCCTCAACCGGAAAGCTAGCGGGTGCACATCTGCTCCATCTAGAACGCTGCATTAGCATGCGGCCACATCAACCCAGCTCAATCAGCTGAGAACAAAAGCCAGAATTGAATCTGTAGGAGCTGGCTGAAAGCAGAAGAAACTGAAAGGGAAATTGGTACAGATCAATTCTAGCTGAGCTGCATTTGGATTTCTAAAACTGGAGGGGCAGATTTGAAAGCTCTTTTGTCAGTACCTTCGGAGCCTTTGAAACTCGAGCTCAAAGTCCTATTTAACACCGACAGCAGCAAACTAATCTTCCACTGCAAGACGACATGGGTGCAGCTAACACCAGAGCCAAAGACACCAGCTGGGGAAGAACAGTGTCCACATATACACAGAAACATGAGCCAGGAACCAAAAGCAGCCTGGCAAGCTCCACTATGTACTGCAGCCCCTCCAAGAGCCGGGGGCCGAGCCCTGACCCAGCTCCTGGCAGGTTGGCTGCACACAGATGAACCTGTTCACCTTTTCCCTTCACTATCCTTCTTGGTCCTTCACTTTCCAAGGCTTCACCGCGAAGAAGACATCTGCTGAAAAGAACAGTATTAAAGCTGTGGCAGGCTCCCCACTGCTTGATGTATTGCTAAAACTCACACCTGATACGGGGTATTTTTGCAGGATCTGAAGTGCTCACCAGAAACAGCAGTCACCTTACAGCCAGGATCATTACAGCAGATGGGGCTGATCAGGTGTGGCAAACCCTACAAGCTCAGCATCCTGTCTCTAACCCTTCTGCCTCCAACTGCTCAAAATTTAATTCACAATCCATATTTTACCGACTTACCCTGTGAAACATGAAATTTTAATAAACAAGTCTTATCGACGTCCTACTAATTAAAACTACACCATAAATGAACATTGTGTGTTAAGAGCATCACCTACAGCATCTGAAACCCACAAATGCAGCTTCTATATACACAATTATCACTTGTGAGCACTGATGTTAATCCAGTTTGATCACGCAAAAGGCATTCTGACTTTTGTTTTTCCTTTACCCTCTCTGGGAAGCTTTCTTATCTCTAGGCAATTCAGTGAATTGTAACCTCTTAAAGGCTTCAAAAAGACAAAAAACTTCAAAGAAATGTTTTTCTGCACCTGTGTTTACCAAGGTCCAAGCAGAACCAAGCCTTGACCCAGGCTTCTAACAGAGAAGCATGTTCTCCTGTGGCTGGGCAGGGGAGAAACTGAACCTTTGCCTTGGATTGCCACAGAGCTCGAGGACCATTTGGCCTATGTGAAAGATTATGAAGTAACATGGAATGCCATATCAGGCTCTCAGATTATTTCCTTGCTTTCTAATTGCTACTTCTGATTAGGGAAGACAAAGTCATACCAAAACACTGAAGTACAAGCCAAATTCCATTAACCTATTTATAGAATTTACTTTATAGGTACATCAGCCAATCCTGCTCATGATTACCCCATTTTACTACATTGCCTGTGACTCACTCCTACAGCTGTGCTCATAAGGGAGCTGCCTTTAAAAAGCATACCTGGGTTCACAGGTTAGCAACCACGCTGTAAATGCTGCCGATGCCCTGATACACAGCATTAAAAATACAAAGATATTCACAATGAACTCATATAAATGATCAATCAGCTGGAATAGGAAACAATGAGAACAAAGAATGGGGGTTTAGACCAATGATGCCCGTTTTTCCCTATAGCTGACACATTATGGGACTGACAACTAGGCAGGTTAGTTGGTACCGAACTGCTCCGTCTCAGCAGAAGCGAGGAGCTCAGCAGAGCTGTCCTGGAGAGCTGCGCAGGGACAGGACACCAGCAAAGGCGGTACCAGAATAGCAGCCTTGGCCACATGTCAGAACAAGCCTGCAACTGTGGGACAAGATCGATCCCGAGTTAACAGCTCACTCGTGCTGATCTTTTCAGCTTCTCTGCACTTTGCCCCACAAATATATTAGAAGCATTTATAAAAGCGTGCTAAGGAATTACAGTAAAAATAAAACCAAGATTATAAACACAGTCTGGATGCCAAATTTGCCTCTTTTTGCTATTTAGAGCCCACATTTCAGCATGCAAAAAATTCTCACGCACCTCAAAATGTGTGCCTGGAGCTATATAGCACATGCAAAATAAATTGCATTTATATTGGTATGTTATGGCATGCAATTTCCCTCTTCCCAATCACACTGCCTGCCTCTCTTGTTAAGTCAAATAGCCTGTCAGCTTCTCATCAGGAAGTAGAAATTGGTTTTCCGTCTCCTAGGAGATAAACAAGGCTTCCCCCTCTGCAGAGGGGAAGTTGAGCTGCTGAGTGCACAACGCAAGAGCCAGTGCCCGCAAACAGGCAGGCTGGGGTGTGTTCGCCCGCGGGCTTTGCACCATCCCAGTGGCACTCTGTGCCCGCTGCAATGCCAGTCACCTTTCTAGACAGAGCAGTAACTACTAAAAAGTAGATTTGTGTATTTTCATGCAGTTTTCTCTGTGATTTTTTAGCTGAACATACACAACTGATTCACAGTGCTGCTGCCTTACAACCAAGGAGCTTTAGGTACTCTGACATACTACGCGTTAGTAAAATATCCTTTATACCTCTCTGCAGTTTTCTTGAAGCTACATCCCTTCTCAGTTCACAGGGGAACAGAACCATAGGATCGGACTTTTATATTTAGGCTGTAATAATTCAGGGGAAAAGGGTTACCACACTCAACAAAAGTAGCATAAAACAATCTAAAATATATTAACTAAATGGCCATATAATAAATGGAATAAAATACATATTTTTAAACTCAATTTTTTTTGAACTGTGGCTTTGTAAAATTAAGATGCTGTAATTTTGCAGTTTTCTGCTGTAACTAGAGATTATGTATTTACAAAAAGCACAATTACATTTTAAAATTAATTCATTATCTACTTTTACTAAAAAGGGGTCAAGCTGCAAGGCTACAGATACACCGTAAAAAAAACACCCTCAAAAAAACAGGTGAAATACGCAACTAGCCTTCATTTTTACTTCAGGACTCCGGAAGAAGAAACATGACCAGGAGTGGGTTGACTTTTCACCACATCCTTGCGAATTTTAAAATTACTTAATCAAACAGACAGACCTTCTCACATTCAGCGACGATTATAGTGATAGCCACTGCATGGTGCGGCCTTACAGCAGATTAAGGTAACACAACTGAAAGGACCACTCCAGCAGGAGGGTGCCCAGGGACAGCCTTTGCTCCTCCACCGCATCACACAGACGTCAGGACTCCATGGGGTATTGGCGGGTTGGCCATTTTTCTAAGGCATCTTACAAATAGCTACGATGTAGAAGAATGAGATTTCCTTCCAGGGATATTCTGCTCATTCCCTTGCCCACAGCATGCATTTTTAAAGAGATAGAGAAACCAATCAAATTTAATTCCTATTGCATTATTCACCAAGTAGCTATAGTCTCATCCAAAATCTTAATTGTCTAATAATTCAAATCACCTATTTCAAATACAGCTCCAAAGGAATGACTAGAAACCCAGAGGCTTCCTCCTACACGCACATTAAATCTTGCTGATAAGATGTCTAGTGCAGTCTTTTTTTGAAACAAAGCAATATATACTGGCCTCTTGTATATACATGTGCAGTGCTTCTTCACGTCTCCAGCCAAAATGCCGTTTGATGTTTCGCTGTTGTCTCAGGAGTGCTTCATTGAAGGCCTGGCTGTCTGTCAATCGTCCAGCTTTGCGAATCTTTTTCTACTTTCCAACCCTCAAGTTTTGACCACTAACATGAAACCTGGCACATACCAGTTAAATTACAAGCACTGTTAATTCCTGTAACCACTAAAAAGGTAACAGATTGGCATTTTTAAGTTACTGGAAAGCAAATGCAGGAAGGAAAAAAGACGAAAAAAGGCACCGTTGAGCATTTCTGATGTTGCTGTTACCCTACATACATCATTAAGGAATCGTCTACAGCCCTTCTGCAGCTGAACTGATAAGCAGTTTGCAGACTTGCAAAAGAAACCTGCCTCTAGGTGCAGCCCTTTCATATAGGCCAGCCTTGACTACCAGGTCCAGCTTTCACTATTGCCTCCTGAGCTACATACAGCTCTTTGATTATCCCAGGTTTAATTGTTCTTAGTATTCAATACCAAAGGATGCTTAAGTAAAGAAAAAAAAGGGTACAGAACAAAATTACAAAGCAATTAACTGTCCTGCCTTGAACCTATATGCTTTGGTACACTTAGAACTCAAGTTCTTCACCCAGCGTGAATGCCTCAAAGCTCTTTGAGCTGCCGAGGAAGTTACCCAGAATGCATCAGAAGACAGAGGAAAAGGAAAAAAAGGCTTGCTCAGCAACAACATGAGCTTCCCGGTTTGTGCGCACAGATGAAGCAGCATATCAGCCCAGGAGCTGGGAATGGAGCAAATGGAAAGTGTGAGGAAGTCCAGTGTTTCCACCAACTGCAATCACAAGCTTCCTTCAGAAAGAATCAGTAATCTACACAATCAGTGTGCTAAACTACTTTCCACCACAACCTTCTTTGTTACCCTGCATGGTCCCACACCAGCCCAGAGAGGACCAGGGGTACTCGCCCATGGACTTTCTGGAGCAAGTGGTTTCTAACAGCTGAAAGGGTTCACAGCCAGGTGCAAAAATACAAACGAACTTGCAGCCCACAAGAACCAGCACCTGCATGCAGGCCAGGACCCTGAGCACACCAGGCCCCAGGGGCAGCAGCAAGGGCTGCTCCCTGCTGCCAAGAGAGCTCTGAACATACTCCAGTGCCACAACTTGAGAACTTGTGGCCTATGCGACATAATAGAACCAAAACTTATATTGGCCAGTTGACTGCACTATCAACAAGTTGCTCTCAATCATTCCAGCTCTGTACCTTACCTGACCTTTATTCCACACCCACGTTACACTAATTAATGGTTAAGCAGAATTCAATCACTTGGTCCTCTGTAGCTCTGAGGAAGTCACTATATCAACAGCGTAGGTGGGTCTGCATTACTCTGAATCAACAAAGTGGCATGCGTTGGTACAAAGCAAGCACCGCGGTCAGTCTCAATGCTGACTTGCTGTAAACACTGTACTGCTTTTGACAGCAAAATGACTTTTACGTGAGAAGGCGGTACACTACATTTTCATCTAGACATCTGTGCTCCAAATATTTAGTGATCATCCAGCTGTTCTCTCACACTACTCTGCACCCTGCTCCAACCATATGCACTGTTTACCTTTCAAATTTTATTGACCTAGGGTAAGAGAAACCAGACATCACCCCCTTCTCTAAATGCTGGTACGCAGCCAGCTTCTCCTCCTGTCCACCGTTTGCATGCTCTGGAAGCTAACATTTTCAACAAGCCCAATAACCTATTTTTCTATAGCTAGTCCAATACCAGGCATCAGGTCTCCAACTGAGAAGAGGACTGCCATGGGAATTTTTTTTTTTTTTTTTTTTTTTTTAGTTTACACACTACTTATAAATACGGAGGCCTCCAGACTGAATTACAATCTGCACAGAATCAAGGGCCAGCATCTAGGGTGTAGGACCCCAACCTTCAGTCGCATGCGTCCTTCAGAAGGACACCGATCCCCATGTCCTTTATGGGTGTGCAACAACATAGTGAAATAAAGAAAGCATTCATCTGCTTGTCGCTGCTTCATGGTAGTTGACATGAAGCAGTTCTGTTGAAGACTCCTTTAAGCCTAAGCATTCCCATGTAAACAAAACCCCAACCCACTACCAAGGTAAGCTTATGCAATTGGAAATAAATGTTTATTTTGAAATAAAAAGAAGACATCTGTATATAAACCATAAGCCTTTGATCAACCCTACAAAGCATGTCTGCATATAACAAAAAATTGTCAGCCTCATAGCTTCCTTTGGAAAAAAAGAATGTGATTTCCCACACCCTGCTTATTCACTAATATTACTTATCACCCTAAAGAATACTATTTTATTTATTTAGTAACAGAAATAAATCTAAACTAAAGATTTGTAGCTGTCAGTTAACATGGTAACTGCATTACAAATGAAAGCAGAAACAAGGGTGTAACCACACGGGACCCGCTGCCAGTGCTAGCACTCTCCAAACGTCCCAAACTTGGACCTCTTGCTTTTCTAATCTAGCACAAGTAAATAGGTGAACATACAGATTACAAGTACTAGCAGAGGATCTCCATTACCAGTAAAGCTTTGCCCCTACCAATCAAATGTTATTTTAACATCATCTATTAATTTTGGGTTTGAGTTCTATCTCAAAGCACCCCTACTTCCCACTCCTATGCTGTTACACCATTCCAGCCCCACACAGCCCTTCAACAAGCAGCGATTCTCATTCAAAAGGTGCCACTGGAATTCAGGATTGGGATTAAACGGAATAAGTAATCTCCATAATAACAGGATACAACAGAACACTCTTGTACCATCTGATATTACAACAACAACGTTTGTTTACGCAAGTACTAAAGGGAGGTTAAATTTCAATATCTGAAAGACAAATATTCTAGGAAATAATATTTACAGTGGACCCTGTCCATTCGAGCAGATAATCAGAATGAATAATTTACAGCCACACTTTCATCTCCACTGCAGCTGAGAAGAGCTGCATCGTAAAGAGCTTGGGGAGATGCCGACACATCTGCTCACCAAGTAGAATAATCGGGAGGACTCCAAGCAACTGTGGTCCAGTAACCTGTTTTACTTAGGTGACAAATCGGACAGGAAGCAGTGGTAGGAACAAGGAATATAAAAAAATAAATCAGCATGCTCATGGTGAGGTCAGCATTTCATGCTTTTGCGATACTGCACATTCTGCCTCGTAGAAAACAAGCGCTACACTAGACTTTCACCTCTAAATTGTCACAGCTTCTTCCTAAAGGTAGCTTAGGGTAGAGAAAGGCTGCCTGCTCACAATGACCTGGCACACTTGCATGCAGGCCTTCCTGCCATGCCACAAGGACTCAAAAGCTGAGAACATCATGGCAGCACCAATTCATCCAGATTGCTCCAGTGACAGCAAGCATCACGCAACAAACAGCTAACAAAGCAAACACACATCAAAGAATTTTCCAGAAACTCAAGCAAGTCATGCCTGGGAATCAAGCATCATTTGATACTTTTTCCAGTGATGCGTATGAGATTGAATTAACAGACTAAACACTGATTTTGTACAGATGATGTTCAGGTGGAAGGATGGTGCAGTTTCATCAGGGGAAAGCCTTGTAAAAAAAAATTAAGAATCTAGAGGAATAACATTGGCATAAAGAAAACCGTTGTTACAAAGTAGGCAGACAAGGGGAAGAAAATTTTATCTTTGAACAGATTAAAGAAATCCATGTGTACAGCTAGCAGCTGCCAAAAGAGACATGCATACAGTCTGGTATAACTCTCATGAAATACAGGGATCCAAAGCACCCTGCAACAGTGTCAGGGGACAGCTATAAACATTGTCCTCCTATCATTCTGCCTTGACAGGTTTTGCTTATTCACATCTATAGGTTTTTTTGTTTAACATAACAGTCTGTGTTTGTTACCTGAAAATGGGAAAAAGCAGATGGACATAGGTATGATTCAATGTAGCACAATGAGAAGGGTCACCATATAACTAGATAACCAGTAGAGTAAAAACTGCACAATTTAGATCCAAGATCCTCTTCCCAGCAACACTTTGTCCACTAAAATAGCACTAGGACCACAGTTGCAGAGCTTAAGAGTCATTCTGAAGTTAGCTTTGTTTACCTAAATACAAACCCAATAAAAGCTATTAATGATGGATGGTTCACCTATTACCTGCCTTGCCTATTACTTACAACATGCTTTGGTTAGGCAGCACTTTTTTTTTTTTTTTTTAAGAGTTTCCAAAATGCTTCCAGCATGCTACTAAGCAATACAAAGCATTTCTGTATGTATACAAATTTTACCAACTGATATGGTAAGCAGCCTGCAGCAGAAATCTAAGAAACTCATTCACAAATCCTGAATTACACATCCAGCCAAGCAGAATAAGGACTAGAAATAGCCTCAGCTTTGGCATACAAAACTCCCTTTTCTTTAGTCCAATGTATTAACTGAAGATTAGCTTTACAATACGTATAAGGTAAATCAAAACCAACTGTGCACCTCTACAGTGTGTCTGTGATCAACTAGATCAATCAGAAAATAGATTTTAGTTAACCAGTCTAAAATGAGATTACATTAGGCTCATACTGGGAAGCTGGGTTTCAGAAGCACACTCCTGTAGTTTCTGTGCTAAGCTCAAAATAACACAGAAGTATCCATCACAAAATCCATATTAAACTGAAAACACACAGGCCAACAGCCAGCCCCTGACAATAGCTGCTACACGCCCCCCCGAAGTTCAAGGAACTTGCTCTATCTCCTCTGACAGGGACTAGAGCAGTGTTTTGGGCACAGTTTGTATGCAGTCACACACTAACCCTGGCCTAAGGTTTCTATAAACAAAGGCAGCAAGGTCTTAAAGGAGAAGGAAGTAAGCAACAGGGACGGAGAAATGCCTGGTCTTGATCCATTTCCAGTACAAGCCTTTCCTAAAGCTGCAGCTCATGGAAAGACACCTGCCTTCCCTCTGTCACCTCTGCACTCCTACGGGCAACGGCAGAAGAATCCACTGGCTCAAATACACCTGCCGGTACAGACAGCTCAGTCACTCCAGCGCAAATAGCCTGGCCCCATCCTGAGCCACACACAATTTTCAGAGAGGAACCCAGAGACTAAGAAGCAAAACGGACCCTGAACAGAGAGAAGGGAGGGAGAGAACACACTGACAACAAACGTTAAAAAAATCCAACCACCATGCACATATTCACATTCACTTAATGAACAAAATGTGAAGGAATTAGTATAGCTGCTCTCTACTTAAAAGTAGGTCAGGCAAGACAGAGTTAAATATGAGTGGTTCAAAATAGTTTGGATTACTTTGTTCTCTACAGTACAGAGGAAGAGACCTGATCCCAAAAAAAATGAACAGAAGACACTTTTCCTAGGTAGAACAATGTTAAGTCATTACTTTCCTTTGGTTGAGGTTTTGAAAGCATCAAAGGAGGCAGAAGCACAAGTTAAAATTCTTTTAACATTTGGAAGAGCATAAATATAATATTGTACCATTTTATGCTTCACCTTCTCTTCCTTTGCCAAATAAGTTTACACACAAACATCACAGCACATTACAGAAATCAAGATACTGCAACCACTGAAAAAAAGAAATCAAAATTCTGAATTACAACAATTCGGAGTTTTACAGCTAGCAACTCAAAGCGCACCTTGAAATTCTAGGTATCACAAGCAAAAGCCAGTAAGTCACATTCAAACATTAGACTACAAAATTTTATTAGCACAGACACCATTTGCTCCCATTGTCAATAATAAACTAATGGATAGAAGAAGAAAAAAAGTCTTGTAAATGCTCAGGTCTTCCATAAAACTAATGCTGGACTTTGAACAACATTACTAAGTTGCCTATAGAAGTTAATAAAGATAGTTAATTTGGCCTACACAAAACACTTTAGTTCCTCTTAGCTAGAAAACTAGTTTTATGCTGTTGGGGAGAAAGGTCCTCTAGGTTTGCGGGTGTTTTTAAGCAATTTTGCCACTCAAAAAAAAAAAAATAAAGCGAGACTTTCCTCTTTTGCCAGTGTACTGCTGGCAAGTTTTCCTCAGTTTTCCAAAGATAACCCATAAATTTTAGATGATGCTAGGACCATAACCTTTAGAAATCTAGTTCTAGGACCTGCATTTTAAAGAAAAGGGTGATTGATCTAACAAAATTAGCAGGCTGAGTCAAGTGAGCAACCAAGTGTCAGGTTGCACCTAAATATTATACCTGTCTGAGCATTGCTTCAATGAAGTTTTCAGCTCAGACTGCACCTCTTAAGAGTATAACTGAAGATTGCCCCATCACACACATTTAGTCTATTAACTATTGCAGGTTTTGTTTTAAAATTCTAATCAAAGAGCAGGTAAGTAGAGTTAAATCCAAAAAACTAATATTCCATATTGTTTTAACAATGTCATACCTCATTTCCCAAATCTAATCAACACAAAGAAAGTAGTTAATAAGCTAACATTAATAGTGACTAGCATTATTCATGTTAGCCAACTGACTACACTAGAAGCAGCAGTTGTTCTTCCGCTCTATAAATATGCAAGAAAGAAGCCCAGAGCTGCATTCAGAGAGGTTAGTGAAATTAACATTGTACTGCAACCAAAGTGAAAATAATAAAGGTAAGGAGGTTAAAAAACAGTTTGAAATCCACATGAAGGGCAAGAAAGTAGGGAGTGAAGCAACATAAAGGCAAAAACTTTTCAGAACTTCAAAGACAACCAAAGAAAGAAGAAAGATAAAGTAAAAGGTTCTATTGAGAAATTTTGCACAGATCATCACTTAATTAAACAAACTATTCAGAATTCAGTGAGCTTAAAACCAAATGCTGTACTAAAATAATCTAGAACACTCAGTGGCAATAAACACATGCAAACAAGAAAATATACTCATCTCCACATACAAGAGGCAGCACAGCATTCAGGAAGGACATGGAACGAAAGGATGAGACTCTTCCAGTTCAAATTACCAGTAACAAACCAGGAACAAGTATCTCTCTAGCACAATTATCTCCCGAAGTGGCTAGCTGTCACAGGAAAACAAAGATCTATTCTCAAGCGATGAAGAAAGTACTTCCACCAGTGAATGCCCTTATAAGCAAGAGAAATCCAGCTGTTGAAGTCCCAAACTATACAAAGACATTTATTGTCCTAATGACAGAGGACAAAGAGTTCTAACAATCAAAAATAGCACGCAGGCTGTGAAAGGCCAGGCATTTGCCCATCAGTGTATTAAGTTTACCAATTTAGGAGGACTGAGGACAGAAAAGTAGCAGGACTATGTGTCCAGCACCCAATGCCAAGAAAAACATGATTCTCAGTTACAATTTGCTTACCTTCTATAGAAGGGGCCTGGTCCACAGCTGCATATAGCATCTCTTTCAAAGCCTGCAAGGGAGAGGGAGAGAACAAGGAATACAGTTAGTATTAAAAAAAAAAAAAGTTACATTGTTTTGATACGCCTGTTTGAAAACAAAAGCAATTAAAGCCCTTTTATCCTCCAGACTGACACAGAAAGCTATGGAACATGATGTCAACACTATCACCTGTATTTCTGTTAACAAGAGAAACAAGTTCACTTTTACTGACTGCTTTGTCTAAAGCCTGTTACCTTACTAATCTATAAAAATTCTTCCAACTGTATTTTTCAACATCTTCCTTTGGAAAAATGTTTCCCAGTTGGTAGAATGTTAAAAGTTTTACATTTAAAAAGAACAACAAACAAACCACAAAACTGTTGCATGACACAGAAAGGAGTTTGTCAAGGCAAATGGAGGAAAAGCAGCCTCAGGGATTTCTTATCACTGTTATATAGGAGTACAGAAATACATGTACATTCTAAAAGCTGAAGACAACATGACGAAGGAGATTAGGGAACCAGGGGTGATGGCCTTCTCTTGAGGTAGAAACTGAAGGACAATATTAACACCAGCCAGAATTATTACCAGGTCTTCGCAGCCTAGAGGCACCGTGAGCTGCCTCCCAGAGACCACAGACCAAGCCGCTCACCCACGCTCAGACTGCTGGTGCAAGAGATGAACAGTGCAGGGAGCAGGACCAGGAGGCAAGGTGGTCTTACAGCTAAATACCAAGCACCCCAGCAGTAACCCCTTCCATTACCAGAGCCAGAGGGAGGCACCACATCAGAAACCTCATCACCTGCAGCTCCTTTTCAGAAGACCTCTTAAGACAGTTATTAAGATGCTGGTATTATTCCAGCCATAGACTAAAGATTTGCTCGCTCTCACATCACAAGCGCAAGCAAGAATCAAATAAACTGAATTCAGATCAATGGCTGAAGGAATAGGTTGAACCACAATTTTGGAACTAGAAGCCACCAGGAAGGGCCCATTCCTACTGCTGAGTGATTTGTTTACACACACCGCACATCACCTGA
This sequence comes from Aptenodytes forsteri, assembly GCF_000699145.1. Taxonomy (NCBI): domain Eukaryota; kingdom Metazoa; phylum Chordata; class Aves; order Sphenisciformes; family Spheniscidae; genus Aptenodytes; species Aptenodytes forsteri. The sequence goes on along the minus strand of NW_008795025.1, from coordinate 3,476,970 downwards.
TAAAGATGGGCATCTTAATGCACATACTGAATGTGAGTGTGCTTCACACACAGCTGCTGCAAAAACTAGATTTTATTCCCTCACTTTTGAACTCACAGAAGTCTAACACACAAAAGTCATTCAGGTCTTTCGAGTTCCTGTCTCTTCTGCCTGCTTCCCAACACATCCTGTACTTCTATAATCCTACACCTTTGCATTTACCATCTTGTGTGTCCGTCCATTTCCCATCCCCCCCAGACAAAACATCACAGCCTAAATAACAAATTCCCTAATACCCTCAAGGCAAAAACCACAAGCTCAGCAGCTGGAAACTCAGCACTGTTCTAACATGGTGGTTATGATCCTGTTAAGTAAATATAAGGTCTAAAGGACATGTCTGTTTATCACAAGATATCCTAGGTGGCAGGCTACACCGGCAGCTCAGACATCTCTCAAAGGTCTGATTCCCAAGTCCACAGAGGTCTCAACAAAGTTCACTTGCATAAATGTTTTCCCAATGGAGCCATTGCTGAATGATCATCGTTCCAGCAGCACAGCTCTCCTCTACACTCAGTGCTTTCTTTAAATTCCTCCCAAACACTGGCCGCTTCAGTCCTTTTTCCCCCCATGAGTCACTGGCCAGCAGCGCATGATCTGCCTCCATACACTAAGTAGTCAAAAAGCCTTCCCCCTTTTTCATCCCACTCGTCATCCTTGCCTAGCTGTAACTTTTTCCATGAACCACAACCACACGCCATAGCATAAACAAACCTGAAGAGACAGCAAATTGAAAGTCACTGTAGTAAGAACTCCATCCCTTAACCCACCCAAAGGTAAACCTGCAGTGTATTTCCTACCTCTGGTTTTAGCAGTCATTTTAAAAAACAAATTAAAAAGGACCACAACACCCAATGGTCCTGCACTAAACAATCTTGAAAGCTGAAGGTATCGATCATCCCACAGACCTCTCCCCATGCAGACTGACATATTACAATCTGGCAGCTGCAGGGCAGCAGATTTTGTTACTGCTTACCTGACCTATATAAGTAAACCAATAACCTGAAAGTGAAAGGCTCAGTGCGCCTTCACACCTGAAGTATTTAGTCCCCCAGATTACAGAATTTTAGAAATGATTGTTTCCAAAAGTTATCCATCACTGTCAACTTCAAACGTTTAAGAATTACTCGTTCTGCCCTCAAACTAGACAAAAAGGGTTATTTCCTTACTTTAAATTGTGCTAGTGATACACCTTGCACCAGAAAGAAAACACACTTAAAAATGCAACTGTCAAACCTTAACAGTGAACAAATTCAAGGACAAAAACCTTAAAATGCTCAAACAAAACTGTTGTTTTAAACAAGTAGCATTCAAACTGCTTACGCTCTTCTAAGCTCGTCCGCTAACACCCAGAAGGACAAATAGTGAAATAGCACAACAGATTTGTGTCAGGAGGTGGCAAGCCTGGGTGTGAACTGCCTATCATGAAGCAGGGTTTGAAGAGCAGAATTGGCCACCTCCCAAAAACTGAAAGCCTGTTTCTGGAAGAGAGACCCTGAAGGCAAGCAGGCTACCTCAGCTATCAGTTTCATTTTCCCCACCTACTTCCTGCTGGAGGTTGTGTCTCGGAAAAATGATTTCTAAAACTTAGCAACCTGTTTCTCTTCTCCAAAGGCAAAAGTACTTAAAACCTAGAGTCTCCTTAAAAAGGGAAGTCACCTGCTCATACCTTTTACCCATCTCTCCCATGAACTTTGTACCTGTAGTAACTGTGCCGATTCTTCTTCTTCCCCAAATGCTGCAATTTCAAAGGTATTAAGCACTTTTTCTTTAAAAATACCATCAGACTTCTGCATCCAGATAAACAAATTCAGGCCAGATTAACTGAAACAAAACTGCCATCTGGCAACTGTAAAACTTAACCGAATTTCCATCAGCCAGACATACACTTACCTTTAGAAGTCTGAGCAAACAGAGCAACACTCCCCTATTTCTCTTAAAAGCACTCCAGAGACGGACACAAGAGCAAAGGAAACCTGCAGCATGATTTGTGGATAAACAGAGGACTAGTAACCCAACAATTTCACTGCATCAAAAAATGCGCATTAAATGCAGTGAAGCACACTCTTAGCAAAAAAGCATCAGCTGAAATTCATCAAAGAGTTACCTTAATTTGTTCAGTACTGACTATGTGAAAAAGAGAATTCTGTTGTCTCACATGAAAAGATGGGATTTTGTTTGTTTTCATATTTTATCTTTACACCAAAGGAACTGAAAGTAAATGAATGGTTCAAAACTTAAGGTTTTAAAACAAGCAGTGCACTGAAGCAGTGCACGCCGCAGCAATCGTTTAACCGGCTGAGAAAAGGCTACTAACTTCACATAAGAAGATATGCTGCCAGATCCCCTCAAACAAGGTGAGCAAACCTTTTCACTGCCACTGCCAGGGTCAGGGCACATCCACAGGTCACTGCACAGTTGCACGGTGAGAACCACTGCAGATGCAGCAGCTGCGGGAGCCGAGTGCCCAGGTACGTGTGCGAGGCAGCCAGCACCCCACGGACTTGGCACACCCCCCTAAAACTGCCTCTCCCCTCTGCTGCGGTCTTTCAACAGAGAATGCAGGGGTACAGAAACTTGAAGCATTATTTTTAACAAATAGGAAGTTTTTGGACGACAGCCGTTGAAATCAGGACCAAAGTTGTTTAAAACTTTGGCATATTTAGTGTTTAACATAATTAACAAACATTTCCACAAATTAAGCGTTTGTCAATATATTGTTTTAAACTCAATCGCATCCAGGGAGTACCCTGATAATGACACTCGGTACTTCAACAGTAAAAATGCCCCTTGACATTGGGATTGTGTATTACGTTATTGCCACTGGTCCTCACATAAAGCCCTCCTGATAATTTGCACTGACTTAGGTTTCAAGAACCATGATCTCCTTCTATGACCAGGTGGTCATAGTGGACTAGTGGACTCGAGAGGAAGGACGAGAGGAAATGGCCTCAAGTTGCGCCAGGGGAGGTTTAGATTGGATATAAGGAAAAATTTCTTTACTGAAAGAGTGGTGAAACATTGGAACAGGCTGCCCAGGGAAGTGGTGGAGTCCCCATCCCTGGAGGTATTTAAAAGACGAGTAGATGAGGCACTTAGGGACATGGTTTAGTGGACATGGTGGTGTTGGGTCGACGGTTGGACTCGATGATCTTAGAGGTCTTTTCCAACCTCAATGATTCTATGGTAAACCATTGGTTGGGAATGCAGTTTGCGTAGTAAATGTGACATAAAATTTGCATGCTTTCATGCAATCTTTAGAATGGAAATTTGTAATGAAAAGTCAAATCAAGTCAACCAAGGTTTGCGTAAAGCTCCATGTTGATGTTGACCTAGTCATGGCAAATGTCTTTGTGAAAAGCTGAATGAAACAGAATAGCGTATGTCATCATTTTTCCTCTTTTCTACAAGCCAAGTGTTCTTTCTTAAAAAGCAGATGGATGGTAATGGTCACTGCAGAGCTTTCGCTGAAAGAAAAGAAGAATCTAAGCCATAGCTATCAACATATAACTTCTTTTTGCCTGTTTAAAGAAAGCGAATGGATTTTTCTCTCTCCAAAGCTCTTCCACTGACCAAGTATCTGCCCTAAGCCCGGGCAACTTCCATACTTCCTACAAGCAGTTATAATACTTAAACAGATTTTTGCTGGAGGGAAAAGATTACGCTAATGGTAAGAACTTTGAGGACTGTAAATTGTTAAAGACCATCTGAAAGTGAAACTACTTTTTTAGGTATTCAAACACAACAGTCTCATTCTTCTTCCTGACCTTATCAGCAATAGGTTACACCCTCCTCCTAGTTTGACTGGCAATTTATGCGAGGCAAAGCTCCTCACAGCCATATTCACTGTGCATCCCATCAAACCAGAGACACGTCACCTGGTGAGGATCTCAAGTTACCTGGGTCCTACCACACTTCGGGAATGCCTGACTGCATGAGTCACCTGCTCTCCAATGGAAATAACTACAAATATCAGAGTAGAAAAATAAGATGACTACATGTAAGCTTTATGATACAGCATGACTTAAAGAAAGCAATTTCTATACCATCTTCTAGTCCTTTCATCAGCATCATGAACTTGACACGGGAAGTCCCTGGAAACAGGAATAATCTTTTCAGAGTTAAAAACCTACACGACAAGATCTCTCACTCCAAAACAGTGCTTGATTACTGTTTTGATTAAGAAGGAAGAGATATAAACTGTCAGATGAAGAAACATTATAATACTATTAAATATACAAATAATTTTTTAAAATTTTACTATGATTCGTGCTGTAAGCAATATTGCACGCAAGTAACACAAGCAGCATTTGGCCTTACGTTTGCTAATCAACAACTCAGAATTTTTCTTGACAAAGGAGGGCTGTATGCTTTTTGCCTCAAGTACAATCAACAAGTAAACCGAGGTAGTGCAGGCCTTTTATGCACCGCACCCACACGACCACCAGTTACTGAATAATAAATGCCAGACTATTCCATTACTGTAATATGCATGAGCGGGAGGCTGACTCACATTCAGCCAGCTGCAACAAGGGAAACAAAGAGTTTTGAAACTTATTACTAAAAACGAGGGTGGCGTTTTTATTTTAATTCACTCTACATTAAGCTATCTATCCAAGGAGAAGATTACTTGGAGTCTAGAAAGAGTACCAACTCGAAGGAAGTTTTTACTGAAATCTACCTTTATTTTAAATTGGGATGGGGGAAGGGAGAACAATATTAATAATACCGTCCTAGTTAAAACATCTGAAAATTAACCTCCTATAATGAAAACAGTGGCCGATAAGCAGCAGAGTTCTTCACACATTAATCAAGGTGTCATAGTTCACTGAGTCTCCTTTACCCTCCCTCTACATCTGTCTGGTCAGCACGCAGCCAAATCTTTTGCCCTTCTACTTCTTCCTTGCCTTCCCCTCCAACACACCTCCAAACTTTCTCTTAGGAAGATATGCAAGTTTTCTGTTTCCAGGAACAGAAAACAACTCTTGCATGGATAACCCACCGGAGACATGATGGAGAACTAAGCTGGTACTTTATTCTATCCAGACAATGGATTTCCTCCTTCTCAAAGACTGATGTGTTATTCGGTCATCTAGTTCTCCACATAATTCAAGGAGATCACGATTTTGTTCTAAAGTAAAATCCGACTGCAGTTTTTATTTTATTCAGGTAAAGGAAAACAAAGGAACAGTCAAAAGGGCAGATATAAAACTTTTCAAGTTCAACATTATAACAAAGCAAGCTAAGATAAATGTGATTTTCCTTGCAAATGCAGACAGATTAATAGGGATACTAGAAATAAATTGCTGTTATAGTCCTAGAGAGAAAATACAGGCCTTCAAATGATAACAAACGTTGTATGGTTTTGACTGACTCAATCAGTCAATAAGTTTTGCTGATCATGGCTCTCCTATAATCAGCTTTCCGTTGTCTAAGCTTAATTATTACTTGTGGAAAAGACTGACATCACTGGCACCGACCACTTTTACTGCTAACACTGAAATAGGAAATGGTTTTACTACAAATAACCACCTTCAGCTTCATCTAGTTAAACTGAAGTCAAGCACCACTATGATAAATCTGAAACTAATCAATCAGTGTGTCCTTTAGAAAGCTGGCATAATAAAAACTGAAAAGCTGTATTCTGCAAATAATTCATGATTAATGCAGCAGAACTTTGTGTAAACAGCGTTCATAGATGTCCCAATTCAAGCGGTTCACCTGAAATCAAGTATGAAACAGCGAGATACAAAGCCTCACTAGCCTTATTTTAAAAAAAAAAAAAAGGGCAATCGATGCCAGGTTTAGTGTCCTGTTTCGAGTCACTCGGGTAAGCTGTTAGCATTACCAAACCAGACCGTGGCCCTTCGCAGGGCAAGGCTCGCAGGAAGGGAAGGCTTGGCCTCCAGCTAGAAGGTGGAGGGTGCTGCCCAGCCAGCTCGCCCGTCGATCTCGCTCTTGGGAGCCGCGGACGGAGGCCGAGAGCCGCCTCTCAAAGTCACCCCTCCTCTGCCTGCCTGTGCGGAGAACTGGCGGTGGTGCTGAAAAACGACTGCTACCGACGGCAGGGCTGCGCCGAGGGCTGCGGCCGGACTCCGGGCCGGGTCCGCAGGGGATGCCCGGGAGCAGAGCGCCGCACAGCCCCGGACTGCGGTCCCGCTGCCTTCGCATCTCTTCTGACCTTTGTCCCACACCAAAAGGTTACAGGCGACAACTAATCAATTAATTGGCCACCCAGCGCTTTTCCTCTGAGCGGTCCCAAGCTTTGGGGGACGGCCGTAACCTCTCCCCCCGATGGATAAACACGTCGCTCTTA
>NW_008795025.1:3457333-3469701 GCF_000699145.1 Aptenodytes forsteri | reverse complement strand
GGGATGGGATGGGATGGGATGGGATGGGATGGGATGGGATGGGATGGGATGGGATGGGGAGAAGTGCGGCAGGGAGAGCAGTGTGCGTGGGGGGAAGAGGTGAGGGGTTGGGGAGGTACCAGCCAGGGAAAAGAGAGAGAGTGAGGATGGAGATGGAGGGGAAGAGTAGGAGAAAACACAAGAAAGATAAGTAAGAATTGAGGGAGGAGGGAAATTGGGCTGACAGGCCACAAAAAGCCAGGGGGGAGGAAAAGAAAGAGAAGACAGTGCAAAGGAAAAGGAGGAGGGGAAGAAAAAAGAAAAAAAAAGGGAAAATTCTCCAGAAGTTGCATGATCACAAAACGTGGTGCCCTTGCACCACTCGTCATGCTTACCGGCAGGGTGCTGTGCACACTGCGGCGGGGTGAGGGGGAGCAGGGAAACCCAGGGCAGGTGTAAGAGCGAGCCCACCCGCGCAGGGGCACAGCTGCCCCGAAATACAGACAGGCCCAGGGGCTGGAGGGTTTGGTACCTGCTGTGTTATAACGTGAGGGACCAAATTGGAGCCGTTTGGAGCGGGGCTGCAACCCTCGGTTATCCTGGGGTATCCCAGCGGCCCTAATCCTGCCCCTCCCCAGTTCCCAGATTTTGGGAATTTGCTATGTTTGGGATTCATTTTGGTTTTCCTTGAAGCCTCCCAACCTCCGGAGCTTTTTCCCATACCCACACCAGGGTGTTAAAGAAGCGGCGGATCCCATCCCAGCTGAACGCCCATCCACGAGGCAGCGTTCCTGCCTGCCATTGTAGGCAGCTGCCTGGAGCATCGCTCCTACTGACATCCGCAGGAGCAGCACTGGCCCACCTGCCCACAGAGCTCATTCGCTTTGGTGATTTATTGGGGTCCTGTCACAGGCCCGGAGACCTCTGATTTGTGAGCGCTCTTACCCGCGCTGAGGTTTACCCAGCAGCGACAGTGGCGCACGCAGCAGCGATGCTCGCTGATACCATCTCTTAATTATGTTTGCAGAAAACCGTTTAATGAATAGAGCTTTAGTGCCCTTCATCTGAAACTTCACACTCAGCAACCTGCCTGGCGCTGACCTCAGCACGAGCTAACCGCTATGTCATAGCTTGACTTACATTTAGCAGGTCACCAGCTTTTAAATGCATTACCTTTGCAGGCTTGTACCAGATAAAATTGTCCAGGGTCTGAGCCTGCTCCCATCACAATCAGTGGCACTGACTTCAGCGGGAGCATATACAACGTGGGTCTTTGCAGCTTCAACCCTTTGAATGCCGTTGGGCTTCCAGAGATAACATGCAGCATGGAGGAGGAGAACGGATTAAGAAATAAATATTCGCTTTATTAGTTGTGGATGCATTGCATGAAATATGTACCGTGATGTATAATAAGCGAATATCTTCTGATATGACAGCTTGCAAATTCAGCGACTGAAAATAACTAGTGATCCCCCCTTCCCTTTGTACCTTGGAATTTTTTACCCACCAATAAATGCTATTTATTTATTTAATACCAATAAATGCTGTTTATTGGTATTAAACAAAGACAGGCGATAGCAGGGGAGGCAGAGCAGAGGCTGGACTCCTTCTTACTCACCTTTGCCATGTTCTCTAGCAACAGCTCTGTTTAAATATCTGATTGGCAAAACCCTGCCTCCTGTTATCAGATGCGCTTTGGGACCACGCTTGGCATCATGACAGTGTTTCACTGCTCTGCTGGGACTCGGAGCTTTCCAACTCCTTGAAACGTTTCAAAACTCTCAGCTCTGCACATCCAGGGGCTGGGGGAGGAAGGCCGAAGGAAGAGAGGGCAAGAGAAGCCTTAAATGAAAGAGGAAGGGCCACCGCTGCCTGCCTCTGCTGCCTTCTGCCTGCGGCCGGGCTAGAGGGTAGGCAGGGGGAATGCAAGCAATGCATCCCAGCAGAGGAGGGATGCCGATCCCAGCCGATCCCAGTCCCTGTGCCTCGGGTCTGGTTCATGGTCCCCATGCCTCGCTCACACCAGGCTGCCACATTCCCCTCATCTCTCACTGTTTTCTAGGAAAGAGTTTGCATTGTGATTTCCCCCCATGCTCTTGTTTGTAGCTAGGAAAAAATAAAAGAAGCAACGTTATTTGCATTTTTAAACTGAGCAAGGAGAAGTCAGGAGTGGGCTTTCCGCCAGTGCAGTCTGGCACTTGCTTTGTTGAGAGCATATAGAATAATTTATAAATAGCATGGTGGTTTTTTTTAAAAAATATAATTATACTTTTAAAGATCCTGCATTGCTGGGGAAAAGGAGTCTTTAAAAGAGGCTTTAGAAAAAGAGTCTTGCAGAGGGAAAATTTTCTTTAATGGCATTCATAAAATCACAAAAAGGAGGGTTTTCCATAGCAGGAGACAATGCAGGACACCCACAGACAACCATTCCTACACCTCTCTTCCCACCTCCTCCCCAGGCAGCTGACTTTTAAGACGCCTGGATATTTAGGGGCTCGGCTTGTCAAGGAAGGGGATGCTCTAGCAGCACAACCCTCCCTGGCCCCATGAGCAGAGCAGGATGTGCTGAGCCTGGACCACTGGGTGGGTCAATGTCAGGGGGAGCTGGGAAGATAAATTCATCTCCTCTGTGTTGAAACGAGAAGAAATAATGCCTGAGCCCAGGGGGCCGGGGGCAGCAGCATGCCCCCGACCTTGGCATGGCAAAGCTGCTCTCTGCCGCCGGCCAGAGCAGCTCCGCAGAGGCAGCGGGGGCATCGCGTGGGGAAATGGCTGCTCTCTGCATCCTCCGCTGCCCTGCCCTGCCCTGCCCAGGCAGTGATTCCTGCTCCCGAGGGAGGAGCAGGAGCTTCACTGCTGCCGCTTGGAAAGGAAGGGGGAGAATAAATTAATAAGGAAGTAAAAGCAGGTCAGGGGCGAGCTTGGCGTGGAACAACGAGGGGATTTAGTAAATCACACCAGGAGATGCTGCCCTGCCTGCCAGGATCAATAGAGCAGCAGCCCTGGGCTTCGGACAGCCTCGGCATCCACCGGCCAGCCCCTAATGCTCCCGTTATCTGCTTCATCGATACCGGTCTTGAGAAACATGATCGATATATTGGATTTCCCAGAGACAGTGGTGCAAAATGCACAAATCCTCTGGCAGCTTGAGCTGAAGCTATTGATTTTTCATATATTGTCCCTCCCCGCTGGGTACCGGTGGAGAACGAGGGTGTGATTATGAGCATCAGGAGCCAGGGGGGTCTCAGTCCCCAGGGCAGGGGCAGTACACAGGGTCAGAACAGGAGCTGCGCAGCCTGATCCACTGGGAATTGTTAGAACGTTTATACACCCAGGCAAGCTGCCTGCAGCAGGTTTTTTAAACCAAGAGGAGCAGTGCTTTCCAGGCAATAATAATGCACTGGATGGGGCAGGGATGTCAGTACCAATCCAGGCTCTTCCAAGCACTGTCCCAGCAGCCATAATCTCCCGTGGTTCTTCTGAGCTGGGTAATGGGATGCTTTCATCCCTGTTTCAGCGGGAGCCAGGATGAGACCTGCCAGGAGGGGACGTGTCTCCCTCCGCCTTGGCTGCAGGTGGGTCACTTTACCTACCAGCTGAATTTGATCCATCAGGACCTAAGCCTGTCACAGAGGTGGATTTAGGACTCAAGACCCCCAACAGCCAGCCCTGTGCTGTCGGGAGGACAGGGATGGGGCAGCCCTGTCCCCAGCCACCAGCTCATGGGCATGTGGGTCTGCAGGCAGTAACCATGCCCTGTCTGGCTTATTTATCGCCTCCCCTGCACTCTCTGGGGCAGGATTTGGCTTGTACATTGCTCAGCCAGTGTCAACGTGCCTGATCTTAAAAAACCCAAGGTCGGGCAACAACGTACCCCTGGCTGCAAGCCTGCGTGTAGAGGCATGATTGCTACCAAAACGCGTAGGGATGCAGAAACATAGAGCAAAAAGCCAAACCAGCAGCAGCTCCCCTTTGCCAGGAGCCTGCCCCACTGGGGGAGAGGGGCTGCCTCCACTCATTGCCTGACACCCCCGAGCAGGCTGACCTTTCCCGGGCTGACTCAAGACCAATATATGCACGACAGCGAGCAGGCAGCAGCTCCTTGCTGCTTGCATGCATCCCCTCCACTTTGCATGAGATCGCAGGGGTGTCCTGCCTGGAAACCCAGCTGGGGAATAAGAAAAAAACCATCTGCCAAGACGGTTTAGGTCAAGGTGCCCCTGCCAGGTTGCTTCCAGCCCTGCTCATGTGCTGTGAGGGGTGCAGCGTCCCCCACCACCGTGGAGGGATGAGCCCCGGGGAGCTGTGCTGGTGGTGGCTGGGCCAGGGACTCTCTGTGCTGTCTTACAACCGGGAGCAGATGGGGGGTTTCACACCCTTCGCTGGCATGTAAGTGATTGCTCCTGGATCATTTCCAATACATATATATGTGTCTGGTTTAGTTCATGCACACTTGCTTTGTGCAAGAAGACAGCAGCTGACCAGTGGTTAGGAAAACTGAACGCCCCAAAAAGGTCTAAAATTAGAGAAGAAACAAGAGCTGCTTCCTCTGAGCGACGGAGCTGCCTCAGCTGCTTCCAGGAGAGCTCCGGGAAGAGCCTCTGCCCTCCCTGCTCCATCCCCAGGACTGCCCCTGGCCCCACCACCAAATCCCCCTCCTCACCGGTTGCAGCTGGGAGGAATGCAGCATCTGTCCCCCCAGCACCTCTCCGCATCCATGGCATTGCCCTGCCGTGCCCTGGGGCAGGATGGACCCTTATCCCTTCAGGATATTTTCCAGGGGACAGGGGCTGGTAAAGCGCCAGGTGGCCTTGGGACCGTCCCCATCCTGTTTACCCCAACCTCGCTTGCCTTGTAAAACACACTCTCACCTCCCCATCGCCATCCTGGCTGCTGGCCCCTTCCCAGGGGGATAAACCACATGAGGGTGGAGAAGGAAGAGGGACAGCGCCCCACCAAACAGCGGGAAGGGAGGTGACCTGGGACAAGAAACAGTGTCCCCAGAGCTGCTGCTGCCGGCTCGCACAGCCAATGCCACCATCATGTCTGAGTCACTGCAGGTCACGGAGGAGACACGAGATATCGGCGCATCTCGTTTTATCAATGCTGCAGGCACCAAGCTGCCACAAGCACAATAAAGCAGCGGGGTGGCACTGGCAGCAGCACCGTGCCCTTTGCAGGGCACCCAGGATGAGGAACCTGCCAGGGGGAGCTTGGCACCTCTGCAGGCATCGCACCCTCTGAACGGTGCCCAGCAGCCGGGGTGGGCTCTGCAAAGCGTGCCGGGGAGCAGGGGGCACACCTCCACTGCTTCCCTAGATAAAAGCCAAGCAGTGCTTTGCTCCCATCGGCCAAGCCATGAGTGACCAGCTCTCTCCATCCCACAGCCCAGGCAGGAGCAGCTCTCTCCCTCTCTCTGCTCTGGAGCCAGCTGGATCCAGGGGCACAGGGTAGGGCTGGGGGAGCCACCTTTTTCAGTATGACTCCCGCAGTTGACTGCCTGCGGACGGACAATTGCTGGGGCTGTGCTTTGGTGCTGGTATGAACATGCTTTATGTTTAGTGAGTGGTCCCCGCTGGGAAAGGAGAGTAGACCGTACCCCTGTGTGACATCATGCATTGGTGCAACCGCACGCTGGAGGACATGTCACTGAGACTCTCTGCACTAAACCTGTGTCCCTTAACCGTCATGTCTATAACGGCAACAAAAAGCTAAGTGCAGGTGAGGTTGAGGAGTGTGGTAAAAGCTATGGCAGAAATCTCCACAGCTGGCTGGACTTTCTGGGAATTTTTTGAAATCCTGCCATAGCTTTGCGTTTTTTTAACAACCTCTGAACCTTATCAAAGTGCACAAAAGGCCACAGGCTTCCTATGTGCAAGGGCTGCATTAGGAAAACAACAGCCACTCCTGCCAAACCTGGCTTGACCCTGCCTCTTGGGCTCCAAACCTCGCCACTGAGCCCTGCATCATGAGCACCCTTAGGGTGGTCAACTCCTGCTGATGCACCCGGTGCATTGCAGGGGACGGACCTTGTCCACGGCGAGTCCATTTGGTGATCTCCTGGGACAGCACTAGGTTAGGCTGTTTCTCCATGGAGGGTCTTGCTTGGCCTGGAAGGAATCGTGTGCCTCCAGGTCGCATTCCCTTATGCATCAGGGCTGAGTGTGAACCGTCTGTAGGTGCTGTAACACATGGCTCCAGGTCCTGCAACCTTGGGACAGACATCAGATTGGAAAGAATCATTTAAAGCAAGTGGGGACATGTCCCAGAGGTCCTTGTGCCACCAGGGTAGAGAGCGAGAGGCTGCATGGCAGCTGGGTTCCCGGCCTGGCCATGGGCTGGGGACTGGCTGGGCTGAGCTCGTGCTGGGGACTCCACATCTGTTCCCAGCCAGCTGCTCAGAAAACAACAGCTCTGGTCTCCAATGGCAGCCGCGGACCAGGGACAGCCTGGCTTTGTCCTTGCCATAGAAATTAGTCCTGGTGCTGCAAGCCGCATGTATGTGGAAAGTCCCCCAGCATTTCTCAGTGCCTCTGATTGATGCCAGATTTGGCAAGGGTTGCCTCTATAGCCTGAGACTCCCATCCTCCGCAGTTCCTCTCTGGCTCCAGACATCATCATGATTTTATCATATGTCTGGCAGGAATTAGGCTATAACCCTTCCCTTGCACACAGGGACCACCGAACAGGCAGGGGCTCTGATGCCCAGGCTCATCACCAGCGGGGTGATGCAGAGGGGACACCACGTGTCCCCTTCCTCCGAACCACCTCAGCCTGCCTGGTCAGGACACGTCGACCTGCAACCCGAGCCCTGCCCGCACTATTTTACGTCCAAAACAAGCCATAAATCTTCTTCCGCAGAGCTGGAAGGTGCAATTGCTTTTCTGCGGTGCAGGTTTTCCTTTGCACGACCTGTAGCATCACGTGAGGGAAATCTGTAAGTAAAAGTCAGACTGGAGCCATTTATAACGGCAGTGCCATGATTGTTACTGCTGACAGCTGCAATTACAGGCACTCCCTTCGATCGCTCCTTGCTGGGGGAGAGCGGAGCCAGCACCAGAGTGGGGAAGGGGTCAGGAGCAGCTTCTCCAGAGCTGCGTCCCCTCTCCGGTGGACTTTGTCACCCATGGGCAGTGCTCAGGGAGGGTTTCAGTGAGGAATGTAGGATGGGGAGTAACCCCCAGTAAGGAGGGTTTGAGGAGGGATGCAGGATGCTCCCCAGTAAGGAGAGCTCATTGAACACATCAGCTGGTGCTCACCTCCGTGGGCAGGACGGTGGATTGCCCTGGGGCTGTGCAGGGACAAACAGCAGGTCCAAACACTCACCGGGGAGAAATGCTGCTGCTGGCCCCAGATAACCCCAAGGCGGGCTGCAGGTGAGGGCAGCATCCCAGATGGGTCGCTGCCAGGCACATCTTGCCGACACTATGGTCTAGATCTCCTGCCTGTGAGATGTCATTCCCCTCTGGGGAGCTGCCAGGGGATTTGAGAGCCGGGTACCTGTGCCCGGTGCAACACCGGAGGGATGCAGAGCCAGGCGTGGCGCGAGCAGGGGATGGGTGGGCAGCAGACCTTGCCTGGGGGAGATGGAGAGTAAAATGAGGGACGTCTGTGGCCTTGCAGTGACAGGGCAGTGACAAACAGAGCCATTACTCGCTGTCTGCTGCTGCGCGGAGCTGTGAAACAAGGGGGAGCTGGCAAGAGGCAGGGGAGTGTGGAGGTGGCAGCCCTGCAGCAGCCGAACGTCAGTGGGGCTTTCCTGCTGAACGCCTCGGCTCTGTCTTCTCAACGCAATTTCCAGGGAACTGAAACATCCAAAAGCGAGCTAAATTTCATAATTAGCTTAGGTGAAAAAAAAACCCTTAAGAAGTGACTTTCTGTTTTGCTGTTTTCAATGAATAACACCTAGGGGTTTGTTTCAAAACTAAGGCCTCTGCTGCGGTTTTTGCACATGCGTGAAAAAAGATGGGAAAGAGGATGGATGGAGCAGGAGGCTGAGTAAAGTGAAACAAAAATGAAGCTTTTTGTGTTTGTTTCACACCAAGCAAAACACTCTAGGTCAACCAAACTGAAATGTCTCCTTATGTTTTTAATTTGAATTTAAAAAACAAAATACCATACAAAATTTCATCTGACTGCCCCAAACTGAAAAGACTTAGTGGTGAGATATATCTCTCCATGGAAAGATCCACTATTTGCACAGCTCCAGCTGCAACCTTTGAACCACTGGCCAGCCGCCGTGTTGCAACCACGCTGTTGCTGATATCAGCCCAGCAAGGCTTCAGGCATGCTTGGGGAGCAGCGCTTAGCACCTGGCAGAGGAGTTTTTCCGTCAGTGTTTAAGAGGTTTAATGATATGCTGGGGAGAGGGGAGATTTATGCACTTCTGAGAGGGGTTATGCATTCCTTTTCCATCCTGGCTACTGATTTGTATTCACCACGGCGCAGGAATTTATGGAAGGAGGGAATCGATGGTTTATTGATATCTAAAAAACCTATATGATGGATGTGCTAATTACATGCTTTTCTCCCAGACCCCCTTTATTATACACAAACAAATGGCCCTGGTGCTACAATGAATGCAGGTAAAATGTGCGACGGAGCCGAACTCCATGGAGGTGATGCATGCAAGGGAGATCTTGCTTATGCCAGGGCAGAGACCTTGGCCCTTTGTTTAGCTTCTTCCTTGGCCAGTATTGAATTTTGGTTTCCCGTTGCCTGTGATTCCATTTCCATTTCATGGAAATCACCTCCCTTGTCAGGGACGTGGGGGCATAGCTCTAGCAGCCACGCTGTGGGCTCCTGGCTGCTACGGCATCTGTCAGCTCCCAAAAATATTGAGCAGGGTGTGCATGTGCTCTGGCTTGCTAATAGGACACATGCACAGGGTGAAAAATGAGCAGTTTTTTTTTCACCTCTTTGGTAAAGCAGTGAGCGTGTGGAATAGAGGGGCAGCGGTGGGTAGTCGTCTCCCCTCTTCCCTCTCCCACTGCAGGGGCGAAGGCAAGCCAGGTGCCGTGACATGTATCGTGTGTAGCGATACATGTAAAAAAATCCATATTCCAGATGGAAATCACAGCTTGAGACAGGCACACACCACCCCGTACCTGCCTGACAAGCTGGGCACTGCTCCAACCTGAGCCCCATGCGAGCCCTCCTCCTGCGGATCCGGGCAGGGAAGGATGGCTCTGCTCAACGCGGGGAGGCAGCTGTGCTCCGGGGTCTGCTTTCTGCATGGGGGACGTGGGGTTTGGGGAGCCACCAGAGCAGTGAAAGGACCTTCTTGGTGCAGGACCGGGAATAGATGCAAGAGGTGGTAGCACCATAGAAGAGAAGGTGGGATAAAGCACAGAGTCCAAAGCATCGCACTGGCATGCCGTCTGCCAGAAACTCACGGCATGGCGTGGTTTTTCACAGTGAGGACTTTGTGATCTTGAGGGCCAGCAGAAAAGCTCTTGGCCATCATCCTCGTGTCCCGCCAAGAGGAAGCTTTGGCAGGCAGCTGCCACCCGTGCAGTTCCAGGCTTCGTCAGTGGGCAAAGCCTGTCCCAGCCTGGGGGGTCCCCAGATTTGGGGGGCTTGGCGGTGCCCCGTGGGGATGTTTGGCAAAGGCAAAGGCTCGATCAGGAGTGGGTCCCCCCTCAGTTCCTCCTGTACCCTGGGTATGGGAGCTCCCACACAGGGATGGTGGGAGGCACGATGAGGAGGAGGCTTCTCCCCTCGGGGCATGGGCACAGGGGGCAAATATCCCTAGAAGGAGCAATGAGGGAGACGAGAGCAGTGGGACGAGGACACACACAACGGGTAGCCTGGAGGAGCTCAGGAGACAGGAGGGGACATTTATTAACCAGAGGCACAGCTCTGCCTGCAGTAGAGGTGACGTGTGCCAGGTCGAGGCATGCTGGGGGCTGTGCCACAGGAGGGGAGCGTGCCCGGGCTCCCCCTGCTCCCCATGCCCCTCGCCCTTGGGAGGGCACACGTGTCCCCAGCCTGCAGCCTGCTCCTCCTCTGTAGACAGGTGTCTCCCACAGTAAAATGCACGGCCACAAATAAACCAGCTCTTAATTGCCTCTTTCTTCTTTTGTTGCAGAAAAAAAAAAATGTAATCATAGCTTAGCTCACAGGGATCCCTTCAGATGTCCCTTTCAGGCTGGCCAGGGTTTGGTGTGCACAGTGGCCTCTGCCCTCTGCAGAGGCACAATGACAGGTCTCCAGGCTGACCAGCAGGATGAATATGATAATTATACAGGGATATTTTTTCCCTGCTGGGCACTGCTGGTCACAGCCTGTCACTATGTCTCTGCGATCTCAGTGCGGGACCCGGGGCTGACCCATACACGCAGCTTGTGCAAGGGCCCTGCACGATTTTCTTTACCACTCGGTGCCCGTAATGCTTCTGGTTTTGTGTGCTCTGCAGCCAGGGGCTGGGAGAATGGGCCGAATTCGGGATGGCTCATACTGGGATGACTGGGGCTCTCACAGCCCTGCACTGCTTCATGTTTGCAGGGGGTGGTTGGTGCATCCAGCACAAGGGCATTGGCACTGGCATCCCCCGAGCCCTGGTCCTGTCCTCTCCCAGGCTGCTGGGGACCAGCAACTAAATAAACATCATCACGCAGAGCAGGCGCAGCGTGTCTGAGCCCAGCATCTCCATCCTCAGTGTTTCCATGCCCGGCTCCTAAAACCTCCACGGGTGCCTTGCATCAAACCTGCTCCCACGCCTGCCAAAGCGAGGAGGTGGAAGGAAGGATCAGGCCCTCAGTGCAGTCGCCCTCTAAAAAAAAGGCAAGGAAAAAGTGAGAGAGATCTAGCAGGAGCTGTAAGTGCTCTAGCAAAGAAACCCAGCAAGGTAGCGAGGCCTCTCTCACCATGGAGACGAGCCGGAGAGCGCGCGGAGGCTGTGCGCTTCAGATAATTTGCTGCAAGTACTTTTTCCAAGCTATTCAGGGAGGGTTTCATCCTGCCAGCCTGCCCCTGTGCCTGTCCCTTGCTGAATGCCGGCAGGCTCGGACCAAGCAATGCTTCCCCGCAGCGAGCAGGGCTGGTCAGGGCGACGCAGCCAGCTGGATGGAGCTGATCAGCTTCTGGTGAAGAGCAGCAGGGAGGACAAATTTGCTGTAAATACTGCGGTCTGTTTATGAGGCTGGGTGTTAATCACGCACTGGAGAGGAGTTATTATTTTTTACTTGCAAGCAGCAGAGCCAAGCTGTTTCTGTCTTTCACCCTGCTCCTGGTTCAAGACGGGGCTTCATCCGCCCCGCACAGGCAAGGAGGCTGCAGGGGCTGCAGACCCACTCGCAGGGCACCCTCCGTCTCCTCGGCAGGCAGCCCCGGGCAGAGCGGGTGCTTGCAGGCACGCTCCCAGCTCTGGCACAGCCGAGCCCATCTCCGCTCTGGTACTGAACAGAGGCTGGGGCTGCACCACCCTTCTCGCACGGGCTGGGATGCAGGGGTCCCCTCCTGCTCCATGCAGGGCTATGGAGTAGCTGTGCTCCTGCAGTTGGACCCTGACCCCTTCTTGTACGCACAGCCCAGGGACGGGGACGTTGCCGTGGCTTGGTGGCCCAGTGGGAGAGTGGTGGGGGGCCTGCAGGGGGCTTGGTGGCCCAGTTGGAGAGTGGTGGTGGCCCTGCAGGGCCATGTCTAGGGGCTCCAGTGATGCTCCAGCTTGCTGCCCTGGCTGTGTTGGGGCTTTTTTCCCCCTAAGTAAGACCTCCCGCACCCAGTGAGGCAGGGAAGGGGCTATGAAGGGAGTAAGAGAATAAAAGCCAGCTTATTTCTGGCTCTGATGGAGGGTGTTTTTTCCACAGCTCCTGCATTTCCCCCTGCAAGCCCCAGGATGGAAAGACAGGTGCGTGCATTGCTCACAGGCTGCATGAATGAGCCTGTAGTGTCTGGGACGTGGCCGGGAGACCACAAGCAGCCGTGCAGATGGACCACATCACGTGTGGGATGCACCTTCATCCTCATCCTTGCACCTGGGGGAATGAGAGGAGTGCATTCAACACCAGTGCTTTGGACCAAGATGGGGACCTCTAAAACCACGGTACAAAACCCTGGCTTGCTGCTTGCCCCTCAGTGTGCCCACCCATAAGATGGGGTGACGCTGTGGGGCAGCCCCCCATGCGATGCAGCAGGCCGGGAGGGAGCAGTGTGCCCGGCCGAGGTGGCCAGCGGCCGGAGGAGGAGTGGGTCGGGGCGCTGCCAGGGTGGCCAAGGTTTCTCCAGGGGACTCGGGGCTGCCATTTGCTGAGGCCGGGGGTGGAGGAGGGAGATGGACTCGACAGCTGTGCCAGGGAGGGGGGAAATTTTCTGCCCGAAGGAGACACCGGGCTAAATATAAATCGCCTTTGGGATGGCGCTTGGCCGGGACCCCTCGGCCCCCCCCC
>NW_008795025.1:3446243-3456467 GCF_000699145.1 Aptenodytes forsteri | reverse complement strand
GGCCCGGTACCCGAGTGGCCGGGCCTGGGACTCTCCCGGGGCCACCGGCCACGGGCCTGCGTGGCTGCTGCACAAAATGTGATGATGCCAAGTGGAAAAAGTTGTGTCGGGGATGTGGGAAACAGGGGTGTGGGGAGCTTTCTGTCCAGCACAAAGTTCGGTGCCGCTGACTTCGCCCGTGGTGAAGGTAGATGAAGTCTGGCAGGACAGAGTCCCGCTGAATTCATGACGTTAGCTGTCGTTCCTCACCTCTCCCCCTCACTCAGTGTGGATAGCCCTAACGCTGCGCCGCTCGCCTCTGCTGCGGAGGCATCTGTTTGGCTTCAGCGGACTGTGCGGTGGATTGAAGTCAGGTGTTGGTGTGGAGGATTTGGCCTTTGTCGTTGGCTGTGACAGGTCACCGGTGGGTTGCTGGCCTGTCCACCGAGTGTTTATGGAGTAACTTGACTGGTAAATACCACTGCCTCGCCTGCGTTTGCCAGGCTCCCTGTGTATGCTGGGTGATGAGGCGACTGGGGCAGGTTAGCGAAGGTGATTGAATGGTTTGTAGTGCACGGCTGGCGCTGGTGCTCACTTCCCTGTTAGAGACATCGGGGATCTGCAGTAATGACCCAGGTGTGAGCATTAAATCTTTGGGGTTTTGATGTGACCACATGAAGGATGTGCCTGTGCAGATCTGTCTGCGGAGGGCCTTAGGGTGGACTGGGAAACTAAACTGGTTGGTTCTAGTTACAATGTTGAACATGACTCCTTCTCCCATTCAGTCCCTGTGAACTGAGCAAGCTATAGGATGCATCCTATGGGAATGCAAAATGTGACTTTTTCCTGCTACTGTGGGAGAAGTTATGTAAAACAAACAAAAAAGCACCAGTTAACATACGACGGACTGTAATAATCACCTAACCTGGAAAACCAGAAAAATTATAAGTATTGTTACATCTGGAAGACTAAAGAGTAAAAGTACAAATATGACTTAGGTGTGTGGTAAGAGATGCTGCCTTGACTTGCAAACTGAATCCCAGCCGTTTGGATTACTAGTCGAAGTTGGATGTGCGCATCTTCCCCATGATTTTCCTCCCATATGGAGTAATCCTTGTCCTACTACTGTCACTTCTAAGTGCTTTCATTTTTTTAATGCAATATTTAATTATCCTCTAAGCTGGTGGCTCCTAGGCTGTGGTTTGTGGACCATTAATTGTATTAAAAGCAGACTGGTCACGTGAGGTTTTGTTTTCAGATTTTTCTAGTGCTTAAACAGGTCTCCAGGTATCTCTTTCCCTTTTTAAGAAAAAGGAGGGTAGGAAAAAAATACTAGGAGAACTTTTAAGAATAACAAGACCGTGCCTAGGATGAGATGAAATGAAAGGGTGGGTTTTTTTTTCTCTTCTGTAGTTTTTTGTCTGTATTCTCAGGAGATTTGTTGCAAATAACCTCTTATTTTTCGCTCTGTTGCAAATTCTTTGGAACTGTCCTTGGTGGAAATGGGAAGGCATTACGTGCATATCAGCTTGTGATTGTCAACAGACTCCAGAGGGTTTCTTGGTGTTGGCTCTGTAAGACCAATAAGGTGTTTAATGTTAAAAATCACTTAAATCAGAAGCTATTTCACAACAGTTTTGATAGAAGTCAGAAAAAGCTGATAATTAACACTGTGTCAGCACAGATTTCCAGTTGCCTTCAGCTGAGGGGAACAGGGCACTTCTGTCCTCTTCTCTGCTGTCCCTCTTGTCCCTGGCCAAGCAGGATGCAACAGCAAGTGCCTTTGTGCTCTTTGGTTTCCGGCTGTGCTTAGCTCCTGGGTTTCCGTGCCTTCGGCTGCCCAGTGCTGTCCAGAAAGGTGCCATCCCTGTTACAGAGTGCCTGGGAGAGCAGTGCTGGCAGTGGAGATGGGAGAAGTTTGCTAGCACAGCTACTGCAGGATTATGCTCTGCTAACTTTGAGTTTTGCAGCATTTTGTGCTTTAAATCAAAACGAGGGCGCTTAATGCAAGTTTTCTCTATTTAATTACAGCAGCCGTATCAGTATGCATAATGGGCTGCTAATATATTACTCCGGTGGACGGTAGTATTGCTAGCACACAAAAGGTGCTGACTCAGATCTGTCCCCTGTCCTTGATTTGGCATCCTTGTCTTTCTTCAGTTTAGTGTTTTATGTCACTAAGGGCTTTGATTTAAGGTACAGCACCATCATAAAAGAGGTGACACTAACAGCTGAGCTCTCTGTTAAAATACTGTATATTATTTATTTCAAACTGTTTGGGTATATAGGCTTTTTCCTGGAATTTTATTACCTTTTATTGGAGGCCATTTCAGGTTTTTATTACTTTTCTCTCTGATTTTGTTTATGTGTCAGAGACTTGAAAATAAGGGAATTGCTTAGTTGTCATCTCCAGTGAGGTTTTTAGAAGATGTTGCTGAGCTTATGACTCTGTTCTTCCTCCTGTTCTGAGGCAGACTAGTCAGTAGGGATCTGGACTGGGACTGATTTTTCTGTTTCTCCCCCTACTTTCTGTGTGGCTTTGGGCAAATCACTTGCCTGTGCCTTGAGTCTGTAGTGATGAAGTGAAGATAGCGCTTGCCTGTTGTGTTGAGGATGCAAAAAACTGAGGTTCAGAAGCTGTAGTAATGGAGACCAGTGTAGTGGCCATCATTCAGAGAGGGGAGGGAATTCAGTCCAATCATTTCCAGCAAGTTCTGAAAAAAACCTGCCCTGCCAGGAGGATGTGTCAGTGCCTAAGGAAATGCCTAGAGGTGCAGGCAAGCTGGAAATCCAGTGCTGTTGGCAAAATGGGGCTTACACTGTCTCTGAGTGTAGGCTCAAGAATATAATCCCATTTTTGTATGACATCTTTCAAATACTGTAGAACATGATGCCACAAATCTGCCATGAACACGAGAGTTTCTGCCTGCAGCTTCCTGTTGCACGGAGCGGTGTGATGGCACTGACTTGGTGTTACCAGCGTCATGCTCTCTGTCTCTTGGGGACATACAGCCCCTTGGTCATCAGGGCTAGGACCCCTTGCCTTCTGTGGTTGATGTTTGTTTGTTCTTCCTTACACTCCACTTCCAGTCAGTTGAGTACAGGGCTTTCCCATGGGTTGGGGCAGGTTAATGGGGCAGAGCTTTGGGCAGGAACAGGCAGGAATTCCTGTCTTGCCAAAGAAATTCAGACTGCTTGGCCTGTGTACTGTTAGAACTTAGTCCTGCTGTCCATGGAGGTGAGTTCTGTTCTTGTTACTACTCCATAGGGAGGCTGCAAATCTGAGTCACCTTACAAGATTTACAATCAGGTAAGAATATTTGGCTGGAACTTCCTGCTGTATAAATGTATTAGTTTCAAAAATTAGCAAAGAGCCTTTTTAGCACCACCACCATCAGGGGCAGGGGGTAGATCAGTTGTGGAGTAATGTGTAAGGAGAATCTCAAGGTTTCTCAGAGTCTGGACCAGCAGCCGAAGTCGTATGGGGATGGTATGCAGTGCTAACACGTCTCTGAGCATCTGTCTGTCCGAGCACTCTTTGAATGTTGTGACCTTCAGCTCTCAGGTGAAGGCTTCATCCAAGGTTTCTAAATTTCCATTTTGGCCACAAATGGAGACGTCTGCAGACACTTCCGATTTGGAGCTGCCTGGGGCATCTTTGTACGATTCATGAGTATAATGCCTGCAGGCAACTCTGCATGCAGAAGCAACACTAGGAGAGTATTTAATGCATTCTGGCTGTCTTCTTTTTTTAATGCAGCTGATGAACTGTAAATGAGGAGAGCTAAGCATCAAGTGACCAGTCAGCGCCCTGGGGACCACCAGTAATTATTTTGTGGACACAGAATGAGAAACTCTGACTTGAAATACTAATACGGGCTCTTGTCTTTCTGCTGGTTATAGAGAAAAACAGCTTTTGAGGCCCTCCAGGGAAGTAGCAGGAGGGCAGAATCCTTCACAAAATTCTTCCCCCAGTATTTGCCATGAATGTGCACTGGCATATTTAGCTAAAACTCCCCTTCCTCAGCTCTCAGGCTTGGGTCCCCTCTAATGTTAGATTCCTGGTTGGTTTCTGATGCATTATGGAGTCTTGCAGCAAAAAGAGGGAAGCCAAAACCTTTATTTTCTTCTTTCCAACAAACCCATTGCAAGCCTTTTTAATATATCTTAAAATAGCAAACAGGGCACAAGTACACTTTTTTCCCCTCTTAATGGATGAAATTTAACTACTGTTCCTTGATTTGTGTTACTATTGATGTTACTAACAGTCTTTCCCGATGCTGGAACGGCCTTTGAATGCCAAATCTGAAGAGAGGAGACTGCTGTTGTGTTTTGATGATGGTAGTGGAAAATTAATATTAAAACAGATGAGATTTTTTTTATCCAACTTGGCCAATTTTTGCAGGTTAGATGTTGAACTAAAGAATTGCCAAGCAGGCATTTTCCGTACAGATAATGAATTTGCATTTTATTTCCATGTTTGTTTTGTTTTTTTAAAACAAGTGGTCCAGTCCACCTCTGAGCACAGGAGAAAACATTTATAGTACAACGTGAATCGTGACTGATTTATAGGACTTAACTGTTGCTAGCCCCTTCTCCTATTTCTCCATGAAATGTGATATGTTGTTTTAAAGGCCAGCCAAGATGTTCTAATTTGAATGAATTGCTTACTGGGAGACAGTCAGATGTACAGAAAATTAATTTCAGTTACGGTCACTCATATCCTCTAACACTTTAAATGAAAACATAGTGTGACTAATAAATATCTCTCAGCATGGGCATGCTCTCTTTAAAGCCTGATTAATGATTCCATCCTCAGCATAAAATCCCCACCCTGTTAAGGTGAAGAATTGTTAGTTGATTTAAGCACTTCACCTGCTTGAACACTTGAGCATATTTCATAAAACATTTGAATGCAGTTTAGTTTTGCTTGGCTAACAAAATGTTCAACCAGCAGCCTTTGACCACCTGCAGAACATATCTGTGTTCCCTCCCTGGGGTCTGCTTAAATACCCCATCCGTGCTGGGCTTCCTTTGCACTGGGCTCTGCCCTGTGTTACGGGGACTTGCTGTGATAACTGCTTCCCAGGGGCTGTTGCATTTGGAGCTGTGGTTCTGCTCTGGACTCTGGCTCCTACAGTCTTTCATCATCCCTGTGGGATATATAGCACTTTCATTAAAAAAGTAAAAAAAAAAAAAAAAAAAAAAATCCATGTTTTGTGTAAATTCATTCCCTATCACAATGATATTTTCATTTCAGTTAGATTCATTTTACCAGTGACGCTGGTGTGCAAAGGGCTTTATTTTCTACGAGAAAGGGGCACTGATAACAGCCAGATCTGGTGGGTCCTGACCCATATTCCCTGGCTCTTCCAGGCAGGGACAGGCACATTCACTTACAGTTCTCCTGAGCTGACTTCAACAAAATACCTATGTTACCTAAATCTCAACCTGCTAATTGCTCCGTTCTTGAGGCAATTGTCAGCGCTGGCCTCATCACAGGAATGTGGTTGTGCCTTTGGAGCCCTGGGCAGGCGTAGCCTCTGTCAGTCCTCTTGTGTTCCCCTTTGTGGAGATACTGCTGCTAGACTTCCCTGCAGTGAGAGGAAGGGCTTTGTATTTGTCCCATCAGTACTGGCACCAAGTCCATTTTACACTGGCTATAAGATTTTTTTTTCCATATATCTATCCACCAATTCTGGCTCGTTTGTTTGCTTCCTTGTGTTGTTTCTTATTTCTCCCCCCACATTTTAATTTCTGACTTGCTTCTGACAGACTCGTTTATCTCCAGTGTTTCTGCTCAGGCCTTGACTTGTCTTTCACGAAGTGCTTCCTATGCAGCCAGATGCCTTGGAGCAAATTCAGAAGCTGCTTGGCATTCTTTTGCTCTGAGTTTGTCCCCTTGCCTTCCAGAGGACCTCAAAAATAATTAAGCAAAGTCTGTTTACTTGAGCTTTGTGCGTAAGCAGGTGAATTTCAGCCTTAATGAATAATCATCTCTGTAGAAACCCTAATCATCAGAATTTTTCTTGATACTGGTGGAGGATGAGGCATTTGGCTGGGTACTAAACATAACATTAAGTGAGAAATCACTTGCTGGTTATCCCTGTTGGACAATGCATGCAAAAAAAATGAGCTGCATAACAAAATTGCTTCTCTTGCATCACGCAAAGAAAACACAGGGATGCAGAGGCGTTAATAACTGCGACAGCACTAAAATGAGGGGAAGATGGGGTTGAGTTGTGTCAGTTCTTTCCCTCAAAAACCTTTCCTCTGGCACAAGAACAAAATTACCCTGAAACCATCAGAACACAGTATTTCCTTGTGTGAGTCCCCTTCCCTTTGCTTTGTTCTAACAGAAGGAAATTTCTTTTCTTTAGGTGAAATTTGGAACCTGTAACACTCCCAAGCCAAGCTTCTTTGATTTTGAGGGAAAGCAGAAATGGTAAGAGGAAATCCTTGTAATTTTTAGCAATTTCTGGCTCTACTTCTTGTTTCATCTTGTCTCATCTGCTGACAGATTATGGACCAAGAGGATGTCAACTCTGAGAGTCTGCCACTGAACTGGCTTTAAAATCCTTTGTTTAATAGGGAAATGTTTGCTGCTATGCCTGATGCAGACATGAAATACCAGACTCCTGTATTTACCTTGTTCATCCAGAATTAGCCTGCATACAACAAAAATTTTGTGAAAATAGCAACGGCTTTACAAACAGCTTTACTTTGTGAACACAAAGTGATGTTCCAGCCCAGATCAGGACCCCCTGAAAGATCCTTTCACAGCGGAGTGCTGTGCTGACAGTGGCCATTCATGGCTTCAGAGAAAAGTTGACCATTTCAAACTGAATGCAAGATGGCTTTGCACACCCTGAAAGTGCTTAGATGAATCCGTTCACTGTGTTCCACTGATGACACTATAAAAACACATTGTACTGTCTCCGAGCGGCTCGCTGATGTTTTGCTCTCTCTCCTAGGGAGGCTTGGAAAGCCCTGGGAGACACCAGCCCTCATCAAGCTATGCAGGAGTATGTTGCTACAGTGAAAAAACTGGACCCCAGTTGGAATCCACAGGTAGGAAACATGCAAATATTGTTCAGCAAACAAACCAGCATTTGTGTCTTTGTAAAGCTAACAATGGTTCAGCTTCACACAGATTTTAATTGCAGCATGGCAAACTTCATTTTTGAGCAGATTACGGTGTAAATTCACTTTTAAAACTATCCTTTTGTTATGACTGAAACATGAAGAACCATCTCTTTCATTCATAATTATCTTCATTACAGTGAGCGCATGCACAGGGTTGGTTTGGCTATAGTGATCTAATTTATTTTGCTTTTATTGGTTCATGCTGTATTTAGCATGTAAAGATACTTTTTGTCCTTTTCTCATCTTTCTCTTTTCAACTACTATTTAAATGTTGATCAATACAAAGTAATCTCCATGAAAGTGACATGAACTGAATGATCAATTCTAAAAATGTTTCCTTTTTGTTTCGATGAAGCAAATTACCAAATCTGATTATGATTAGGTACTCCAACATAACAAGTGTATTTGTAAGTCCTGTATGTGTGGGTTATGGGGAGACTGTACTGTCATTCTAATTAATCTGTCTTTCATCTACCAGGTGTATTACTTGATTGAATATTTAAGGATATATCCCTGTTTATAGACTGATTTTTATACATTTTTAAAAGAGGATTGCTCTTTAGAAAAAGTATTGCCTTTGATTGGAGATAGAGCGGAGATATTTCACTAATAGCAAAATGCTGAAGGCATGGTAATTTCTTTTCATGGTAGGAAATTGATTCTTTTTTGGTCCTGCGCTTTGGAAGCAAAATCTTGTGTGAGCACAAGCCTATGAATCAAGAATTTGATTCTCAGTTGTCTTCTGATGCTGTTCTGGAGACTTAAGAGTAATTGTTTTTTCTTCACTAGTTCATGTTTCATGGCGTTGATCCTGTTTTTGCAGCAAAGAAATATAGTCATTTAGAGGAAACACTTTTTAATGCTCTTGGGGAAAATAGTTTTATATGCTGTGCAGTGCAGTTAGCGATATGCTGTGAAGTGCAGTTAGCAAAAAGATAGCTGTGTAAATTCTTGTCCAATCTAAAATTCTCATACAGAAATAAAATAATTTAAAAAGAATCCATGTATGATCCTGAATGAAGAAAGGGGGGAACGGGACGGGGGGCGGGGAACACACGCACACCAAAACACCTAACACTTTCCTGAATTTTTATGGGTAGAGCTTCTGTTCATGAAAAGTCTTCTCATCCATGGTTACAAGCTTAGCTTTGGGTACTGCCTTCACTTTCTTGCCTCAGAGAAATACTTACTGTCACAGGTGTGACCTTCAGGTTACAAAGCTGTCAGCTAGGAAAGTGGAATAATCTGTTAGTTTTTTAAAAAAAAAATATTTTTAAGAAGCCATATAGCAAAGAAAGAATGGTTTGCAGCACTGCTCCTCCCCTATTCCCCTAAGGTGAGGAATGAATGCGTGTGAGCATGTTTCTTCCCATTGCTGTCCTTGCATAAGCCTGTCCCCAGGACTCAGCAGAAGCTAGACCGTGCTGGGTAATGCTGTTGCACCAGCGTGTTTGCTCATTCATGCATTGCTCCGTCCTCCCTTCTTGAATAGTTGATGCAAGAAGTGTGGGCTTGCAGGAGGAGAGCAATGCTGGAGCTTGAACAGAAGTTTCTGTGAAGATGGCAGGGCTGGATTGTCAGAGTGGTTTAAAGAAATGTGATTTTCTTTCTTCAGATGATTTTGTTTCAGTGTTTAAATAGCTGTGCTTCTCTCACTCATGTAACTATGCATATATTTCTTGACTTTTTGAAGCCAATCATTTTTTTTCCTGTGTGTGGTCTCAGTGCACGGAGCTATGATGCTGAGGAAAATCTGTAGGGCGTTATCTGGTTTACTGTCCCCACACCGCTGCACAGGTGCCACACTTCTTGTCCTGTCTCTTTCCTTTCCTGTGCCTTGCCTATGACTGAACTAGAAACCTGTTAAGAGATCTGAGTGCTTTACATTGAAAGAATATGCTCAGGTGCAGAAAGGCCTAGCAGAGGAAATTACGTTAGCAGAGAATGTAACTTAAAAGTTAGCATTAAAGTACAGGTGACATTGCTTTCTTTAAAAGAAGTCACCTGTCCTTCCTACTGCATCTTCCTTTTAATTCCACTATCAGGAGTCCTTTCGCACTGATCTGTCTCATGCTGCTCTGTACTCTTCTCCCCCCTCCCCCCAAATCCACCTTCTGGAGCCACGAGAGGGAGCTCTGTTCTTTAAAATGATGGAGATAAAATAGTTATTTTAGTCTTCAAATTTCAAATTGGATTTATAAAAAAAGATCTGTGGGTACATTACAAGGTGCTTCATCACTGTCATTGTGTCTCCTTTACATGCTCATTTGCTGGGTTCCTTTGAATTTTTCTTATGTTCAGTAGATCATGAATGAAATACTCCTAATATTTGGTTAAAAGCAGTATAAAGTGCTTGGTACAAATTTGATGAGTTCAGCTTTCAGATAATTATGAATCATGAATAGTAATTACAGTACAAGGGTGTTGAATTTCTCATTGTGCAGCTTCATGAATTTTGCTGTTGTAAAGCTTTCTCAATATTACCTACATATTTTCTCTTCAACAGTTCATCTCATCCCTTAAAGTTATTCTTGTGTGCTATCTTAAATCCTCCTCAGTCTCCTGTTTCATATATTTGCAAAGGGTTTTAAGGCCTTGATCCTTTAGTACTAAATATGCAAAATTTAAAACTTGGAAACGCTTTATCTTTTTCATATGTTCATTTTTTCCCAGCAGATTTGCTGCTGTTCTGCAGCTTTCAGGCTGTCAGTATTTTTCTTAATAAATAGAATGGAACTAAATGCAGTATTTCTTGTGCAGTCCAAGTAGATCCACTTCTTCATTCCTTCTTCTTGATTCTCTTCTTGAGACCCCACCTGGAGTACTGTGTCCAGCTCTGGAGCCCTCAGCATAAGAAAGACACGGACCTGTTGGAGCGGGTCCAGAAGAGGGCCACAAAAATGATCAGGGGGATGGAACACCTCTCCTATGAAGAAAGGCTGAGAGAGTTGGGGTTGTTCAGCCTAGAGAAGAGAAGGCTTTGGGGAGACCTTATTGCAGCCTATCAGTACATCAAGGGGGCTTATAAAAAAGATGGCAGCAAATTTTTTTAGCAGATGTTGCGACAGGACAAGGGGGAATGGCTTTAAACTAAAAGAG
>NW_008795025.1:3405535-3445719 GCF_000699145.1 Aptenodytes forsteri | reverse complement strand
ACTTGGGAAGACAAATGCCATCACTCTGAACGTCCCCCCCTTTCTTCTTCCTCCCCCAGCTTTATATGCTGAGCATGGTGACATATGGTATGGAATATCCTTTTGGTCAGTTGGGGTCAGCTGTCCCAGGCGTGTCCCCTCTCAACTTCTTGTGCACCCCCAGCCTACTCGCTGGTGGGGTGGTGTGAGATGCAGAAAAGACCTTGACTCTATGTAAGAACTGCTCAGCAGTAACTGAAACATCCCTGTTATCAACACTGTTTCCAGCACAAACCCAAAACATAGCCCCATGCTGACTACTATGAAGAAAATTAACTCTATCCCAGCCAAAACCAGCACATTCATTGATTCATTCTTACAGAAGCTGCAAGGTCAATATGAATTAATACATTTTCAGCATCAGACTATAACTGCTATCATTTAGTAATCTTTGCTTGTTTTGGATGGGGAAAAAAAACAACGTAAAAGCATTCTGATGCAGTAGGAACATCCTGAATTTCTGTTCAGAAGCAATGAGAATGCCAGTAGCAGCCAAAATCTGACCTGCTGCTTCCTACTCCTGCATGGAGTTTGGAGTACCTACACTTTATTAGGAGACAACTGAACGTGGCGAGGCAGTGGCACAGTTGTTCTCTGCTCTGTGAAGCTGGTATAGAATCATAGAATAGCTTGGGCTGGAAGGGACCTCTAAAGGTCATCTAGTCCAACCCCACTGCCATGGGCAGGGACATCTTCAACTAGTATGCCACTTCTGACGGTAGAGGCACATCTATTGGCTCATCTCCATGGCTATTTCCACTGGGTTTTAGTGCTTTGTGACCCTTGCTGCTAGCAGATTGTCTGATAGTCATGCCTAATCTTTTCTTTCAGAGCTTTGTCTAAAACCTGGAAAGAAATGATCATACTGCATTTATTTTCAGCAATTTTGTTTGCTAGGAAATCTTTAAAATAGCAGATAACCTAAAGGATATTGAGGTGAGATCCATTGTCTTTACGTTCATGAAGCTGCAGGAAGCTCCTTGCTGTATTTATCTTGAACCCAGAAGTCTAGAACCAACAATCACAATTGCCTTTCTGGATGCTTTGCAGTTAAGTCTTTCTATGTTGGCATGGGTCTTACTGTGGTTTGTGTTGTAGGTTGTTTTGTTCCTTTTCCCAAGAACAGCTGCTGGTAGGAGGTCAGGACTGTACTCTTCCATGCTTGTCTCCATTCTCCTCTTGATGCAGTCTTCCTTCGTCATCTTCTACCTTTTAGCACATCTTTTGTTTCTTGTTCTTTCTTGTGAGTCATTCCTTTCAGTCTGAAGTTCCAGGCAGTGGAAAGGTAATTGCTTGGACCAGCTCAGCTCCATTTGCATATTTCAGAGACATCACCTGTCCTTCAAGTCTATTCACTCTTCCTCCAGAAGAGAGAATAATTTATGAAGCAATTCTTTTGTGTTCTCTATTCCTAAACAGAAATGTTTCATGCCGTCAACACATCCCACTGCTTTGGGTCCTTTAGAGAGGTTTGTCTCCCGGCTGCTTCACTTCTATGTTCACCTGTTGTCTTCCTGCTTTTCTGGCAGCAAATGACATGTTGCTTTCGGTGGCTTTTGCTGATGTGTGTGTGAGTTTGGCAATGATATTCATCTGCTCTCCCTGCCAGCCACCTGCAACTTATTGCCTACATGTGCTCATCCCTCTGACCCCTCGCTCCCACTGTGGCTCTGCAGTACCTGCTGTTGTGGTGCTATCCGGCCGTCTCAGGAGTGAGTTTGGTGATTTAGGGAGGTTCACCTTCACAAGCTGGTTGTCTTGCATCTTTATGCAATAACTTTGTTCTCGTGTACATCACTGTCTCTACTGTATAATTGGGCGCTTCTAGTACTTGCAGTTTTTGAGGCAGTCTTAGTGGCTATATTTCCATTCCCCACACACTCTAAAATTCTAATGTCTGTCACGTATTTGATATCACAAATCCCCATTGGCTTTAAGCATCCAGATTTTTCAAACCTCAGATTGACATGAGAGTTTGTGTCCACAGGCACTGACGATCCGGAGGCGGGAGCGGGACAGCACCTCTTTTGCTCAGCAGCATTGTACGCATCTCTTCAATTGAGTTCATGTCGCAAAGGACGTGGGTGGAGGTGTGTACATGACACTGCAGTGAGGCGGTTAGGAGCTGTTATTGATTGTTTCTTGTAACAAGACGGTTATATGGCACAGCTTAAACAATAAAAATAAATAATAAAAAAAGCATCCAGATTTGCTCATCAGTTTTATCCTTCCATTTGCTGATTGCAGTTTTGGCATCTCTTGATTCTAAATACTTCCTTTTCCTATTTCTTACATTGCACATTTACCAGTTCCAATCTCAACAGCTTGTCACATTACTGACTTCAGTGGCATCCTTCCCCAAACACTTAGAGGCCTTCTTTCTCTTTGCTTTGACTGCTGAAACTTGCAGGAGGACTTAATGATTTTCTATTTCTATATTAAAAAAAAAAAAGGCATTTTAACTTGTTTGACTCGACTTCACCAATAATGCACTTAGTAAGATTTCTGATGTGTAATGAGGAAAGTTGCATACTAGGAATCTGAAGAGCAGAGACATGTCTCTAAGGCAAAGCAGGAAGAGAGCTCGAGTTCAAAGACGGTATACGTTCACCAAACATCTTTTTAAGCTCTTAAAGGTTTGAAATTCCAGTACTGATGTTTGCAGGGGAGAAAGCTACCTGTGTTTTTTCAGCTACTGTTCTGTGCCTTATTTGAGTAGAGGAGGATTTATTTCTCTGTACTCTTGACCAAGTAGTCAATAGGAATAAAATACCTGTATTGCTGTGTCGGTGTGGGAGCACCAAGTCGTGGTGTTTGGAGCAGCCGGGAGAGGACTCCTGGGGAATAGACAGTCAGTCTCATGAAAAAGAAAACAAACTTCAGAGTGAATAAAATAGCAAATGCACTATTGCTGCAGGCTCAGAGCAGTCCAGTAAGCTGGAAAACCTGCAGGAATAAAGCAAATTGATTTGTCCAGTGGCCAGTGGGTGTTTTTGCAGGAAGTACTGCAGGGGGCAATATTTGATAAGGTGGGCGGCCAGTTACCCTATGCACAGGGCTGGGCTCCATCCCCCCTTCTTTCTGTTGAAATAACCTTTCTCTATCACAATTTAAATGCAACAAGCAAGTTGAAACTAAAATGTGGAAAAGAGAATTTGCAATTCAAGGATACAGTGAAAAGCGGGAGAAACAATTCCCAGATTTGCAGAGGAGCTGAGTTTGTATGTATGCTTTTTGTAGATTGTACCAGGTGTTACTGGAATATTTTAATGATTGATTTAAATTGATGAGCTTCTTGTATTTAAATAGGATCTCCAAGGCAACTTAAAATTTCTGTAGTGACTCAAATACAAACTGTGTATCCAATGATGTTAAAACAGGTATTTGGAAATCTAAACCTGAATTTTTCTTAAATTTGGACTCATTGCTCAAATCTGGCCTGTTCGTGTCTGGAGCAAGAAGCTTTGCTCTTTTGCAGTTTACAGGTTTTATGTTTGGTCAACTTCTAAGAATTACATCAGTGAATGGTAAATCATACTGTAGTTTCAGGCTAAAACCTGTGGATTTCTTGGTTAGTGCTGCAGGCCGATGGAATTTCTTCAGGAAATTAAGAAATGCATTAGAAAAACTGTGGTCTGTAAACAAAATGAGCGCACCCATCATTTTCCTGTTTCGTCTGTCAGTCAAACAGATGTCTCCCTTGATAATCTGTCCAAGCAGCCACCAGTTGTGGTTGGGAGAGAGCAGCAGAGTGGTGTGGGCAGGATTACAAGGTGGGTGGGAAGAGCAGGGAGGGAAAAGACCTGTTTGGGTCTCTGCCTGTCATGAGCAGCAGCGTATTCACATACCTGCTGTGCAGTTAGTTTGGGTAAATGTCTCAATTTATGACCTCAATATTTGCGAGGTCAAAAACTTTGAAAATAGTGACTTTATTTCTTTTGTAGTATAAAAGCAATTTAATTGCATCGTGTAAAGTGGGGACTAATCAAATTATGGCTGTGCTCCTTAAAGCTTGCCTTCCTGTGCTGTGCTAATGCAGCATGCTGGGGAGAGGACCCTCCTGCGTTCCTGGGAGCTATGCAGCAGTGCTGCCAGGGTCTTTGCTCTTCACTGCTCCCGTTTCTGGGTTTGTATAGATCCTTGTATGTCAGTTCACCCTTTGTGAATTTCATGTTTGACTCTTTGTTTCTTTTTACCCAAATGTTAATAATTGTACTTAAGAATAAAAACTGTAACAAAATGCAGAAAACAAACTGCACTGTTTGCTATATATATTTTGAAAGCTTTTATTTCAATGGATGACCACATTGGAAGAAGCACATCACTGAGATAATTCATAAACTCTAATCAGGCTCTTCCCAATGCAGAAAACAAACTGCACTGTTTGCTATATATATTTTGAAAGCTTTTATTTCAATGGATGACCACATTGGAAGAAACTGAGAACTGAGATAATTCATAAACTCTAATCAGGCCTTTAAAAACTGTAACAAAATGCAGAAAACAAACTGCACTGTTTGCTATATATATTTTAAAGGTTTTTATTTCAATGGATGACCACATTGGAAGAAGCACATCACTGAGATAATTCATAAACTCTAATCAGGCTCTTCCCCTTTAAAAACAAACAAACAAAAAACCAGCAAGCCAGTATTTTTTTTATTATTCTTTTAACAGAAAAGGAAACACTAGAAATTAAGAACAAAACCAAACAACTGATCCACCCCAGGCTTCTGGCTTTGGGGCATGTAAGACTGCAATGCCCTCTGGGTTTAGGAAAACTGCAGAGTTGGGGTTTTTTTTGTGTACCATGTTGGGGTATGTGCTAGTTTGGTATACATCCTGAGAGGGGCTAGATCTTAACACACAGAGGCATTCTTCTGCCCTGCTGCCTTTTGCCAGCTGTCTGAGGGGCAGTCTAGCATGCAAGCGGAGTTAGTGGTAGATGCAGCCTTCCTGTGGGAGGGAGTAATCTGTGCTATGCATGGCTAATGAAAGCTCGCAGTTTGTATACACCTTACTCATACATGCAAAACTACAGGCAGAGTGACACACCTCATTTTATCCAAGTTGGAAAAATGGCAGTTTATTAGCTGTACAAGTTAGGCCTTGAGTATTTTGCTTTTGGAGCATGCTTTCAGAACCAATTTTTCTTACTAGCAAGGGGATGTTTTCTTGTTCCTGTTGTATAAGACAGTAAAATATCATACTACAAACATGAACTAAATTTCCCTGTTCTTCTGCAATAAAGGTGGATAGTGTTGCATCCTTTGCTTCTCTGTACCTTCTCATGAGGAAAATGTACTGATGCTTTAAGTACTTGATATAGGTCCTACTCATAAACAAAGCTGCCCATAGGTTATTTGTTACCTTTCTGTCCCTGTCTTTGCACATGTAACTGTTTATCAATTTTATTCCACGCAAGGTAGCTCAACTCTGGCACACCAAGTAGGAGGTAGTGTGTTGCCTACCTGCTTTGTTGTATAGACTGTTATGCTCTGAGCAGCAAATCAAATTCAGTTTCCTATTTATACTTACTGTTTTTAAAAACAGCACAGGCTCACGGGCAGTGCAAGTCCTCAGTCAGTACTGTGAAGATAATACTGCCATCCCTTGGCTGTTGTTTAAGTGAGGGAGTGGATTAATAAAATAGTATGTGTAACTTCTGTTCGTAACGATGACAGCGTAGGTGGGAGCTGGCGGTTGTTTGCCATGAACCCATGGCCTGAAGATGGAGTTGTCAGAGATGTCCTGAGGATGCTTTGTTCTAGCAAGTAACTCGCATGCCAGGCGTTGGGGTGCTGTGCTGGTGGGGCTGTCAGCCGTGGTGGTCTGGGATTTTTGCCTGTGGACAAGCTTGATAAATTATAGGGCTTTTTCTCTTCTGCAGCTCCATTTTATTGTAGAGCACAAAACAAAATGCCAGATCCAGAGTGAGATTTTAATTTTTTTGGAATTGTGTTCTGGCAAGCTATGCAGAAGTGAAAAAGTTAAAATGAAGAAGTGTCTCATAGTGGAAATATAAACAGCTGGAATACGTGTCAGCCTCCCACCCCCTGGGAGTCTGTTGGATTGTTCTTTGATTTTACATCTCCGCAGAAATTTATGGTCTCAGCTCCTTTTATTTATGACATCGCAGTCCTCGTTCAAGCGATTGATTGAAATACAACAGTGCCAAGATGCAAGCCTGTATTTTAGAAAGGTTGAAGTTTAGAAAGCAAACCAGCAATGCAAACAGTTGTGTATTGAAAGCTGCACCTGGAATCCTGTACAGAGGTTGCCCATGTTTCTATGTTCCTAAGCTTCTTCAAAGTAAAGAATTATCATGACAAGGATTTATACTTCTCTCTCCCTCCTTTTAAGCTGCCTGGTCTGGCTAAAAACATACTGTATGTTAAATATGCAATTTTACTAGCCCTGCAAGGGCTAACTTTTGCTTGTAACGATGTTAGCCCCTATTTTTCCAGCTCAGATCCAGCAGTACTGATGCACTGTTTGTTAGTGTACTGTGGGCAGTATAATACATTCTCTCGTAGCTACTTGAATGTAACAGTAGTTGTTTTCTGGAATTGCAAGCAAGAAATTGGGGGGCTCGTCATTTTTGGCTACCAATGCAGTGATTTTGGTTAAACATTTAAGCAAAGATGAAATATTTTTCCTTTTGAATATCTCAGTGAATTAATTTTCATCATCTTGCACTAATTCAAAAAAATATCTTGTACTATCTGGAATGTATTCAGAAAAAAGAATAATTAGAGATGTAGCTCTGCCTTGCTGATGCTGAGTCTGCTGCTGCAGCATAGTGATGTGTGTGGCATCCCAGCATCATGATTCCTGGCTTACTGATGGATTAAAACACTGCATGCTAGCCAGATATACCAGAGGCAACTGAAAAAAAAAATCAAATAAATTAAAATATATGTGTATCAAACTGCTGGCATTTGATGATGACAAGATGTAACAGAATGAGGCAAGGTACTTTACTGTGTAACTTTCTGTGCAGCAGGGACCTGGTTGCTTTTTTCTTTCCCCCTTAATAGATGTCCAGAAGTAACAGGTTTTGCTGTATGGCTGTAGTGCACAGGTAGCAGTCCCACAGCACCTGGTTATTCTGTGATCCTGCAGCTGTGGGATTGGAGGCATGGGACACAGCTGTGCTCTGGGATCTTAAAACTTCACTTGAGCAAGTGCTCTCCTAGCTGAGAAAGCATCTCAATGTCAGAGAAGGACCACCAAGTCAGGTTTAAGTTGCTGCTGATCCTCTGCTGAAGGTTGTTGCTGCTATGGCTGAGTTGACAGAAAATGGATAGGTGCTGATGCTTCCAGAAGGAGCCCAAGATCTTGGCTTATATTGAGATGGCAAGGTTGAATTTGTTAAGATGTCAGACCACAAGCTGAAGTGGCTGAGATGCAAACAGGTATTACCCTCTGCCATTTCTGCCTTGAGGTGGCAGTTTCTGGCAAGGCAAGGAAGGGTTTTAAATGCCATGCGTGGTTTTTATTTGTTGCAGATTTTAGCAGCAATGCTGCTTCTCCCCAGCAACAAAAATGTGGATAACAAAAGTATTGAAAAGCTTGTTTTCATGAAGCAGTTATGTGAGGCTGGAAGCTGAAAGGAGCAGTGTTGTGGCATGAGAAGTGACTCTACCAGCAATCAAAACTTTCCTGTTAGGTTCATTTCTGTACTGAAACTCCACTGGCTAAAACAAGTTGGAAAATGAAGCTTTCGGTAGCGCCAGGCAACATTACAAAATTGGGGTCTGGGAAGGTTGCAGCGTGGGCTGACAGAGGCAAGGTGTTGAACCAAGCAGGATGCTGTCACCAGCTGTAGGGGTAGGGAAGGTAAGCAGGCAGTGAGATGCAGTTGGGAGCTTGGGGCAGAAGCAGAAAGCGGAGCAGGCTGAATGTCAGCCTGATGTAACAGGAGGTTTGGAAGGGGAGGAAAACCAAATAGGAAGCTGGAAGGGGAGATGGGGAGGACCAGGAGGGTAAGAGGTGCTTTCTCCTCTCAGTCGTAGCTTCCTGCTGGCCAGGTCACTTCCCAAGCAGTGGGGAGCCTCTCTGACATCCCTGGACCTCAGTATTTTCCTGGTGTGCCCAGAAACCTAGAAGAGCCTGATTTAATGCACCCAAGTCCTGTCGCCCTGGATAGCAAAGTGAGGTGGTGAGTGAGGTTGGGAGGAGAAGGGACAGTCTCCTCTGCATGTGGCATGAGGTGAGCATTTGGGAGGTGGGCTTTGGCTTGCTCTGTGGCTCACTCAGGAGCTCGTGTCTGCCTCTCTTCAAACTCTTGCTCCTATTTTGGCTGGCAACCCACCAGGCTGTGTGAGCTGCTTGACTGTTTTAAATGGGGAAGGGTGTAACCTCTAATTAAAAAAATCTAATTTTTCAAAGTAATTGAAGCTGCTGCAGAACTTTCAACTTGCTGTGTCAGAGGCTGTTAAAAAAAATATAGCAACTTGGGTGGAAATTACATGTTTCCCTAACTGTGGAGTATGTAATGCCTCGATTTTTAGGTGTGGAGTTCTAGATATTTACTTGATGGTATTCAGCCACAGGAAGGGTTCATGTACCCTGCTGCTTCACATGGCTATGTAAAGGCTGGTTTAAAAAGAG
Organism: Aptenodytes forsteri; assembly: GCF_000699145.1. Taxonomy (NCBI): domain Eukaryota; kingdom Metazoa; phylum Chordata; class Aves; order Sphenisciformes; family Spheniscidae; genus Aptenodytes; species Aptenodytes forsteri. The sequence goes on along the minus strand of NW_008795025.1, from coordinate 3,437,064 downwards.
AATGTGATAATTAAAAATAGCATATGCTTTTAGTTAGAAGAAAATAGCTGCAATTGTTTTGTGTATAACATAAGCTATAGAATAATTAAGCGGTTTCTTTAGTGAAAATACAGCTTTTCAGGTTAGAAAAAGGTTAAGTGGTTATGTTTAGTTTGCTCTTTACACAAAGTAACAAGGAGGTATTGAGTGTAATTACTGGAGATTAAGATTTTGTTTGGATGTTAGCTAACACATTGGTTAATGTCTTGTAAATGCTATTTGTCTTAGGGGAAAAAGAGTTATCCTTTAAAAGAGCATGTATTGTCTAGTACTTAGATACTTCGGCACTATTGTACCCAATTACTCCTATTGTAAGAAAAGATGGCACTCCTTAAATGTCTCTAGAGCATCCTGTAAGTATTTTGAGGTGAACTAACCAGCACAAAGGCATGTAAAGGCTCAGACACGGCATCAGTGCACAGCACTGAAGGCTGTTCAGCAGGCAGCTGCCTCCAGATCCTGCTGCATCCTTCTGGCTGAGCCTGTGAAGGGTTACACTTCATAACTTCAGAAACCTTCTGTTCCTGCTGATATGCTCTGATCCTTCCTTTGCCTGAGTCTGTAGGGACAGGGACCAATGAAGATCTCTTCATTCTGCCATTTCTCTGTCTGCAGAGCTCATAAATCCACCCTCTGCCATCATGACCCAGATCTGTTGGAGGAAACAAATTTCAGTGGTGCTGGTCAAGCAAAGCAGTCTTGGAGCTGTTCCTTTTGCGAATGGCGAAATTGGCCTCTGCCACTGCTGTGATGCTGTCTGGTCCAATGTTGCTCCAGAAACTAGAGGATGAATACTTCAGCAGGCAGCCTGGGTGTGGGTGCTGATGTCCTATCACTGCTTTATATCTCAAAAGTTAGGGTTGCCTTCAGCTTTCAAGCTTCAGAGCATGTGTTTCATCCCAAGCTATGCAGCTGTTCTGTATTTCCAGTTTGGCTCAGAATGTTTCTTGCCTGTACGAATGTCCATGTAAATCTATAAATGAATTACAATTACAGTACAGGATGTGTTTTTATGTATAGCTTGGTCCCCTCTGCCTGGGCATTTGTGGATTTTCATATGGGAGGTGTGACAGAAGTGATTGATTGCTTCCAGGACTGACGATACAATGGTCTGTGTTCCCCTTATGAAAGTGCCTGGTTTCTGCAGTGTCTCATGCTGGAAGGGTTCAAACAGGCCACTCGTTTCACCCTTTGATCTGCAGATATTGGGAATCTGCAAGTTACTGCAGCCTCCACAAAAAGAAGATGAGGAAAGGAGAGCCTGCTGTCAACATTGTGTTGCCACCTACAAATTTTTTTTCCATTTTAAAAAAAAAAAGCTCCACAAATCAAAAACTGTTGGAAAGCACTGCATTAGGTTATTAATTGAGCATATTATTTCAGTCCATGCATATGTTAAAATTTATACAGTGAATCATGAAATCACAGCTACTAGCAAGCATAAGACTTGCTCAAAATTACATTAAGCATTTTACATTTATTTCCCCTCCCCTGACTGTCTTTACTACTGATTTCCAGCTGTGATTATGATGCAGTTATTAACTCATTATAGGTTAAATGAGTAATCTGCAAGGCCTTGTTTTTGATCACAGCACTGTTTAACTATGCAGCACAATCACATTAATTATAGTATGTTTGGGGTTTTTTAATATAATCTGGAAAATATTTTCCCTGTCTTAGATCATGTTTATAAGAGGAAATTCTGTGATGAGATATTAAAAGAACCAGAAAACTTTTTTTTATGTAGCCATTAATGGAATATTAACTAAACTCTCTACAATATTTAAAACAAACAAAAAAACCCCAACAAAAACCCGACTATCCTGCGGAGCATACTGCCTTTTTTTATAGGACAGTTTGCTCAAATTGTACAGATCCTCGGTGATCTCTTGAAAATGCTCCAGGTGCTGAGTCATGTGCACACTCTTGCTGAGCTGCTGCTGGGAGCCAAGAAGGATTGTTGAGAGAGGAATATTAAAATAGTCTGTTTATGATGGCCATTAATATGGCTGGTGTGGAGGGTATAGCAGCTGTTCATGAAAGGTGGCTTTGCAGCAGAGTCCAACAGGGAGGCTGCCCTCAGCTGGGGTGTATTTTTATCTTGTTTGGCTATAACTGGGCTCTGCTAGTCTGTAAAGAGTGGTGAGAAATGCTGAGCTCATACATTTTAGTGGGGAAGGGAGGATTTTTAATGCTGTTCAAGTGTTTAATACAGCGCCTAATTTTATAGATGGTAAAATTATTTTTTCTTTAGTAGCATTGCCTCTGAAGGGTTAATATTTACCTTCCCTCCTGCTGCAGGCAGCATGAAGTTCAGCTGAGCTGTAAAGTCAGAAAGATACAGGTGGAAAATACCTTTGGAAGAGGACATTGTTTGTCCTCATTTCATGCTTCATTAGCCACCCTGCCGGAGGACCCTCCTGCATTGTTACCGGGTCAGGAGCCTCCCGCGGTGTTGGGGGAGAGGGGACATCTCTTCCTTGTCCAAGGGCTCTCATCTTCGGACCACCTGCATTTGGGGTGGAGTGCACCCTCCTCCCCTGGCTCTCCTGGCACTGGCCTTAACTAGGGAAGGAAAAGACGGCAGCAATTATGGCACACACAATTAACGAGCCTCCAATCTCCAGCCTTGTGTGTAATTGCTGCTGTCAAATACAATTAGTGTCTGCCCAAGTTCCCTTCCCAGGGGGATGGCCAGGCCGTGGCATAGAGGGAGAGGAGGGGGGCGAGTGTCTGAAACTTTAGGAGAGTTTACGTTTTCTTGTTGCCTCCCTAATAATCCTCACTCCTCAAATTGTGTCCAGAAATGTTAATCCAGAGCATTAAGGGGACATGGTGGCTAGCAAAGCAGGCCTTGAGGTCTACTGTTGGGTTAACTCTGTGAAGTGTCTTCTGTAAAACTTGTCACCTGAGACTATACCAGCTTAATTACAATTCAATCAGCACACTTCAGGGATTTACTTGTACCTTCATGTGAGCTTGACAGGGTTACAGGACATGGCCTGTCCTGTCATGGCAGCTGAGACTGGAGTTGCTGATCACCTCCCAGGTGTAATTTGGGGCACTGGGATGTGGGCGAGGGTTTCTCCTGCCCCTGCCAAGCAGAGCTCTGTCAACACCCAGCACTTGCAGCTCCTCCAGGCTCAGTGGCTCAGGACCCTCAGTTGCACCCCAAAGCCCTGCAGGCACGCTGCGAGGCCAAGGCAGATTTTGGTTGCTGCTTTGGTAGCTGCTGAAGGCTGCCACGTTCTTGTTGAGCAGGGCGTTTCACTGTTATGCTGCTGTGTATGCACCTTTCTGCAAACTGGTACGGAGCAAGGTAACATGCGTCCCTGGCCCCAGCGCTGGGTTCTACGCAGGGCCATGCAGGGAAGCCAGGGAGCGTGCCATGCAGACACCTGCAGCTGGAGGAACGGGTGAGCTGTAGGAAGGTGTATTATGCAGAACAAATGCAGATTGGAATCTGCACTATGTATTTGCTGCTGTGGAAACACTTCAGAAGTTTTGATTGTAGTAATTTTGTTGGGAGTAGTTCTTGTCTCCATCCCATAAAGCCGGATACAGCTGCTACTCTGACTCAAGTTGCATCAGGCTCAGAGGAAGAGAAAAATAATACAATAAGTAGCCTCTGGACATAACCTGAGAACTTATTCCATGCACTGCGGTGGCTCGGGTGTGAGATCCTGATGCGTAGCTCTCACTTAAGTTGTCTCACTTTTCTGTTTCCAAGATGCGTGATGATGATGAACTTAAGTCTTGACCGTTTTAAGGCATTAGCCAGTGTAACTTCGAAGATCAGTATTTTGATGAGATTAACCTTTTTGCTAATGGCTTTCTCTTTTTTTTAAATATATATTTATGTGAAGCTACTTAAAGGTTTTGGGTGTGGAGAACAGCCGGAGTGAGATGTGAGGGAATTGGGGGGGTGATAGATGTGCTGTGCAACACAGCCACGTGCCTTGCCAAACAGCTGTTGCTGCTGGGTGTGCTGGGTGTCGAGACATGCAAAACTAGCCAGGCAGAGTTCTCATTTTGCTCTGGATAAAATTGGAATGCCCTACATTTAACCCATGCCTAGGATCTAGCTCTTCTGTTAACTCCAAGTTATGTTGTGGGTTTTGGGTTTTTTTAAAAGCTTTACTGAAACTTGTGCTATTCCTGCTGTTTTGTAGTATCTTTGTAGGACTTCTCTGTACCTTTCCTTCTGTCAGATTCATGAGTCCTTTGCCCTACATATAAAATAGCTGTGTACCGTTTGGTCCAGTTCAGTCCCAGCTAATCACCAATGGTAAGTTCACTTGCATCTCTGTAACGAGTTCTGGCACATGAGTTTGAGGTGAGTCATTGGAAGGGCCCTTGGAAGTACCATCTTATAAAATCTGTTGTAGGCTGTTTTGTGTAGATTGGAACAAAGCTTGGGCTTGGAGATGAAAAATAGTAAATCCCTGTCCTGTCTTCAGGGATATAGCAAGAGCTCAGCCCACCAAACCAATCCCCGACAAGAAACTACCGTTCTTCCTCTTACATGATAATTCTTATCTTGCTCTCCAAAAATGCAAGAGGAGAAATGGATGATGCTGTGATCATGGGAGACTTTTAAGACCAAAACAGAAGGTGAACTCAAACCCTCACAAAGAAAATGTTTGTCTCTAATTGTTTTTCGTTTCCATAATGCTTAGTATGATAAAACTATCTTCTTTCTCCTTTATTTTTCAATCACAATTAGACTTTAATGTTGTTAAAGCTTATAAGTGAGTTTGAGGTACTGTCTCGTTGAAGAGAAGATGGAGTTGAAATTTTCAGTGAGGCATTAGACAGGGTTTTTTAATGTGTCTGTCATTATATGTTAACCTCTGAACTGGGACACGACGTCTGTTTTATGGCTGACAACAATTTAAAAGTATACATCTTGACATCGTGGATAAAGGAAGAAGGGGGAGTGGAGAAAAAAAATGAATTAATGATGTTAGCAAATATTAGTCCCTGTATTTCCATTTTGTTCAGAAAGTGGTTGTCAGGCTTTGAGGCCGTCTGGAGCAGCATTGTCAGTGACAGCCAGTCGAGATGCGATTGTACCTTGAATCGAGCTGGTCTTTTATTGACAAACACAGTGCACCGAGGCAGGGATGAGGATGCTCTGCTGTCTGTTCCGGGAGGAGTGCGGCTTTTCTTCTGGCATTCCTGGTGACATTTGAGAAGGATAGTTCTGAGCTTAGTGGAGTTCCCTGCGCCAGTCCATGAGCACATCAGGAGTCAGGGGAGTTGAAAATGTCTCTTAATGAGTACGTATGCTGCATACTGAAGCACATATTTGCCCATTATTTATGCTAGCTTTGGTCAACCAGATCCACCTACCACAGTTAACTGTCAAGAGTAATAGTGACTTTGATATCAGCCTTAATTGTACACGGGCAACAAAGAATCAATGGGCAAGAATTAGGGGAAAACATGAGAAATTTCAGTGCCTCTTAAGGCATCTCTTACACTTCTTTATCATTTCTTCCCAGATCTCTTACGTGCCACTGCCTATGCTTTGGCATTTGAGTGCAATCCTCCAAGGTTTCTTCCCGTGCTGTCACAAATTCCCCTTTATTCCCACAGTTTTAACTGGCAGTTTGAGGGCAACCCCCTCACACTTATGGAGCCCACAGTAATTTTGCCTTTTCTACAGCATCTCTCTTACATGGTCCTGACTGCGGATAATGCTGCGGTCATCTCTCTCCGATTCAGGCTGCAAATGATGGGAGCCTGGGATCATGTTATTTCTTAACTATCATTAGTTACATGTGTATCTGTAGTGCTTTTGGACAGGGCTGCCAGCAGTGAAAGAAATTGAGCTGGCTTATTGAGAGCCTCATAGTTAATTATTAGTGCCTTTTTTTTAAAGGAGGAGAGAGGGAATGTGCAGTGTCAGTTTTTAATTTCATTATGGTTTGCAAGCTAATGTGACTTTAAACTCACTGGTCATTATCTGTGTATATGTAGTGTTTCCTTTATCTTTCCAGCCCTAAAAGCCCTTTTCTGCCATAGGAAAGGGGACATTTAAGAAGGAAAGTGCATCTGCACATTACTGATCCCTTCAGCCAGTATGAGTGACAAATAAAAATACTCGTTCCTGGTAGTATGATAGCTGTAACGTGGTTTGGAAGGAGAAACTGCTTCTGTCCCACCCCTTTCATTACCCAGTTTGGTATGTCATGCTCAGATACTGCGTGCGAGTACCTGGCAGGCTGGGTAGTGGGCAGGTGAGCTCATGGTATAGGCAAGTTGTCAAGGGTGGCTGGAAAGAAACCAGTTTGTATCTGCATCGAGGCAGAGTTAATGTTTTTGGGAAGAAGCATTCCTTGTAGCCTGAACATACTCCCCTCGGGAAGTCCGGTGGTGATGAATGGTGGAGCCATGATGCTGTCTTTCATGGCTTTGCAGAGTAGGGGCACACATTAAATCCTGAAAGGATAGACAAGACTTTTCCTGTACGCTTTTCATAAACTTGTTCTACATATTGGGGATTGTGATGGAATAAGCTTAGTTCAACATTCATAAATTGAATACTGAGTTACCTTTTTCAGTGTGAAAGAGATGAGATAAAAGCTACTTGGACAAAGTAACCTGTATATGGATTAAAAGCCGGAGAAGTTTTTGCCTGAGCATTTTTGGGAAAGCCTTTATCGCTAAGTTTCCTGATGACCTTATGTGTACTCGATCAACATGATTAATCTTTGGGAGAAATGCATTGGAAGTGCAAAGATGGTGAACTTAATCCAAGAAACCTTTTTTACAATTTCTGCCTACAGAAGGAAGAAATGTATTTTCTCAAGTGTTGTTTCTGACTTTGAAAAAAAGCAACAACCAAAAACTATAGTGGAAAGAGATGAAAGAATATGGATTAAAATTTTTTTGTAGTTTCTGATACTGGTTGAATGACCAGTGTCCCTCAATATCAAAGATGATAGACTAGCAGTGAGTATAGCTTCATTTTATAGAAATAACTCTTGCATGTACTAGCAGATGATCTGAAATTAATTTTCTTTATAAGTGGTGTGGAAATAATTGATGGACAGTAAGGTTCTCTGCTAAATAATTTTTTAAGAGGGGCATTGCACTGTAAAGACCCTGAAGCCCTTTGCCTTCAGGAAAGGAGAACTTCATGTCACCTTTTACTCTAAATTAGAGAAAGCCTACTTGCCATAGAATAGTTTTCAAAGCCAATTTTGTTTCCATTTTTTTCTTATAAAGAAGTATGTCTGTGATATCTGCAAACCCAAATATTACAGCTTTGGGCTGGTACAGGAGAGCTACTCTTGCATGTACTAGCAGATGATCTGAAATTAATTTTCTTTATAAGTGGTGTGGAAATAATTGATGGACAGTAAGGTTCTCTGCTAAATAATTTTTTAAGAGGGGCATTGCACTGTAAAGACCCTGAAGCCCTTTGCCTTCAGGAAAGGAGAACTTCATGTCACCTTTTACTCTAAATTAGAGAAAGCCTACTTGCCATAGAATAGTTTTCAAAGCCAATTTTGTTTCCATTTTTTTCTTATAAAGAAGTATGTCTGTGATATCTGCAAACCCAAATATTACAGCTTTGGGCTGGTACAGGAGAGCTGAAAGGTAGAACTGGGCAGAATGTAAAAGTAAATGTATTATGGGGAAACAGTAAATTGATTTAAAACAAAAGAAACCTAGGGAGCAGGAAGAAAAACAAATGTAAGCATGTTTTATTAAAAACAAAAAAATCAACATCCTTCTAGGTAGAATTCTGATGAGACAGCGACGCTTTTTGGTGTAATCAGCAGTGTGTTGCAGCTTCTGAGAGACTGCTAGAGGTTGGGACGGCTTTCCCTTTGCTTCTGATTTTATTCACCCTGGGTGTGATAATCTCTCATCATGGAAAGCCACAGGACTGTCCACAGACAACAGCACATTGCAATTAATGGGCTGGTTTTATAAGGAGTTACTGCTGCGAATTGCAAACCAGTTTTCACTGCTTACCTGAAGACTGAGATACTAGACGCCCTAGAAGAGTTAGGGTTTCTGGTGCCCTGCACCCCCTAATAGGGTCAGGCTTTCAGACAGCAGGCACTTAGCCCTTTCTGAAAGTCTGGCATCAATGTAAAGTCAGCCAATTGAAGATCCCATGCTGCAGGATGTTTTTTTGAAAAGGTAGGCCTGAGGCTCCGTATCGATCAATCATTATTCTAATTGTTCATTTCTATTATGGTGGGAATCATTCAGAATCCTAGAGTTCCTGGGAGTAAATCATTTGGAAATGCTGCCCATTATAAAATTTAATTTTAAATCTATATTAAATAGATTTATAAAGGCAAGCCTTGCAATCTAGTAACATAACATTATGCTACCTCACAGAGGCTCGGCTTTTGGGTCCTAAGGGGCCATGGTTGGGAGTGCTGCGGAGGCAACGCTTTGGCTCGTGAGCAGGACAGCGAGGCTGCCAAGCCTGCCTTTCGGGTGACCCTTCTGGGCCACCTTCAGAGGAGCATTGATCCGGTTTGCCGAGAGATCCACCCAGCTGTTCTGGATCGAGTAGGGTTGTGGGGTACTGTCCGCCATGAAGATGAGGCTTCCAGAGGGCTGTTCCCATCTCTGGGGCAGGGGAGGGGGTGGGAGACGGCGGAGGGGTGGCACAGGCTGGAACTGGATGGGAGCCAGGATGCTGGACCAATCTTTCTTTTTCTTTCAGACGACAGAGAAGAGGGGAAAAGAAAGCAAAACTGCATTTGGAGGCCCAGTTGTCAGCTCATTATATCAAGAAGAAACAATCAGGTGATTATCTGCGCTGGACTTCAGTTAAAAACAGTATTTTTTAATGTCATTTTGTTAAGCTTTTTTTTTTGATATTGCACAAGTGTGGTGGCAACTACAACAGGATAATAAATGACAGGAAAGAACTTTTCAGGTCCATAATCATTTAAATCAATAACTGCCTGTATCATTGCCAGGTAGTAACCTTTCCCTAGCACAAGATGTGGGAGAAGGGCAGGGCTTCTCATTTTTCAGTTATATGGCTAAAAAAAGGTAATGTTGGATATTTTTAATAGAAAACTATTCAGACACTACCTTTTTCAAATAGTTATTTCTTTACCAATACATTCATTAAGGATTGTTCAATGAAGGTTTTAATGTTGGACAATGTTTGCCTTCAGGGAGAGTTTGTACCTTACATCAAATTAATTTTTTCTAGTTACTGCAGCCAGCATAGCAGAAATGCATTTACTGAACTAGAATGGCTGCTATTTAAAAACTGTCAAGGTGCAAGTAGTAAGTGACATTAGCTACCGAAAAAGGACAGCTGGGTGTTTTTGTTTGGTTGTTTTTTTACTGTTCCAGACTACTAATCATGGGTATAATATTAACTCCAATACCTAAATGATTGCCTGGAGGATCTTTCAGAATACAGCATCGTATTTTTAGTTAAAATGAACAGTCAGAGAAGACTAAATTTCTGAGCAGTGTTTGCTCTCATGTTGTAGTCACCCATTTATGTGTATGTGATCCCATTTGTTTTGTTGAATGTCTTGCATCATTTTAGTCCCAGGAAATTAAAAGATAAACACTGATTTCTCTACGCACAGCCTCCCAAGCTCGCTGAGAACTTTCCCAAAGTGTTAAAACTCTAACACAGCATTTCTTTGACGACTTGTCACAAACTAATGAAAAATAAATCTTGAGCAGGTGGCTCCAAACCCTTTGCAAGGAGCTCAGGTAGAAATTGATATGGCTGTTCTGTGTAAGCAAATAGGGTGGCAGTTTTGTGCTCGGCAGTAGTGCGGGCACTTCCCTTGGTGTTGCAATCAGCTTTTTAGCAAGATGGAACAGTTGGCCAGGAGTAGCCTTCTCTGCCTCACATGGGGAGCCAACACATCTTAACTTGCCCCTGGACCTTGACCAGAGGTGGTCAGGTATGACCTTGGTTTAACACACTGTTTGAGGAATAGCACTTCTGCTAGCAGCAAGCTCCTTTTTCTTCCCTGCTCTGTCTATGTAGGTGTCAGCCGACATCCTTGATCTCATAGTTTGACCTTGTGGTTTAAATCCTGTTCAAGCTCTTCTTTTAGGAGTGGAACATATCAGTGCTGCCCAGTGTTGGGTGCTAAGTATGAGCTATGCTTAGTCCTACAGTGCTTTCAGAGTCTTGGCTATCCCAAGTACTGCCTGTGCCCCTTCTTGGATATGAAATACAGCCCAATATACAGGAAAACAGAGTTTGCTCTGGTTGGCTTGACTAGTCTAAATCTTCTTGTCATATTTTTGTTTTTATTTCCATGAGAACATGACTTGTGCAGGACTTGAAGATGAGTACAGCTCCGAATACATTTTTTCCAAACATAACATGAGGAACATATGTGCTGTATGTTTATTATAGCATATCTGTAGTCCTTACAAAATGAGGCTGTAAGCAGAGGTAGTCTCTGACACAGCTGGAATTCTACTGAAAGTGAGTTAAATGAAGTCTCCTGACTGCTGGCAGAATGGAAACTCACGTGGTCCATTAGCACAGCTTGGCTCACAGGCATCAATGTCTTCAGTTGCAAGATAGGAAGTGAGCAAGTGTCATGATAATCTCACCCACACGCAGGTTGTACAGTTTCAACTTTCTCCCTGCAGTTGCCCATGTATTATGGCTTTTGTCTACTGTTCATTCTTTTACTAGAACAGGGAATAAATGTGTGTAAGTATAGGCATATCTCTAATGGTGATAATTATAATAGTAAAAGCATAGCCCTAAGCAGCAAAATTGCACTGGTACAAAATCTGTGCAAGCAGATTAGCCAAAGAAGGATGGCTCTAGATGTTCAATTTGGCATCCGAGTTTATCGAGCGCATGGAGTGAATTGGTTTGATAGTAATACCACTCAGCTGAGAAGAGTGACTTTTCTGAGGCTGAGTGGTTACTTACAAGAACATAAGGTTAGCATGCAGTAATACTGCAGTGCATTTGTAAATAGAATGTAGTCTTAAGAAAATAAGGCATTTTCTGTAGAGGAAGAAAGTGAAAATGTTTAAAGGGAAAGGAAACTTAATAGCTTGAGCCAGCATAAACACATTGATAGTTACGGGTAAGTCCCATGCTGAAAGTTCAGCATGTATGTGTATGCTACCTTGAAACCTAAGATCTGAGAAAAGAAACTTTGATGCAGACTATTTTATTGACTCAGTTGTCTATGGTGGGCCTTACTGAAGCTTTACAACAAGCTTACAAATTTGGAATATGAATCAAACCACTTTAGTCTCTGTTTCCCGGGGCTGTTGATAGGATAAATATTTTCTAGTTACAGGATCATATTAAGGACGCCCAGAATAAGCAAGAAAAATCTTATTTTGTGTACTAAAAACTAAAACTCGAGTCCTCATCAGCCCTGGGTTCTGACAGACTGCTGAAAGCAATTTCTCAGCCAGCATTACTCTGCCAAACACAGCCTACCGTATGCCTTTTAGGATGCAGCTGATGCAAAGGCAGGAAAAGGCTGTCTAATTAATCTGGAGCCCGACATCTTCACAACCTCACCTTGTACGAGGAGGTAGACAAGAATGCAAGTGCTGAGTTTTGAAGGTTCACCTAAGCAGGTTTACTTATTTTATTCTTACCAGAAGCTTTTGAACAGTTTAACAAATGATTAACCTCCTCCAAGCTGCTGCTATGTAATAGGAAGATGAGAGATCTTGTTTTTCCGTGTAAACCACTAGTTTACCATCAGCAGTAAATTACCAAGCAAAGCAGCAATGCCATTGCTTTCAAGGTGAGTGTCTAAAATTATGCATAAATAATGCTTACATTTCTTTTGTGGAACGAAATGCTTGGGTTTTAGAGTGCAAATCTGAAAATGTTGGACAAAGTGGAGTTACCATACCCTACCTTAAAGTCAGGTGGATCAGAAGGTGGAGGAACTGGGATGGTGCCAGGGCTGATTTTGCCTTATCACTAATTATCTCAAATGTTTCTGCTTTGAAAACAAGACAAAAATGGCCAGTCTGGCTCACAGAAGTACGTTGCACTGATTTCAAATAAATTCAAAAGCATCCATAGAAACAGGTTATACTGATCTAATTAAATCAATTTAGAAAGAGATTCAGTTAAATCAGTGCAATTTGTGTGTTCATAGATCAATCCTCAAATCAGGAGAAGGTCTCTTGAGCTAATGAGGCATAGCAGTTATTTACTTTGGGGTGCTGGGCACTGGTCATCAATTAGGAGTTGTTAATAAACCCTGGCAATAAAGAGCTCAAGTACCCCCAGTGACTAATGGGGAGCAGTTGCAGAATGTATTAGCATAGTGCTCTGCCTCTGTGTTTCTCTGCAAATCACTTATCTCACTTTGGGCATTACATAAAAATAGCGTGTGCTGGTGACTGATGATGGGACTTGGAGGTTCCCCTGGAAGGAAGGATTTAGAAATTATCTGTGATTTCAGGCTGGGTATAGTGGTGGGGTTTTTTTACTGCTACATAAAGCTTTATGTCTCTTTTCTGGTCTTATTACCAGAACAAAAGCAGTAGTAGTTGAGCTCTTTCATGATCAAATAGCTGTAATTACAGTTTCGCAAACCTGGGAAATGAGCAGTGAGATGAGGTTGACTGATGTGTCACCAATATAAATCTAATCTAAGACACAAACTGAGGGAGATGCCAAAAATACCGTAGCATTGGAAATTCAACTTTAAAGTTATTTTTCAATATTTTTTTGAAGTGGGGACGAGGGGGAGGCAGTTTATAAGTGTTTCCAGCAAACGAAAGCATTGACTTGGCACATGGAGAATGCAAAACAATGTTGTCAAATGACCGTGTCCCTTTCCACTTCCACTGGAGGAGCCCTCCTGCACTCTGCATGGGCTGCTTCCACACGGCCTCGGCATGCCAGGATGGGAATGACATCTGCCGGTCAGCACAGAGGCCTCCCTGAGCTATGCTTTACACTTCTGCCATCCCGAGGGATGGTGAAGAAGCCCTTTCCTGGTAGAAACTTCCACCCTTTCCCGTAATGCTTGGGAGCGGCCCCAGTCGTGAGTGGGGTTCCATTTAGGATCGGGGTGCGGAGCGGGCACCCCTCATATTCAGGAGCCTGCCTGATGTCGTGTAATCTATCAGAATTGTATTAATCCCACTAACGCAGCTGCCATCTGGCCCCACTGCCGGGCCGGCTCGCGCGAGCCCCCGTGATGGATGGCCTCGGGAATTGATTAGTTGTTGTGCGAGACAAATGAACTGTTTTGGCAGAAAATACCAGAGGTCGCTGCGTGTGGTCAGGCACAAAGGCTGCTGAATTTTAAAGAGCTGCTTCCAGCATCCATTGCAAGGATGCCGCTTCGGAGCAGCAACAGCTTTTGAGACGAGCCCAGCGCGCTGGAGCATGGTTGGGGTTTTGTTCTTTCCCTCCAGCCCCACTTTCGGGAACACTGGCACTGGAAATGAGAGCAAAGCTGTGGAGATGTGGGAGCCGGCATCCTTGCCATGTTGGGAATTACGGGCTCATGCTGGTATTGTGCATGTGTTTGGGTGGCTGCGCCACAGATGTCTGTTGCTTGCATAAATGCTGGGCTGTGCAATCCCTGCGGAAGAGCTTTCCTGGTTGTGCGGAGCCCAAGCAGCCCGCGGCGTGCTCAGCCGTGGCACGTCTCAAACAAAACACCTGCGGGTCCAGGCAGCTGGGGTTTGGGTTTTTTTCAGGTCAGTGTTATTTAGAAATGGATGCTCTTCTGGTGATGTTTAGTGGGCAAGTCTCTGACTTCAAGATGATTGCCAAGTTTATTGCTTCCCCCCCTTTTTTATTGTCCCCAGAGCGGTGACCTTTGGGGCTTTGCTTTGTTGTGCAAAGGGGCGGCTTGGCTCAGGCCTGCCTTTCCTTTGGGAGAGCGCATCCTTCGTTGGCGGCTCCTATGTGGGGTTTTCACGGCTACCTCCTCTCCGGTGCTGCTGCTAATCTACCAGAGTGCGTGCAGCAGTGTGGCGATAGGTGGGGAATTGGATGACACATGTCTCGCTATGTCCCGTCTGCTCTCGGAGGACGGCACGCGAGTGTGCCGGCAAGTGGGCAACACTTCCCCCGGGACAGCCTGCCGGTTCAAAATAAACTTGAGTTATGGATTTATTCAGCTTGTAAAACCTCAGCTGGCATAAATAATTGAGAAAGCAAAGGTTTGTCTGTGGTGCATACCTCAGGGACCCACTCCTGCCTCCCTCCCTCCCACCACCCTTTCTTATGAAAATGATCCCAGTTGCACTGATAGATAATAACAACACCAAGCAATTAAAAGCTATGGGTGGCTGGAGAGAGGAGAAAAGGTTCAGTTAATGAGCTTTTCCTCTTCCTGTGCCCAGGAGAGCCTCAGAAGTGACGAGGCGATTAAAGCGAAGAGATAATTATAGATTATGTGAAAATGGGTCCCTTGGGGGCTGAGGGCCTTGACATAAACAGTAAGTGTTGCGAGTGTCTCTCAGCTCCCTGCGCGCCGCCTGCTCCGCTCTGCTGCGCTCCCGCTCGCTCGGCAGCGCCGTGCCAAGCAGAAGGGCAAAGCCACCTGTTAGCGGCACCCAGGGCCGCTCCGCAGCAAGTCCACTGGGACATGACTTGGATCAGCCGCGGGAAGAGGGGATAGGACGCCCAAAGTAACACCCGATCGCAGCCCTCTGCCCAGAGCTTTGTGTTGGAGGTAACCTGTGAGGGGGGGAGGAAGGGGGACGGGGCAAACCTTGGAGGGTGCTTTCTGTGAGGGAGTAGAATATCTGAATTTCAAGTCTCTTCTGTGCCCTTTTTCATGGCAGTCTCGGTGGCTGTTTAGAAAGCAAGGAGGTTTACAGCACTCAAGGTAAGAAGGAAGTGAAGCCTGATGAACCAGCAGCAGATCTTTTCCATGAGCTTTTTAAAAACTGTTGGCTCAACACATGTGTTTTGGTCAGCTTATGAAGAAGGCTTGTGAAGCCTTCCAAGCCTGGGAAGAGATGACTTAAGTCCTTCCACATCCTTTTATTCAAGGATGGAAAAAGCTGCCCATGTGTTACCTGCAGGCAACAGATATGCTTCAGCTCAACGTTGAATCAGAGTTAGCATCTCTTACTGGGGATGGGGAAGAGCAGGAGAAAATAGCTTTGGGGGTTGAACATGTGTCGGCAAGGGAGAAGAGAAACCCTTCTGGCCATCCAAAGGAAATAGATGTAAACACATTCACTGCTGGTACTGACAGTCAAGTGGTCGCTGACTTGAAGACTCCTTTTTAGCTCAACAAAAACAGCCGGTGCTTGTATATCACACAATTTGACATGGCAACAAAACTGCATCTGAGTCTTCCTTTTTAGCTACAGGTTTTAAATAATTGTGCACATCTCCATTAGGTTGAGTTTTCATGGTCTTTCCCATCTGAAGATGTCTCAAATGCTGTATTTTTACTTAAATTGAGATTTTCTGAAAATACTGATAGAAATGCTATGGGTTCCCCCCCAATATTATCTGAGCAATGTCTTTGCAGTGTTGCTTACTTTTGTATTTCTGATGTGCTTCTGTCTGGTTTCAGACTGTTTCTACCAGTTTCTGGGCCTTGCTGCTGACTCTTACCAGTTTTATGTGGAGTGCAAATTCCTGCTAGGAACTGGTCTGATAAAAAACGCTGCATCCTTTTTGTTTTCTTGTAGCTGCTGCAGTGGAGGGATTATTCAGTATGTGCACATACACACATGTGAAATAAAGCCGGGGGGAAACCTGCGTTGCAAGGTTTTCAAGCTATGTTTCTTATTTGTCCTGTGTGGTTTTGAATGCAAAGTCAGCAAATAACAGTAACCTGTCTTTATTCCATTCACACCATTCAAGTGGAGCTTTTTCCGTAGTATTGGTCCCTCCAAAAATCTGGTTTTAACTCCTCTGAGCTCTTTTCTCAGTTTCCCTTTCTAGTTTTGGCATGCGACTAGAGCAAATTGTTTTAAATGTCTGGAGTGCAGACAGCTTCACATGACTATTTTGTTTGCAGGTAAAATGTCTTCGTTACAACTGTATGGACTTCCCTCAAATCTATTCAGGAAAGGGCTCATTTCTCGTTGTTAATATTTGTAGAAAAGTTGGAGATAATATATGCTAATTTTTTTTTAAAGGGGGCATCAAGGGCAGAGGAATGGTTTAAAGCTTGAGAAATAAATGCAGAGTAGAAAGATGAAATTTCCCAAAACCTTATCTTCAGGTGGGGAAATTGCTATTCTAGATTAATTCCATTGTGGAGACTTCTAAAAGAAAAGTGAGGTTTTTTGGAAGGGGGTTATATAGAGCATTTGCAGAGGTGGTTATTCCAGAAAAGCTAAATTGTGTCCAAATAGCTGTGTCGGGTCATTTTCCTCCTTACAGACAATAATATCCTCGGGAAAAGACTGTAGAAGTCTTGTCTGGAGGCTGTGGTAGGAAGATTGCCTGGTTTTGCTATGTCAGTATTAATGTGCCTTTTCTCTGCTGGTGCAGACCCTGCAGCATGCTTCCCATGGAGCGTGGTTGTTTTATCATTGCCACGTACCTTCTGCTCTGCTGGTACCTCTGGTGCTGCCGTGTGAGGTGCAGCCATGACTGAGCTGCCCAGGCTCTGCAGCATGCAGAAATGCTGGCACCCGGGCTGACTGGGTGGCATCACTGCCAGGGACGGAGGGCACAGCCTGAGTTCGTGGCTGTGACATGGAAAATCATCCAGGAGTAACTGAGGATGGTTGTGGACTTCCCTAGCAAGGAGAGACTGGGCTCTGCTTTGGTGTTACAGAAGAAAGTGATCTGTAATAAATGAAGTGTGTGTGGCTGTGCAATGGGGAAAAAGCTACTGGAACCAAGTTACTGTACAGTGTTGTCTGAATAGCAGCTTCACCCAAAAGGCTGCTTTCAGCAGCCAAGGGTGTGTTTGAGAGGTTGGACTAACAAGGTAGGACTGGAGGGACTTCCCAGCATATCAAATCAGCCCTTTGTTAGTAGGGGCAGGCATGTTTCATAACCTCCATCATGAATCTGTCAAGCTCCATCTCGAGCAATATAAGCTTTTGCCTTTTCTAATCTCACCATGAGATTCTTTTTTCCCCAGAATTCAAAGTAATTGCCTCTAAAGCATGCAGTGATCTGTTTCCCAGGAGCTTGTGTAGTGTACAGACAAGACCTCCAGCAAATGAGAGTTAAGAAACTGGAAGACTTCTGTAATGTCCCTAAGCCTATACATGGAGCGTGAAATCTTGTGCAGCACCCAGCTCTTTGCTAGAAAGGTGCAGGTCAGCTATGAGGAAGGACTGCTTGTGTACAAAGAATAGGGGTGTTGTGCAGAACGGTGTTACTAAAGGAGCAACATGAGAGAGAGGTCAGAGGAAGTGACTTCTCTGGAGAAAGCAGCACTTTACTGCAGGAGCTGAATATCAGCACTTTTTTCCCCACCTTTTACTGGCACTGAGGAAGGAAAATGCTTGAGGTCTGAAGAACAGAGTGTAACTTAGTAAGCCAGGTGTGTAATAATAAGACTGGAAGTCAAAGTTGTCACAGAGCTCTTCCTGTCCTGATGGGAGCAGAGGGCATGGTCTTGGTGACATTGGTATTTTCATTTTTGTTGGGACTACAGGTCAAAGAGCATCACTTTTCCTTGTAACCCATTGCTCAAATGCAAATAACGTTTAGATTTTACTTTTCCTTGCTCTGACGTTCTTCAGCCTGCAAGGTTCAAGAGCAGTGCAGATGAATGGGAGGAGTACTGTTGCCTTTTAGCACCAGGGAATCAGTTCTTCTCAAACTGCCCTGTGGCATTGCAGAGGCTGTTCTCCTGCCCAAAAGGCCCACAGCAGAACGACCTCCCTAGTGGGTCTGACCTGCTCCAGCATCCTCCCACTTTCATGAGGAATTTCCTTTGAGGCTGTCAGGTCTGAGTTCTGCTGAACATCCAGACTATCTTAAGTTGAGGTGATTGAAAACTGGGGATGTCATGAGAGGCAACTACTTTGTGTTTAACTCTTGTGAAGCTGCCAAGTCCCATAGCAACGCTGGTGGGTTCATTTGAGCCATAGTTTTCATCTGGAAGCTAAAAAGAGAGGGTAGTATGTGGACTTCTGGCTTACTTCTAGAAAACCAATGACGTCTTTTCTTTACTCCTCACTAGGAACAGAGTTGTATCAGTATATCTGTACCTAAAGGTATTATTGTAAAGGTGCTTCATGCTAGTACGGCGTAGCCCCCTTTCCATAGAAAAATCATCTGTGTTGGAGTAAGTAACTTTTCACTGGCATACCAGCATGGACAGTAGGAGAGTTGTACTTTCTCAGCAATACTGGAGTCAGTAATTCATCATTAGATACATGAGTGCAGATTTATACAGCAAGATAAAAATGTCTTCATTCTGCTCTGTCCCTTTGCTAAAGATTCCTAACATTTGCTTTTTTAACTGCCATGAAGCACTGTAGCTCCAGTCACTCATACAAAGCTCTTTTGTAATGTTTTAAGAACCTGTGAAATGTCTTAGCTTCATTAGAGGTTCTGTTTGGCTGGTAAGAACAGAAGTTTTGAGGTGTCTGAAGCCAGGGTACTGCTTTTAGCTCTAGAAGAAGCTATAGCTATAACTCAAGCACCTGTGACACCACAACTTGTTGATCTTTCTGCCTGCAAGCAGGCCTAAGCGAGCACGCACTGGCATCCTGGCACAGACACGTGCTGGTCCTTCTGCATACGCCAGCCTGCTGCTCTGAGCAGAGATCATTGTCAAGCTTTTTCTTAACGCCATCAATACAAAAAGGAGTGCAATGGGGTCATTTGCAGGCTGGTAAATAAAGAAATAAAACCAACCAAACCCTGTGACCAGGTTCCAAGACAAACACTGAAGATTTCACAAATCCCTGAACAATTACTTACCAGAGTGCCCAGTAATGTCAGGCACCTGCTTTAAAGCCACCAAATAAAGTACTTGCCCACTGTTGACCCCTTCACACACAGAATACTAAGTTGTAGAGCTGTTCCTTTAGAGAGGCCAAGAGTATGAATGGGTTAAAGCAGAATAGAGCGGAAAAAGGTCCTGGAAAAGACTGATAAATATGCTCATCTGGATGCAGCCTCTAGCTACAGAAATCCTTAAGCCACTGAGTTTCTGAAGCTGGAAAGATCTAACCGGGGACAGATTGCTTTGCATGTGTCCTGTTTCTTCCACTTTTTTCTCTCCAAGCCACCTTTAGTGGCCACTGTCTGAGATGGATGGCAGTGGAAGGGCCTTTGGTCTGACCCAGAGTGGCTGTTATAAGTTTGTAAAGCAGGGAGAAGAGCAGCTTTAGCCTTTTATCTTCTGTGGGATTGCAGTGGCTTATACCAGGACTTGAACGTGGTTTTTGCTGGCTAACTGTATAGACTTCCTGTGCCAGTTCACAGGAGTAAGCTGACTTTTGCCCTGGCATAATATTGTTAAAAACAACCTTTGTTTTCTAGGAAGCAGGATCGTCTGTCTCTTACCTTGGAGAAAAAGTATTATTCTGCATGTGCAATACTAGGCGTCTGTTTCAGTCCAGTGATACTATTGAAATGTCTCTAGCAAAGCTAGAGCATATGATGTGCATGCGGCCTTTGTGTTGTGCAGTAACACGGTGCTTCTTTTGCTTTTGTTTCCTGAATAGGGAAGAGGACAAGAACATTTTTGATTACTGCAGAGAAAACAACATTGACTATGTAACCAAAGCCATTCGATCAAAGAAAGTGGATGTGAATGTCACAGATGAGGAGGTATGGAGGAAAAGATAAAGACCATCAATCTGTTAACTGTTGGGTGTATTAGTTCAGTGCCACTCCTTTTCAAAATTCCCTGGTTAGGATTGTTATAACAAGGTACTACAACAGTTGGACAAACACTTGGTCACTGAGACAGGGATAATCTATTTGAAAATAGCTTTCCACTGGATTTCTAGTAGTGTGGATGTACTAACTGTGATGCTGTAGCATATGAGAAACTTACTTTCTATGTTATTTTCAGCAACACCAGCAGCCACTTGCAGAACAAGATCTTCTGAATACTCCCCTTTCCCCACCTTGTACACTAAATGTGGTCAAATAGAAGTAGGAAGTGAGGGAAATGGCTTTTTTGACCAATAAACTCTGTTCACAGGTGAAGCAGGATTTCTGCCATGCCATCAGCTTTTCATTGTTCCCAGGTGGAGGGTAAATGAGTGACACTGGCTTTCCAGCTTCACAAAAACAGTGACATCGTCCAGTCTTTCTCTGCTCATCAGACTCAAAACACCATTTCCCCATAGGGAGATAATACAGGCATTGCTAGAAACCTCAAGAAAAGGATTAAGTGTCTAAAATTGTGAATTGGCTTGATCCTTTTCTTGGTAAAAGTAAACACCTGATGTGGACAGTTTCCTGTTCATCCGTCAGGAAGTGTAGCTTTATCACCTTGGTTTTGATGCTTGCATACTGCCACCTAGCCCTGCTCGTGGTCCACTGTATGTACAGCTACTTTTGCCCGCTGCTTTCCAGCACATTGTGTTTTGGTGAACAGATGAAGTGCTTACACATTCATAGACTGAGACGCCACAAATTCAGTTGGGTTCTTCTGTAGCTCTAAGCAGATTTCTGCCCTCTGAGCCATGACAGCCCCGGCTGGGGCTCTGAATGCTGATGGCAGGGCCTTTTATTATTAATCAGGAATTCATGTGAATTAATTTTCAGAGGAGAGGAGGGAGGGTGTTCACGATCAGGGTTGGAATTTCACATCATAAATTCAATGAACTGAAACTGTCATGTGCCACATAGTCACTGCAACAGCGCCATTACTGAGCTCCATCCCTCCTTCTTCTGATCCCAGGTTACAGAAGTAAATGTCCAGGGCAGTCCCACAGAACACGGCTGGAGTCCTTTCATTAATAAAAGCTCGTTTTTGGGATTACACACTTGCAATAAGTGTATAATAACATCCTGTTAGCATTGCTTCACGTCCACTGGCAAGATGCTCTTTCATAGTTAGCAGGGATCAGAAGCTCGTACCTTCCTTTGTGTTCAAGCAACAAATGTGCTTGTTTTCAGCCAAAGAAATTTTGTTTTTTAAAAAAATCAAAATATTTGGTGAAAGATGGCTGAAATATTTTTGTGCTCTAACGACATAAATGTTTAAAGCCAGATCTGAAAACTGCTAGGTGACATCCTCTTTGGGTATTATCCATGAGTCTCTGATGTAAGAGAAGACCTATTTCTGAACTAGTGGGTATTAGCACATGACTACTGCAGAGTATGGAATTGCTTCAGCACAGATAGGAGCTGAAAACCCTGCCTACCTGTGAAGGGCTCATGGGAAGATTCCCACTGGTGCAAAATTCCCCCATAGATGAAATTCTCACAGCCTCAGTGATTTTGGCTTACCCCAGCAAATGCTCAAACAGGGAAGTAAGAACCTTTTTTTTGGCAAGTGCTGGCTTCCTTAGGCTTGACTCTAACTGGTGTAAAAAAACCAACCAAACAAAAAAAGTTAGCATACCAAAAAGAAAAATCTGAAAGAAATATTTATTTCATGTTATGTTAAGGAGCTGAAACCATTACCAGTGTTGTTCGATATCCAACCGTGGTCTTCACAATCTGGAGGGTAGCTTATTTTCCAATATCGTGCAGGTTGATTGAAGTTTTAGAACCCATTTTAGACTGGAGATAACCCAGACTGAGCCTTTGGTAGAGTGAAGTGTATGCAAGCATAAACTTGTCACTTTTATTAACTATTTTAGTGTTACTGTAGAAATACATCCTGCCATATCCAAAAGATGCCTCTCCTAGCCCTCTGAACATAACTCACGCTGTCAATCCTTTGATTTAAATGCATATAAATTTAAAATGGCAGCAGGGATACATACAAAGAGTTAACTTGTTACGAAACAAAATCTACTGAAGCACCAAATAGCTCGTGCTAAACTGCAAAGACGCTAGGCTCAGCCTTTCCTTGTACAATAAAGACTTGACTGAGGTTGTAAGGTGTTTAGATTTTATTTCTATGTGATGCGTTAATACTGTATCTAATTGTATCCCCCCATTTTGTGCAAGCCTGAAATAAGTTAGCGAAAGGAGAAAAGAAATCAAGAATAAAAATGTAAAATGGGGACAAGCCAACTTACTTGAAGCAAAAGGATTTCAGAAAGGACAATAGAAGTCCCTGGGGTTTAGATAGATGCACTTGGCAACTTTTGAAGCATAAGTGGTCGTCTTCCTACAAGAAATAAAGGTCTTCATGTACAGCATGTTAGCATACCTGCTAACAGTTTGGATATAATAAACTTCAATTTAGAATTAAACAAAGAATCTAATGACAGTAATCATGTATAAGCTTCCATTTACTGTATCTAAATTGCCCAGAGTTCAACAGAATAGCTTGCATTCACTTAGAAGAAGTAGCACAGACTGTAACAACCCGTTTCTCTTATGTATGTCAGCAGGACTAATGAAATAAGAAATGGACTATGGCTGTGAAGTCGCCACAGGCACATCCTGGTAGTGTGGATTGCTTGCTGCCTTTTTGAGAACAATATTTCTTCAACTTTTAACAAACCAGAAACTGCTCAAAGGCATAGATGAGTTGCTTTTGTAATTTGTGCCAAGGGCTGTGGAGGTTGTAGATAGAGAATTTTTTTTTAATTGTTGGAGAAATCCCAGTAAGCAAACATGTTACCTGTGTGCAGTATTTAAGCCCTTGCCAAAACTTTAATGAAAGGCATCTGAAATGATGCTCGCTTAGTCCCCGATCCTCGTGCTTTTGAGACAGCAAGTGCCAAATTGGTGCCAGCTTGCCAAGGAAAGGACAGGGGAAAAAAAATGGGTTTGAAGAAGGATCACATACTTCTGGATTTACAGGCTTACTCCCATTAGAAAAACTTCCCCAAATGTTTCAGAGCTCTGAAAGTGATTGACTTCTAAATCAAATGTGAAGTTTACCCGTATAATTGCAACAACGGCCCTTCCATTCACTGTTTTTGCTACCATGGGGGGATGCGGCCGTTCTCTATATATCTCCTCTTAATTACTGGTAATAAAACACTTGCCACAAGTTAGAGGGGCCCTCATTGCTATACAGCCATTACAGCTGCAAACATCATGCCTAGAAGTATAGCTTAATATTGTAGCACATCCATTCAGTTTGGCTTTGTTCTCCTCTTTCTCTGCACTGGCTAATTGATGTGAAAATCATTCCCATCCGTTTGTCTGCTGAGACTCGGTATATCTGAGACAAATCCCTGTCCTGTGCTTTGTTTGTGAACACCGTGTGACTTGGAGCTGAGCAAAATTGATGTGCTGTTGGCTTGAGAAACTGCTGCAGAAGCTGGCCAAGCTGGCAGCGGTTATCCAAGCAAAGCACAGAAGATTTAAGAGGCAGGGTTAGTGCACTGGGGCTATTTTTATGCTTTTTTTTATTAAATACTTCAAAGGCAGGGGAAAATGCATCCTCTCAAGTAACTTCTGCAACAACTGTTGGGTGTTTGAATTGCATGGAAGGGAGTACCTTGATGTTTGATTGCATTTAGTCAAGACCTCACTACTGCAGTGCTTTCCTATATGAAATTATTCGTGTTGCTTTGAGTCTCTCACTGCTTGATGAAATAGTCATATGGGAAGTGTTTTGGGAAAGCTCAATCTGTGGCTCTTAAGATTTCTGCCATGTTATTTAAACACACAAATACATGTTATATGCTGATATAAAGCAGCAGCTGTGTGGACTAAAGAATTCTTCAACATGCATAGGTGATATCCATGCTATACAAAGAGTTGGATTGTACATTCAGTTTGTTTTATCGCTAAGGTTTGTTTTAAGGAAGACATGGGAAACAAGTGGACTTTGTAGCTGTATAGCTGCCTAAGTACATTAGCTAGAACTCCTGATTTTAATTTGCCTGATAGTATGCAAACAGTAGTGAATATTATCTTGTTTTAAATACAAGTTTCTTAGTAATGCTTTTTGTTATACAGTAAGTAGGTTGAGATTCTTCTGCAGGTATTCTTACTTCCACATCAAACGGTGTACGCTTGCACAGAAGGTCTCCAAAGTCTCTTACACCCTGAGTTTACAGCGTAGCATGCTGCAAGGATGCAGACATTTCTTGGGTGGAACGTGTCAGCTTTTTAATAGTGCGCAATTACAATGCAGAGCCATTTAAGGCACTAATTGGAAAATATTGTATCCACGTAGAATTACAGAGAAAATATATAGGTAAGCAGAGTGTAATTACCCAAAGTGGAATTGGCCCAAGACTTGAAATCCATACTCCTGCAAATAGCACAAGGAGATTTTTAATGACTGTAGATGATCAGGCTTGAGTTTCTTGTCTTGTTCAAAAGGCAACATTTGCAGCAGAACCAGCCTTCCAGTGTCATGGGAAGGGACCAGCTGCACAGTGCTGCAGTACCCCTGAGCTGACAGAATTGGCAGCACTATCTCTCCCAAACTGTTGGTTTTCCTTTATTGGTCTCAGCCAAGTTCAGCACCAATAAAATGAGATTCTGCTTATCCAGAGACAAATGCAAACCAACATATATGTTACTAATCTGTAACGTGAATTTTGATATAAAGGATAGAAATGCCTTTATTTTGTCATGTAATTGTACAATAATTACACTTGTGTAATTACAATATTATTCCTCTACACATATATAAAGAAACTGAAATAATCTGTTGAAGTATTTATTGCTATTGTGCATATCGCAGATAGTGCTTCTTTCTTTTGAAATAAACATCTGTGGCACAAAAAAAGTTGGTATTTGTCCAACTGAAATCCTAAGTCTTAAGTAATTACCAGTCCAGAGATGAGTTAAGAGTGCTAAACATGAATTAAAGATCCTTCCATGTTTACCAATTGTTTTAAATTGCACTCTTCCTCCCTTTTAGAGTTTGATAGTGGTGTTGAGTGCAAGAACATTGATCATTAAATGGCCCGTGGATGTCATCAGTACTTCCATAGAAAGTCATTGTCAGAAAATTCATTCTAATTCAAGGTTAATTAGTGTAACATTAAAATTATGTGTTACAAAAATTAATTACTTGCTGGGTCAAAAAGTGTGTTAAAAAGCTTAATGCCTTGTGTCCGAGATCGCATTTCCTTACTCAAAATCATGTTTTACCTCTGCTGCCCTGCCCAAGAATATCCAGCAGAAGCAGTGTGAGCTGTGAGCTTCGGTTGCAGGTGTCTTCTGCCCCTCCTGCTGTTTTGGCACCGTGGTCAGGAAATTTGGCTCACAGTTCCCATTAGCAGATAAATGAGTTGCTCACCTTGTTCCTCACTGCTCTGTCGAGAGATTTATAACCAGGCATGGGCTAATTTAACTGATTTCATCTGTGAAGGTCTGTGACTGTTTCGTGTAGCATACTGGAAAACACAGGTCAGTCTGACGGTGTCACAGCTTGGGGGATGATTTCTCGGTTATCTGCAGGGTGATTTCCAAGGAATCCCCTGCAAGCGTGCCACATGCTGTCCTAAATCAGGAGAGACTGATACTAACAGTAAGTCTAATTTACTAAGTAAACAAAGGAGAAAACCTTCCATCTCAAACTACCTTGAGCTACCTTTCTCTTTGGGGCTGCCGATATAAAAAATCTTCTATAGTTCATAGAAAATGTCTTAGAGCTGCTTGTCAAAAGGCTCTGTTACCGCTTTGAATGCGTTTTTGCATTGTAAGAAAAGCACTCCAGCCCCAGCGCAGGGCTGTTAAAGTGTGTGAAACTGTATCACAGCTCTGCTGTGATGTCCTGTTGCAAAAACAAGTATTACCTTTCACAGGCTTGGCTGTTGTAGCCCAGAATCAGGGCAGCACCCATGAACCTGACCCGGAAAGCTTGGCTTCGCTTCACTGCTTCCATAGCCCTTTCCAAGGCCAGCTGGGTTTTCAGATGTACGTGTCAGCCCTCAGAGGGGTCCTAAGCTACTTCCCATGTCCTTGACAGGCAGGAAGATCTGAACTTCTATTGCATCCCCTCCTGTGGTGGCAGAGACATGCAGAGAGACTTCAAGTGTGCAGAGACCTGTAGAAAGGGGATGGGAAGAAAACTGTGGAGGTTTGGGAGGGGCTGGAGGCATGGAAGCAGCAGCCCGTGTTGCCGAGCTGAGAGGGGGACGGTCGTGGGTGATGCCTGCCCAGACACCCAGTTTTAACCTCCTATTGCAGCAGAGGCGGGGCCCGTAAGTTGAGTGTTTCGGACCTGCCAGAGGAATGAGCTTTTGGGGACTTTGTGTTTGAGTGACTTAGGCAGCATGGAAAATCTCACCCTTACTGTGTAAGTCGTTGCTCCCAAAAAAGTCAGAGGTGTCAAAATCCCAAATCTATATAGGAAAACAAATCATGTCATGGCTCCTGCTTTTCATGCTTTGCTGCTTTTCCCCTCTAAATTTTTGCTGGCTTGTGGGTTTGATGCTAAGTTAATGAAAAATTCAACTATGTGTCACTTTTAACATTTCTAGCGTTATTCCGTAAGTCCAAATCAGGAGCAATAGTATGTTACATACTCATATTAGTGTAGTTTTTTTAAAAAGTCTGTGTTAATTTTGTTATTGGTACTCAATACTTCACAGCAAGACTGTGATTCTCTGTGCTTCTTTTTTTTGCTGGCTTTGTTAATTTTCTCCTGGATGTTGCAGGGCCGGGCTCTGCTCCACTGGGCGTGTGACAGAGGACACAAGGAGCTGGTTTCAGTACTGTTACAGCACGCTGCTGACGTTAACAGCCAGGTAAGAAAGGAATAAAAAGTTGAATTTGATCGATGTGTTACGTAGGCT
The DNA here is from genome assembly GCF_000699145.1 of Aptenodytes forsteri. NCBI lineage: Eukaryota > Metazoa > Chordata > Aves > Sphenisciformes > Spheniscidae > Aptenodytes > Aptenodytes forsteri. Next base: position 3,410,301 of record NW_008795025.1, on the reverse strand, counting down.
CCTGACCAAATGTTTTGCATGAAACTGAATTCTTCCAAAACTCTATAGCAAGTTCTCTCAGAGCACTTATCACAGAGAAGAACATCCAAAAAAGGTAACCTGGGAAAAATAATGGAATTTGGTTGCATGAAATACATAGTCATAAGGGACCTTTTTCAGTTCCTGCTGAAACTTCTCCCTGCAGTAAAGTGTTTTGATCACCTGGTTGTGGCTTCCAATGTGACTCATGGTACTGATGGCAAGAGGGATTTCCTGCATACGAGGTGTTTGGTAGCTTCCTACATAAAGTGCATTCTCCAATGTATTTTTTGTAACACTACACTCTCAGCAGAACTTGGTGGACTAGTGGAAAAAGAATCCCACTTTGCCTAGCAGAAAAGCATCCAATAAATGCCTGTGTTTGGCAGAGTACCACGCGGGGGTAGGTCACGGTGTGGTGGGCACGTGACAGCTACAGTAGGATCTCAGTGGTGACTGAGGGGAAAGCCGAACGGCTTATGCCATTTCCATCCCCAAATACTCACCTCACCCCTTTGGGGTCACCATTTCTAGCACAATTTGACTTAACTGAACGTAAAGCAGCTTTTTAGCCGCTGCAGTTTGCAACCCAAGTGTCTGAGCTTAACGAGCAGCAGTTTTAAGGTACCTTAATATACCAGGCTGTGAACTGCACTGGTTCTGCAACCGCTTTGCAGGTGGTTCATTCCAGCCAGCTTGAGTCTGCCTGTGCTCATGAGTCAACGCTCCTAGTTTTGTCAGCTTGTTGTAATTAAGGGCTGACCTGTGTAAATGCGATCGTGTTTGGAAATAATTGTCCAACATATTTCTGTCAAATTATGATTGACTGCTCTCTACTATCATGACACTGGTTTTGCTCTCATGCCCCGTTTGGACATAGATACACCTCTGCTGACAAATTTGCTAGCTCTTAGCAGTGAGATCTTAAGCAGCCTTGCCATAGATGCTTCAGGAATTTGTAAGAGGTGGACCTTAAGCACAATTGCAATCTGCAGGCTTCTCAGCAGACCTGTAGTGTTCACAGGCTACAAATAGCTGTGTTGGTATTTACACACACATGAAATAGTTGTAAAAAAGTCTTTCTTGCCCTTGGCTGGGCAGAATTGCTGGTGGGATGGGTATTAGGAAGCACAGCCCCACAGTAGCTGGTGAGACACGTATCTTTGTGCTTAGACCTCGGGGGTTTCCATTGTAATGGATTTTGCAGGAATTTTTCCTTACATAGAAGAGGGGGGGTGGAGCCAATACAAATGGGGGGCTTTGCGTGCCCCATTGTCAGACTAGACCATTGCCTTTCAGTCAGAACTGGTGAGTGACATGTCAGATACATATGGGAACAGCTTTGCATTGAAATCATGGAGGAGTTGGATGAGACACCTGCCCGTCCCCTTTGCCCTGGCAGCCCAGGAGATGGTTCTGTCTGGGGTGCTGTACTGCCGCAGCATTCTGAAAAGTCACTTCTCTTTGACACTTGTCTCATTTCTTTGAAGGTAAAGTCTGACTCTTAGAAGAAGGCGGCTGAAGGGAGAGTCATCTTATTTTTTCTCTGAACATTAGTTTTCTCTTAAATTCTTCTTCTCTTTTTTTCTTTTTGATGTATTGCACATTTTGTAGCCAGATTATTTTTGGCCAGTAACTTAAGGTTAATAATAGCCATAAAAAGAAAATCAATCTTTGATTCCCCCCCCCAAGGTAATAAAGGAGAATTTTTTTATAAAGGTCTCTGTTCATGCTTAGGTGTGTTCCTAGAGAAGGCAGACACATTTTTATTCTCAGCCACTTATAAATTGCAATAACATTTCAAGACTTTGTGACCTAATGTTTATTTCTCTTTTTTTTTTTTTCACCTTTACCCTGTAAGAATTCACATCCAAAGCAAGAGCAGAAGGAATTTTAAGAGCAACCAGAAGAAAAAAGGAGAGGGGAAAATTCTGGCTTCCTAACAGGCCATAAACACTGCAGCGCCTGCTCTTATACATTACCAAATGCACTATCAGTTAATGCGTAGGCTATAAAGAACAGTGGGTTAAGTGTAAGGGAACCTCTGGTGACTTGAATCAGTGGCACTGTTATTTCAGAGCGATGTGCTCTCGATAGAAGTTCCCTTCGCAGGCTGCATGCAGCACCTCTGCCAGAGCCCAGTGTGCAAGCAGCCTCTGTGATTTCCACCTGCTGCTCAGGTCTTCAGGTGTTTTTCTGTCTTGTTCAATTTTGCAGCAGTACCTACATGCAGGCAGCATAAGAGATAAAGAATAAATTAGGGTTTATGAGGGTTATGAGCAGGTAGTGAAGGAGAGAAATGTTATAGACCAATTTTTTTAAAAATTGCCTGAGTTTTAGTATGCTTCTAAACAGTTAGTCAAACAGCACGACAGATTTATGCTCTCTTCCATTACATTTTTAATAAATGCTCTTCCATCTTGGCTCTCTTGGAGCGTGCTAAAGGATTTAGCTGCCCTAAGCAGATGGTGACGGTGGTGCTCTGCTAGGTGACCTGGAGCAAGTCATACCAGTTCACTGTGCCTGTAGATGTGCCTTACTCACTTTTTACTGCCTTATTTTAGTTATCTTTGTACTATCTGTTGTCAAAGTACTTGCAGTCTCTGGATCAAGAGGCTGTACAAGAGTCAACTTACTGCTCTTTGTTGATAAACAGACAGCGTGGGAGCAGGAGGAGAGATCGCCTGGCTCCGCTCATTGCTGCATGCTAGCTCGAAACCGCTTTAATTCTGGGAATAACCACACACTCCTGGACTGCAGTGGTCCAGCGCCTGTGCTTTTTGTTTTAAACAGTGGTACTGCAGTTTCAAAAGGGTGGTTCACTAACGTCACTGAAAAGCTGCAGCCATTGAGTTCTCTGATTTTTCGTAATTAGCTCTAATAGCACATTTGAAAAGAGGTGGTAAGCGATTGCCATGGGCAAGGGGATACAGAAAGGCAACAGGCTTCTCTACTTTGTTGAAAAGGGGCATTTGTGTAATTGAATTACCTAAATCTTCAGAGCCAGAGGCCATTTCAAAGTGGGTGGTAGTATGGTATTTTGGAGCTCTGCTGGAAATACCCAGAGCCTGGGGCTTAGTCTGAAAACAGCCTCCTTCCACTGGAACTGTTTGCCTAAAATGTAGGCTTTTAATTGAGTGATGAAGTGAAAGGAAGGGGAGTATATTAATGATGTAACAGTTATGAAGGAGCTCAGCAACAATATCCGTTTCTAGCTTTAAAATATATGAAGACATGAATAAGTTTTCCTTGCAGAGGATGAGCAACAAAGGAAAACCTTTTTCCCCTGTGGGGAGAGTTTTTCCTTGCAATGTTTTCTCTGGCCTTGGAAAAGAGGTTTTCTGGGGCCAGGGGAGGCACTGAATGCAAGCCGTGCAGAATTGCACCCCAGCTTCGTGCTCCCCTGTGGCTGTGCCATGGTATGCTCAGTGTTCCCCATGCCAGGAGCAGCGAGCTGGCCTGGTTGGAGACTTTATTTGTCCTCAGTTATATCTGGTGGTGCAGTGCCAGTGTGGAGGAGACAGCAGAACTCTGCTTGGCTCCTGGATGTGAGGTGCTCCTCAACCAGCTTTCAGAGGAGCTCCTTTAGTGTATTTAGGGGGAAGTTTAGGCACAGTGTACTACTGCTTCAGTGCTATTAGGTGGAAGAGTGCTCTTGGGCAGGGTCTAAGTCTGGTCACTTCCTCCTGCAAGAGTAAGGCAAGTAAGGCGGCTTGAAAAGGAGGATTCTGTGCTCTGGTGCAAAGGTCCCACATGATTGCTCATCCTACGCAGGGAGCATTGCAGGTATACAAATTACTAGTGCTGTTTTAAGAAAGATGAAGGGCATCGTGGTATAGTAATTGTCCAATGAGAGAGAGAAGGACAAATAGCATCTCTCACTTGTAACATCAAAACAGTAGACCATAGGCTCTCCTCCTGGACTTGCTGTGGCTGCACTTTGTTCCATTTGTGGGTACTCTTTACTCCAAAATAATAATCTGCGTTCAGGGCGTGCCCTTGGGAATGCGTGGGGAACTATCCTGGAGTGGTTGCCACAGATCAGCTTACTCTGAAAAAGCTTTTCAAGCCTATCTGGCCATGTGAACAAGTCTTTAAAAAAAAAAAAAAAAAAAAAAAAATCGTTAGTTGTAAGTGGAACTATATCACTTGACACAGGATAATTAAGGGCTGTGTACGTATCTGTGTGGTAGAGCAGCTGAGTTAAAATTGTATCTAAATATTTTATTATTTTTAAACTACATCATTGTGCATAATCAGCTTATCAATGTTATGGTAATCACTTGTGTATGCTAAAATTGTACTATAATTATGATTACAAGGATGAAAAAAGCTATAACTGATCTTCAGTTTTTATTTGCTGACCTTTCACTTTCCTAGTAAAGATGCAGATCACTGTATTGAGACTTTAAACTGCTTGTCAGCAAGTTCTCAGTGGTCACCCATGGACCCTTAGGGGTTTGAGAAGGAAACTTGAGAACCAAAGCTGAAAATCATCAGGTTAGGAAATCTGTTGCTATTATATGTGGATTTTATTTTATTCATTCATATACACCAGTAATTTCAGTGAAAAGCATCTAGTGTCTGTGCTGTCTTCAGAGAGAGTTGGTTGCTCTTTGGTGCCAATGTTGTATCTGTATTTTGAACCAATTCACGCAGTGCTGCACAGCTGTCTGAAGTCGTGCTTGTTAGCATGTGATTTTGAGTTAGCTGGATTTTTCTTTTTTTTTCCTTCCCCTCCCCCCCAC
>NW_008795025.1:3395059-3405447 GCF_000699145.1 Aptenodytes forsteri | reverse complement strand
CAGCCGCTTCCCTCCTCTCTATTTGCATGCTAACACACTTGTGAGTCAGAGGGCTTTTGGAGACAGGGATGTGGAGTAGCCGTCCCCTTGTAATACCTTCACTCATGTCCTCATTGGAAAAAAAAAAAAAACCAACAAAAAATCTTTTCAAATGGAGACAATACAAACATAATAAATGGCAGGGAGGGTTCATCTCCCTCATGACTCAATCCTTCTCAAACAACATTATTATTGACTGGCCTATTGGTTGCCAAAAAGGAAAATCAATTGTACTAGAAGTAGTCGCTGGGCCACAGATCATGGTACTAACCCAGCAGAGACAGGTTGATTTTTATCAACTATCCAAAGACTAATTTCCACCATTAGCTAAAAATGAAGTAGAAATTATGGATATGTCAAAGATTGCTAAGATTGGTGGTCTCTTGGTTTTGTTTTATTTGTATGGTTTTTCTGTTTTCCTGCCTGACTCTAGAAGGATTGTGTCTGTATAGGAGAAAAAGAAGCAAGGAAAAGTCAGGCCTGCTTGCCTGCCCGTCACTGCCTGTTTTCTTTCTTTTCAGTCTTGTTCATTTGGATTTCATAGCAAGAATACGAACTGCTTCAGTCTCTGCATGCGCCTCGTGTTGGAGGCGTTGCGTAGACATTTAAAAATGAAGCTGGTCTCAACAAACATGCATCCCTTCCCTGCCTCCTGCACCGAATATAGGTCATGCCCTCATTTTTCTGTATCCGCAGGGAGATGTTGAGGAAATCAGTGTGTGCATCTTGACTGTTCTGACCAAGGACCAAAGGCCACAGACTGTATCTACACAGCTTTCCCCCTCCCCAGTGAATATGTGTGTGTGTGTACATGCAGCCCACCACCTTTGCTGCAAGCTGATCGGTGCAAACACACTTGTAGGTAGGATGCCAGCTGCCAAAGTACTCTAGTGTTATGACCATTCTCTAAACCTGGCCGAGATTAAAAAGGAAAATGTCTGAGCCTTGTGCCCTTGCAGTTAATGTCCCTAGTATAAATTTCCCCCTAAATATACTAAAAGCCTGGCTTATAAAGCCAGGAGGGACCCTGTCCTGCATCTGATGATTGCTGCAGAGGGTTTGGCATAGTTATGCTCACAGCAAGCAAAGGATGTCGCAGGTAACTGCTGAATTGCCCATTGCTGCGGTAGGAAGGTACAGTGGCAAATGGATGAAGACACTAAACAAAGATGAAAAGCAAAGCAATGAGAGCAGATTTATTAACCACAATAGTTTCCTTCTTTCCTTATAAAACCCCCCCGCCCCAATCCCTGTCTCAATATTTCTGTAGTCAGCTTTGCCAGGCAGATCTCGGAAGACTCTGCAGGCTCATACCCCTTCAGTCTTGACATTGTTGCCAATGGGTGTGAAAGCCATTAGCCAAAAGAAAGGAGAGATCTGCTTAGTGACAGAGGGTAGCTTTCTACATTAAAGCATTGACATGGTGCCAGTCACACAGTTATTAGAAGTGGCACAGCTCCATGTCTCTCCTGCGGGTCTCTCTGTGGAATGTAGATTGGCAGCAGGTTGAATGTTAAATGGTCACCACTCAGCAGATGCTGATTTTACCTACTGGGAGAAAAGTCCCTTTCAGCAGAAACATTTGTAAAATATTTGCAGCTCTAAATATATGCTGGGAGATGCAGAGATTTATCCCTGGTTTGCTCTTCAGCTTCTGAAGACACCTCAAGCCTCATCAACACAAACTGTAGGTTGTACAGACGATGAGATGTTTCCTTCTGCTTGTGCAGGCTGGGCTTTTTTGCATTGTTTCTTCCCATCTTCCAGCTTGACATGTACAGTCTTTGTTTCTTGTGCTCCCTGTAGACATATGAATCATTGCTTCATTGCTGGTGTAGCAAAGCAGTTGGCACCCTTGCTCAGGCAGTGCGTGTGCAGCATTGCCTGCAAAGCAGGCTCACCAGCCGAGAAAGCAACTGCAGGCTTCTGTGTTGTTCCAGCAGTAATTTCAGGGTCCACACGGTCCTCTCAACCGCTACGTGCAAAACCAGTGTTTGAAAAGTGAAATCCAAGAGCTGGTCCTGAAAAAACTAGCAGTGATTTCTGTTGCTTTACCTTCAAAATCTAAAGCTGCATTCAGGGTAATCAAAACGTAGGGTTTAAAGCCAGGGACCGAGGACAGCAGCACATTTTAGTGGATTGCTGTGAGATTGCATGGCTTGTGGGCATCACCTTGTATTGAGGGCTGAGTTGTGCAGAGGGAGGCACTTTCCGTGGCCATTGCTGGTGCAGGAGGAATGCAGTCTGGCAGGCACATAGTTTTAGCTCAGGGAGCGTGACCACCCTCTGCATCAGAAGGCCTTGTGCCTGTTTCCATGCCTAACCAGCACAGCTATTTTGTGGTATAATGGCTGCGATCTCTGCCAATGATCACAGTCGACAGAGGCCAGCAGCAGTTGGCTTTGAGGTAGGTGAGGTGGCACCATGGTGCTGTTGTGTGCTCTCGTGCAGAGGAGAAACAGGTATCTTACTCCCTACTGTCTTTATATGTCTCTGCAGATGCAGGAAACAGCCTTACCTTGAATGCCTCCCTGTGGGGACATGGGATGGTCCCATGCCCCTTTGTTTCTTGGTCCCAGGGTCATCTTTGAAATAAGCATGTGTTAAAACACCTGTAATTTGTGAAGTCATTGCTAGAAATACTTTAGTCCCTCATTAAGGTGTCTGGTTAATGAAAACAGGATACCGTTGGCAGTGGAGCTGGTTTTTCAGGTGAACGCATCACCATAGGAATGGTCTCTCATCACCATAGGAATGGTCTCTAGCCTTGCTTCATTTCCTATAGCCTTGGCGTCACCTCTCCCTGCCAGAGCAACAGACTGCCAAGCAATCAGCTACTCTTCACTCAGGAGAGATGGTTCCTGGAACATCTTTTTTTGCGTTCAGCCACTTGAAAAAGCTTTCCCTGTTTTGAAGGAGTTAAATTCTGCCACTCGCCTTCTCCCTGAGGACTTTTCAATATGAGAAAGTCTGGTTTTACTTTCCAAATGGAATTTTGTATTCATCTGTTGTCGGCAGTTGTCTCTTCCAGTTTGCTTTAAAAAACAAAACAAAACAAACCCACACACAACAAAAACCAATAGAAAAAAAAAGTTCTGAGTGCATCATTGGGGCATCTTGAATTTGCAGTCTTTGGTGTAAAGTACTTTTGTTAGTTTTCCTAAATAAGATTGTTCTAACACTTTAGATGTCGAGAGAATAACTCTTTATGCTTATTTTGTTTAGATTTTAAATAAGATTTTTGCTGATCATAGCTGTTTCTTGGCTTCATGGATTGTAAGTGGCAAAACAGTACTCAAAATGGCAAAGCTAATTTGGGAGGTTCCTGTCTCTCAACTTGTACATCTCATTTCTGCATCCATAAGAACAGCTGTCAGTGCAGGAGTCCTTCTAGCTCAGTATCGTGTCTCCAGCGGCAGGAAAGAGTGAATGCTTAGGGGACAGAGTAGGGTAAGCATACAGTGATAATTTCATATATTTTCCCAGAGTGTGGCTTGGACGCTTCCTGAACCATTGGTATTATCTTTGCGCTCCTGGATTTTTCTTTGATAAATTTCTCTCATCCCTTTTTGGATTCCCAACCTTTTATGCCAGTGGGAGTTCTGTAGTTTAACTGTGCATTTGCTTTGTGCTTGCCACAATCATTTCATGTGAGACCCCATCGTTCTTGTGTAATGAGAAACCGTAATTGTTCCCCCAGTTACCTTCTCTGTCCTGCTTTTGACTTTATTGGCCTCCTTGATTCCCCTTGATCACTTCTTTTTCAGACTAAGGAGTTCAATCTATTTAATCCTACCCCATTTGGAAGCTGCTCGGTAACTTTGCTCCTCCTCGTCACCCTTTGAATCATTTCTAGTTCTTCCTTACTTCCTTTCAGATGAAGGGAGTAGCACTTCTCTCAGTGCCCAAGCTGTAAGTGCACTATGAGGTTTAATGAAGCAATATAATGATGTTTTCTTATTTCCTCTTTTTTTTTTTCCAAATGATTCCTTGTTGTTTGCCTTTTATTAATTACCATCGAATACTGAACTGGTGTTATAATAGAGCTGTCTATTATAACTCATTATCTGTTTCCGCAGAGGTAATAGGTTGTTCGGAGCCCATCGCTGTAGATTTAGACTAAAGATTTTTTTTTTTCCACTGTGCATTGCTTGGTGTTTATTAGCGCTGAATTTCATCTGCAGTTTTTTCACCCTGTCACTCTGAGATCCTTTTGTAGCATTTTACAGTCAGCTTTTGGTTTAACAGACTTGGATGCTTCACTCTCAGCCTGCTTCCCCTGTTCATTTGTGTGTGTTGGACAACCCAAGCCCTTGCACAGATCCTTCAGACTCCAGCGATCACCAGCAATTGTGCAAACTGGGCATTTATTCCTATTCAATCTTTACTTTTGTAATCAGTTATCAAGCAGTGCAAAGACCTTTCCTCTTGCTCTATGACAGAATCATTTAATAGCCTTTGGTGAGAGGATGTATCCAAAGGCTTTTGGAAATCCATGTGAACAGGAATCCCCTCTGGTGAGGGGTAGCAGAGGTCTTGGCAGTACTTGCCTGCACAGGAAAACAAAGGCTGGTGCCATCCTCCCTCTGCCCCTCACAGAGAGACTGCTCAGTTGCTCCCTTTTGCAACAAAACAAGTAAATCCTATCCTGGAGTAACGTTCTAGTTGATCTAACAGACCAATTGGCTGTCCCAGCTTAGACACCCTGTGTTAAAATGGGTCTTCTGTCCTCTTACGACGAGGCTCAACTTGGCTGGAATAAATCACCCTATCCTGAGAAGGCTTTCTTATAAAATGAAAGCCTGAACTTACATGAAGGTGGAAGGTGCGTTGAAGTTGTCTGCCGTGTTTGTTCTCAGGTTAGGAGTTGGCTATCTGCAAGCTGGGTACCAGAGTTGGAAGAACTGGTAAACTTCCATCATCTAAATCCGTTTCTCCGGTTCCAGCCAATTAAACATTAAAATGAGCGTGACAAATAAGTGTTCATTTATGGGTCAATAACTCTGTAGTATGTCTGTGACATGGCTGGCCGAGGCAATCCATTTCAGTACAGTCCTGGGCAACCCAACATCTTCAAGTATGTAATTGCTTTTATAGGGAAAGAGAAGTAATAAGGATAATGTAGCTATCAGGCTCTGACTCACTAGTTCAGAAACTTCCCCTTACCAATCAAATTTCTTTGGCATTCAATGCATTTTAGGCTTGTTCCAAAGGAATTATTGTGATTTCAGAAAATATCCTAATGGATATATGTGTTTTCTCCAGTGTTAGATGTTACCTTCTTGAAGATGCTCAGTTTTGTCCACCAGCCAATAGTGTACAGATTATACACTATCTGTATAAAGAGCCCTCAGTACACACTTTATGGTAATAGTCAGGGTTGCCTTGTCCCTCTCCCTTCCTTTTCCCCTCCCCTATTACATATATATTTTCTCAGCACTATTAGATTATTAAATGCTTAATGACTATTCCATTCCTGCTAACTATACTTTTGATGAGCTGCAGTAATAAAACTTTGTAACAGCAAAGTATGTGTCTGGTTCCTTTTATAGGAAGGGTGCATTTGGGGAGCTGAAGTAATGGGAGATAAAACTCAATTAATGAATAGAAATAAAAAGAAGTAAATGAGGTAATCAAACTCGGAGAAATTAGTATTGGCAGGTTCTGAATGATGCTTTTGGATAAACAATCTTTCAAAATCCTTCCTTGTATGCTGCTGCCGTCTCTTTATTTATTATTAAAATAACATGATCCATGAGGCTCTCGGGGTGACTCCCAGCCTAGCTAATTCTAATTAATCCAGTCAGGGAGAGCAGCAGGGTAAGTGGAGCAGTCTATCGGATTGAAATTCATAACTTAATTGAGGTCAAAGTCCCGGGTTGGGAGAACAAAAGTCTTTCACTGGGACCAGGCAGATCAATAGCAATAAATATCTGGCTTGGATACAAGTAGCTTATAGTGACGGATTATCTGACACTGGCCAGAGGTCTTGGTCTTGTTCAGGGCAAAGTCCTATGGCATGTACAGTGTAGGGTGACTTTTGTCAGTGTTCCCTCCAAAACCCTGAAGAACCCGTAAAGGGCTCATGGAAGCCGCAGAAGAAGGATGCCCATAAAGAAGTCCATGTGAGTCATGCTGGATTTGGTTTCTCCAGGTACGGGTCTCTCATCGGTAGCACAAGGGCATGTGTCACATTAGTGCTGATGGAAGTTGGAAGAAGTTGCTCAGGCTTACAGGAACTTGGAGCTAAATCACAGCTTGTCCAGAGAAAGACCTTTAGGATCGGGGGGAAGCTGAGCAGTAGATAGATGGGCTTTATGCCAAGTCTGTATTTATAGTATGTTTACATAAGAGGAGAGAGGAAGGTTGAAAGAGTGAAGTGTAAATGATCATTAAGGTAGATTTGTAGTGTTAGAGAAACCAGCAGAAGCAGATGTGGTCTCGCCTGTTCTTCAGAAAAGCAGTCAGTGTCTCTGCTCTGACCTCTAAAATGTTCTGTTTGTAGGGGTTTGTATGTGCTAGTGATGGCTGGTTTCCGAAGCTCTTACCCAAGCACAACTCAATGGTATGACTTTGGGTGTTGACTACAACACTGATCCCCTAACTCCTAAGTCAGGGGAAGAAGCATGAGGTCCTAGCCTGAGACCTGTGGCTTTGTACTGTACACACAGCCTTACCACCCTAGGAGTGGGTACTGAAATATTTGCCAGTACTAGCAACTGAAGAAACTTCTCTGAACTTTTAAATAAGTAGGTACTTCAACTGGAGTTCAATATTAAAATGCAATCTTCACCCAGTCTGTTATTAATGTGATGTTTATGCAGATTTGACTGTTCTGCTCCTATCCTCTTTGCAGAGGACAAATACTGCTGTGGTCAGCATTCGATACATCCCTGATGAATGTTGTTCTGCCAATGTACTTCAACACAGCTTGGAAGAGAGAGATGGAAACCGCAGCTTGGACGCAGCCACTGACTTAGTTTGACATACCTGCTCCTCCCATTAACACTGCATAAGTCTAAAGCATCTGTTAATGTCCGACTTGCCAAAAATGTTCAGAGGATCTCTTCAGCTCCACTGTTCAGGCTAGGCCTAGGTGAAACGCCTTGTCTGGTCAGCTTTCAGGTTTTAACATAATGAGCAACTGTTGATATTTCTGTGTGTATAAATGGCTGCTGTACCCTCACACCCTTTTGAAACTGTCTCCGGAAAACACATCTTGTTTTCCACTGCAGGACGTTTGCTTCGTATGGGCAGAATGTAGTGAACAAGGCAGCTGTTCGGTACATATATATACTTGCTAATACTATATACTACTGTTACTATATACTACTTGGTATTATACTATATACTACTTTGTTCATTCACGTCCCATTCATGGCACAACCTCAGCCGCCTCCTTTTGAATTGGTGGCTTCACTCTCCAGGTTTCTGTTGTGGTGTTTGTGCGCTCCTGCTTTGTTCCAGCCCAGCCTGGACAGGAGCAAAACAGAGTTCCTGAGGCTGTTAAATGCTTACAGTTGCAAACAAAATTGCATTGGCAACTGTCGTTTTCCCCGTCATCTGTGGGGAGAGGGGGGTTGAGTTTTTGTGTTCATATAAAAGCTAACAGAAAAATCCAGACATACCACAGTGCTGAACAGTTCTCCACTTAACAGTTAAATGTCGTAAGCAATGCGTGTCCTGAACATACGGAACTTTGAGATGGCTATTTCCCTTTAACTTGTGTTATGGCTCTGCTAAGGTTTAGGAGAAAAAAATTAAAACATGAATATTACCATTTTTTTCCTCTTCATAGAGACACACCTGTGATGCAGACCTGCTATTTGAAATTTTCAGAACCAGCAATTGATATACTTTCAAGTGCTTTTGCTAAACTTCAGGCTCCCCCCATCTGGTAGTGGGGGTGGGCTAGTTTTATTTATTAGAGAGAATTTCCTTTTTTTTTCAGCTGAGAGAAATAACAGGATCTGTTCATTCAGAGCTGGGCTATCCACAGTTATTTATGTTATTAAAAAAACTTAGCAGTAGATGTCCAGATCTGTAGAATCCCTGTTGATTCGGTGAGGAAATTCCCTTTATGGCTATTTTCAGAATCGAGTTCAGGTTTCTAATTCTCCAGTTTTGCTACAGAATCCCAGTGTGACCTTGAACAAGTCACTTGATTTCTTTCTGTCTTGGTTTCCCATTTGGGAAATGGTGGGGCAAATAATTGTTTTTTATCTCATGGATATAACAAGATTATAAAAAATATGGTAGTTCTAAGATCCTTAGAAAACCAATCAAATGAAATTAAACTGATCTTGCAGTCTGGATAAAATGAGATGAAACAAGCATGAAACTATTAGTGAAAGAAATGTTTCTTTATCTTCTACAAATAAAAATGCAAAGTGATTAAGTGGGTCTTTTCTAGCTATTAGCAATAACAGCTCTAGCCAGCTGACTTCTGTCACCGTTGAAAATTAATTTGTGGGGTATAGTCTTGAATTTAGTATGTTTACAATAAATACCCCTAAAAATGTTGTCACCTTCTCTGATGCATGATGTTACTGCTGCGATAGTACTGCAATTACTTGCCCTACAGATAAAAAGTGGCTGCTCTAAATGAGATGCTCTAACACAATGGTTTGCGAATTTCTTTTAATTGATTTTTTTTTTCTGTGATATTTCCATCCTTTACTGTACATCCAGCAGTATTTTTGTGAGGCAGGGGAAGGGAATGGGAGTAGTGTTAAAGGTTATTTTTATCCAGGACTCTTTCAGAGGTCTGGTTCATAGCATGCACAAGCCCTGGCCAGCCATGGTTGTACAGCGGAGCCATGGTGAGGGGTGGCACAGAGATGGAGCCGAGTGGCTGGAGATGGCCGTGCCTCCGGGCAGCATCTCTGCTGAGGCCAACCTGCCCTGCAGCCACATGCTGGAAAAAACCCCGTGCGTCCCTGCTGCTGACAGAGAGGCTGGGCACGGTTAGCGATGGGCTTTGTGTGTGAGATGTTGGAAGAGAGGAGGAAAGCACCAGCTCTGTCTGTAGGCATTTTCCTTCCCTGGCTTGGTGATCGGATGAGAAATGTCTCCCTTTCAGCATGGCCCTCAAAGCAAGATAGTGATTAATGAACAAAACAGTAAGGAAGGAGTTTTGACTGGTTGACTTTCTCCAACACAGAAGGAAGACAAGAGAAGTATTTCAGAAAGCAATAGGCTGGAACATGCTACAGAGAAGCCTTGGCATGTGCTTGGACTCGGCCAGAGGCAGGGTTACCTGTGTGCAGGAAATTTCAATTTACTCTTTTTTCTTTTTTCTTTTTTTTTTAAACTCAAGTTTTAATCACGTTCAGACTGCAGATCAAATCTGAGTCAGAAGCCAGGTCTGCAAAAGCTGCCTGGTTACCTTCTCTGTGATGCCCTATTCCAGGTGCTATTGTCAGGATATTTTCAAGCAGTGCTCACAGATTACATGGTAATTTGGCTTCTGAAGTGGTATGAAATTGAGCATTGCACTTTAAATTCCAGTGGTCAAACTCAGAAGATATTTGTAAAGTTATGGCTCAGCAATTGCAAATGCACAATTTTTCATAGCTTAATAACCGAGTGCTTTTTTTTTTGAATGACGGGAAGTGATCATATACACCCTCATCTCCAGTCCTAATTGCAAAGTAAAAGAGGTTAATTTAAACAATGAAGGCAGTTTCGATCTGGATGTTTCACAGCAGTAGAAAAACTTAGAGCTATGCTAACTTCAAATCATCAATTTTACTTCTCAGATGGAAGTGTTACGCGCGTATGTGGTCAGTTTGCACTCATCAGCTGGTAAGAAACAACTTGCTAAGCCACGGGAGCCCAGTCACTTGGGATAAACCACAATGTAAAGACAGATTGTAAATGTGTATCGAGTCTAAAATCGAAGATCATATAAACTATTCATTTAGACCTGTTTTAAATCATCATTTGGATGCGGAGGGAAACATAGTGACAAAAGATGAGGAAAAGGCCGGGGTACTTAATGCCTTCTTTGCCTCAGTCTTTAGTAGTAAGACCAGTTGTTCTATGGGTACCCAGCCCCCTGAGCTGGAAGACAGGGACAGGGAGCAGAATGAAGCCCCCATGATCCAAAGGGAAATGGTTAGTGACTTGCTACACCACTTAGACACACAGAAGTCTACAGGGCTGGATGGAATCCACCCAAGGGTACTGAGGGAGCTGGTGGAAGTGCTCACTGAGCCACTTTCAATCATCATTTATCAGCAGTCCTGGCTAACCGGGGAGGTCCCAGTTGACTGGAGGTTAGCAGAAGTGACGCTCATCTACAAGAAGGGCTGGAAGGATGATCTGTGGAACTACAGGCCTGTCAG
>NW_008795025.1:3366090-3393748 GCF_000699145.1 Aptenodytes forsteri | reverse complement strand
GTTGGACTCGATCTTAAAGGTCTTTTCCAACCTAAACGATTCTATGATTCTATGATCTTTTTTTTTCTTTTTTTGCCTATCAGCTCAAGCATTCCTCTTGTGCACATGTAAATTATAATATGAAACAGCTCTCTGAATTTACCTAAGAACAACGACAAAATCATAGAGAAATTGTTATATTTTGTTTCACCTGGGGGAAAGGAAAGCCCAACTTGATTAGACAAGAAAATCTTTCCAAGCTTTTAAAACATTTACTAAAAACACAAGTTTTCACTGCTCTGCCCAGTTCTCTCCTCAGATGTATGTGAGCAGCGAATGTGACTGCGGTGCCTTTCTATGCATCGAGGCAAGGCAGGCCTGTAAACTGGCACATAGATAGTGGCAGGTTTAATTTTTGCCCTCAGCTCTTCTACCTTATTTTGCCTGTTGTAGCTAGTAGAAATGCCAGTCAAGGCATCAAGCAAGAGCAAAGACCATCCCTTTCCCTAAGAGAGCATGTTGGCATCAGATGCAGTGCAACAGGTAATGCAAATGGAAAGGTTGAGTGAATGGAAATAAGAGAACAAAATGGAGATCAGCAGAAAAATGGTATTCTTGGCTCATTGCTTCCCCAAGCAATGCCAGACAGCGGTGACACAGAGGGTCATGGCAGAAGTAGTCTTACCGATGATTTAAAGGATGGTAAGGTGTCATTACTGAGGACTTCTGATGAAGGATAAACACGTGAATTCCCTTCTTGAGTCAATGGGACTTTTATTGGCATGTATCTTAGGGCTGAATGTGTCTCTTTTCTGGGATCAGTTAAAAAAAAAAAGTGCAAGTGTTGCTTTTTATCAAGTCCATTGGGAGATAAATTCAGTGATGGGGAAGAAATGGGAGACTTTTCACAGAGAAAAAGAGAAAATTGCTTCATTTGCATAGGAATGTATCACAGCTGTACCCACTGCAGAAAATGTTTCCTCTTGGGATAGGGTGGTTTAAAAACACAGTCATCGGGCTGCAAAGTTGTTTCTGATTTAAGCAGACAGTGGCACTAATAGTAGCACTGCATTTCTGGAGGGATGATGCTTTCAACCTTGTGCCCATCTACTGAAAACACCTGGCACAGCACTGGTCTCCAGGATGTCATCTTCCACTTAAATGTAGGAGTTTGCTGTTTCTAAATTGAGAATATCTGAGCAATATTCCCTAACTGGGGAATTGTCTGTCTAGATTTGCCAACTACAACCCACCTTGTTTGACGTGACTGCTTGTTAGCTGTTATGGTAGCATCTCCTGCATCACCAAATAGCATATAAACATCCAAATCATCGTTTTGAGACACTTAGTTTGTAGCTGGTGCTACACTTCAGTGAGTCAGCTGTGTGTCCTGTGAATCTGGAGTTATAGCTAGAAACAGATGGTCCAAGAGATCAGAAAATACATCTAAGATTATGTTGGGGGTGTCTGGTGTGCTTTTAGCAACACTCCTCATTTCCCAAATACAAGCAGGTTAGTGGTTCCTTTATCGTGTTTGCTTTCAGTGCGTTAGGCAGGAAAGATTGCTGCAGCTCTGGAAAAGTTACAAGGTAGAAAAAAAGGAGGTTTTTGACATATTTTGTTGGCTAAATAAATTCTCTTGAAAATGTGAGTTCTAGTTATTGTTGCTGCCACCAACTTTACATCTTACACTAACCCTGAGGAATTATATTTGAGATGCGGTATCAGGACATACCCCCATTGCTGCGGTGTCTTGGCCAGGTGCGGTTTTTCCCGTTGTCTTCCATTCTGGCAAGATCCTTTTTGCTGCTTATCTTTTTAAAATACTCAACCAGTTTTCACCTCCATTTCTTTTGTGTGTCCCTCATAGCTACTGGGCAGCTAAGCTACAGGTCTACAAAATGTTAAGTGGCTAATGCCTGAGTTGGGCCTCCCGCTGTCAAAGTCTGTTAGTGAGGTGCCTAGGTATCCCCGGGAATGAATCCTTTTGTCTTCCTTTTCCTAACATCCTAATTATCTGATATCCACAGCTTCAGCATCTGATATTTTTGCACCCATTGCTCCATTCTGCTGCAGATGATAGCACGTGATTATAAGCAGCAAGGTGCGTTGCCCTCCCTTGTGCACTCTCTTTGATACCATCTAGGAAAAAAAGAGAAATATAGTAAATGTCTGATCTTTAGCACTGAGGGTTTTGTTTTGCTGCAAAAAATTCCTAAGCGGTGTTTTAGCATAAGATTCAGAAGGTTTCAAAGAGGCATCAGTTAAACCTGCCTGCTCTGCGATAGCCAACAAGTAGATCTTTCAGATGTCTGAGTGTTCCCTGGAGGTTCACATTATTAATATCTGCCTTATGACAAGGTGGCTGTGCTGATGCCAGGTTTTCTCCCAGCTGGCATGATTAATTTTTCTTTCCTTTCTTAATATCTCTGAGCCAGATGCTTCTAAATGTCCTCATAGGGGTGTATTGCTGTTCTTAACCGCTCCTCCTTCCCCCCCACCCCTTTCCAACTAATTCATATAATGGCTCCAGAGATGCATTTTGTAGAGTCACAAAAAGCAAAACTTTGAAAGCCTCCTAAGGTGATGGACTTGACACGTGCAAATCTGGCCTCCTGACGTTCCTGGTGGGTTTGAAAGCTTAGTGCCAGGTAGTCTGTCAATAACGTTTCCCATTTCAGAGTGTGCTTATTTGCCTAGCACTTTACAAATTATATCCATGCAGAACTGCTGAAATGCAAGTATTTCTGGTGGGGAGAATGACAGCGGGGTGTTGAACTGATGTTTTGGAGAAAACAAAGGAAGTTTTGGCTGAGGAAAAGGAGGCACACTTGTATTATTTATGGAAAGTGCCGTGGATCTTCAAGCATTGATTTATTTTAAAGGCTTCAGAACATTGCGGTACTGAAAAAGGTCTTTATTCTGCAAATAGAAATTAATTCTCCTTCAAAGCTCTTGTTCCAAAGTGCAACTGCACAGGCTTGAGTTTTACTAGCTCGGAGAGCAGAAGACCTTAGCAAGCTCTACAGCAAATGGCGTGTTTCCAAGGTGTTTGTACTTCTGCTGTATCTATCCATCAGTTTCCTCCAGATAACAGATTTGTGGGTCTTCTGTATTTATCCTCAGCTGTTTTCAGTCATTAGTGCATTCACCTGCATCTCAGGGGATTTTTCCTGGAGGAAGCAAAACCCAGAAACAGAGTAGTTAAACAGTTAAACAGGTAAACAGATCAGGATTTAGTTGCTTATTTTTGTGTGTGTTAATACCGTATGTGAGAGGTAGATCACTGGATTTAATGGTGAAAGTCTTAATTTAAGAAGCCTAGAAAATAGCGTTTCTTAATTTCTTACAAGGCAGGCTAAAATCTCCTTACATCTATTGTGTTCTACTGTTTGGGGTTTTTTTGCAATTTAACAGTGAGAAACGGTATAATATAAAGCAATGGATTTGCCGGTGCAAATACAGCTGTAATTAGGGGAATCAAGTCTTTACTTTCAGTTTCTTTTTTGCGGGAAGATGAGGATGCTAAGAATATCCTCAGAGTAAGGATACTCTTAAAAGTATCCTAAGAGAAGAGCAGGAGGATTGCTACAGCATTCCTTTCTGTAATAGACAGCTGGTCATTTAGCTGTGTATCACGCAGCCTCAGACAGCAGGCAGCCCTTTAGCCCACAGCAGCGTGGAAATTAAGTTAAAATTAACCTGAGTTTGGAAAACAACTAGCACCACTTTATTTGTCCATTTAATTGAATTATATGACACTGTGTAAGTATGCTGACCCACAGACGTAAATTGCTCCACCCCACCCATTTCCCTCCTTAATTCTTTCATGCTAATGGAGCTGATGGGGACGTTGACTGCACAGAGAGAGGAAAAAAGGCTGGAAATAAAAGGGACCGTTCCAGCCTCTTGCAAACCTTCCTCTTCGGTGAAATGCTTGAGTGTCACAGCTGCACTAACTGTGCAGTGATCTTTGTTGCCATTAAGCTGATTATATCCACCGAAGGATTCATCCAACTAATCCCACAGTGCTGCAACTGGTTGCTTTATATTTAAGCACAATTTTTATTTTTTTCTCTAAGAAATAAAAGTCAGTTTGGCTTCACTGGACTCTCAAAATGGGTCGGGCTGTTACAGGGACCCACTGTTTTATGTTTGGTTGGTTAATACAGGGAAATAGGACACATTAATGGGCTCCACGTATTAATGGATGCACTCAGTTTGGGAGAGGTCTGTGCACATACTAGGACTCGGCAGCGTCTGGCGCAATTTTGGATGGATGTGCTGTGAAGGTGCTATGCTATTGCTATACCTTTGGCACTGCATCATTTTGTGTTTTGCCTGTGTGGGCATACCATACAGGCAGCAGCTTTGCATCTAACAGCAACTGTAATGAGAGAGATTCTGACAGATTGGATTGATTTAATTGATTTAATAATCAATTTAAATCTAGTTCTTGGTTATTTTTCTAAGCAAAGGTTGATTTTCATTGGTTAGTATCCATTAAACTATGTTCATTTGCAGCTAAATATAGCCTTTATAGTAAATTTAGTTCTTTTTGCTAATCAGATACACAATGCATGTCCATGTTTACTTAATTATGTAGTTTAACCTAGTTTATTCACATTCTTAATTTTTACATTTGAATCAGGCTAGAAAACAGCAAATGAAACATTTCTTCTGTTAGACTATTAGTTGTTTTGTTTTCTCTTGTGCCTGAGTACATCTGAATGGAAATTAGAATTTAATTTTAAAAAATCCTTACAAGGAAATTTTCAAACACTTCTTAAAAATAAATTAAAATCTCATCATAAATATGATGGGTTTGGTTTTGGAAGGGAAAAAATAAATAGAATTTTCTTTGTATTTATGAATAACAGTACTTAAAGGAGATGATGTCTGGCACATTCAGGTAGTCAACTTTTCTGCTCAAGTTTTGTTAACAAAGTCAAGGATTTTAGGAGCAAAATGAAGGAGCAACTGGAGAAAGACGAGGACCAAACATAGGCTTTAATTCTGTCATTAAGCATTCAGTGTTTGATGAAGTTTTGTCCTCTTTTCTCATGTTGTCTGTTGTCTACCCTGAGACTTTGGGCTTGACTTTGGCTGCCTAAGAAGCACACTTCCCATGTTCCAGGCGAACTGAGAGTGGAAAGAACATACTGTGTGTTCAGTGACATACATTATGCACGCTTCTCTATAATTTATTGCCATGATTTTCCTGCAGGGTTCTGCAGTATTCTTTGAATTTCATATCTTCTAAAAGCTATTCCTTCAGACATAGTGTGTAGTTATCACACAGATACTTCAACTTTTTGCAGTGCTCCCATGCTGCAGACATGGCTATCGTATACAAAAGCATATGGTCATTCTTTCCAATTCCTCAGGATTTTAAAGCTAGTAGATCTGTTGTCTCATACTTAATTTTTATCCATTAGTAGTCCAAAGCTGGTCTAATACCTCAAAAGAACAGTTAGAGGAGTTTACAGAGTGACTTACCTGCTCAGTAGTTTGACTTTCTTTAGAAAGTAGGCATCAGATGTGTGCTGCTTGAAAACATGTGTCGTTTTTCATTTAACTGTAGTGATTTTATGGAATTGTATTCTGTTGGGCCATCTCTTAGGTTGCCCTAACTTCAGATATATTAGGGAATTATTTTCTATTTTGGGGGGGGAAAAAAAAAAAGCATTGAATTTCATCCCTCCTAGGCAGTGATTGTAACTAACGTTACTTTGGTTTCATAGGAGTTTCTAAAAAAGAATTGTTTCACAATTCCAAGTACAACTTTTCATATAAGCTTTAAGGTCCCATTAAAACTGGTGGAACAAATTATATTAATTCCTTTTGGATTTTTGTCTTTAACACTTAATTGTTTAATTGACCAAGACTTGTAAAGCTGCCTGCAAGCGGTCCTCAGTAAAAGTGGAAGAAGACTGAAGATAGCCATCCAGAAGGCATGTGCCAGCATGCCAACCCAGTTGTGGTGTGTCTCCTTAGCCGCTGGGAGAGTCTCAGTTCACATCTTATGGTGTTCAAATTTTGGCTCTTCGTTATTTTTTCTTCCCAGATTACTAAATGAAGGCAAGATTCTCACTAAACATAGGCTTAGGCGAAGACAGATCTTACAAGAAGAGGGAAGACCTGGTGTGAAAAAGGACAGCATGTCCTAATAGTCACAGCATAGCGCTGGGAGCTCAGCATCCTGGAACTAATACTGGCTGTGGGCTGTGTTCCTCGTTTGACCTTGAGTAAGTCAGACAGTGGGTTTTTTTGGTATGTCTCAGTATCTGTAACTAACAAGGGAATACTATGTGCATATATCCTTGGGTCTTGCCTAGATTAATAAATCAATATTTGTAAAGTAAACCTTGATAAATGCTAACTGTGTTAATACGTGTACTTGAACCTTGCACAGAACTTTGGGAATGCACCTGCATTTCTGCTGTGCGAGTGGCTGGGGTACATCAGGGCCCTGGGCCGGGGTGGTCAGCAGCGAGAGAGACCGGTTTGGGTCATTTTCTTCCTCCCAAGGGACTGCCTGTAGCACATATCTGCAAGAAGGTCTTGAATACAACTTTTCCACTTAACATGCTCCCCCATCACCCACTGTCAGCAATGAGATTAAATTCTGTGCGACTGCAGAGGACGTTGCATGATTAAAATCCTCTTTTAGAAATTAATATGTACCATCGCTGTATAGTACTGTGCCTCTTCTCAGAGAAGGGTATTGTCTCCTGAGCACTCAAGGTGTGAAAAGCCACCAAGTGAAGCTATCTATCTTTGAATTTTATGCTGTTGCACAGTTGCTTCGATGACAGCTACAACTGCATAAAATCATAGGGACTTGGGGGCTTCTCCCTTCACAGGGTCACAGAGATGTGGAGTAAGTTTTGCAGAACAAGCAACAGAATAGCAAAAGGAGTGTTTGAACTAGAAGTCCTGCTTACAGCAGAAAAGGTTTCCTGAGGGGGAAGGATGGTCGAAGTCCACATTCACCCATTCTCCTTAGGAAGCATCTCCCATAATTGGGTATTCTGAAAAAAAACCCCACTTTGCCTTCAGGTATTGCACAGCTTTTCCTTACCTTGCTGCCTGTATCAGCCCAGAGAAATACAGTAATCAATGCATTTTCGTATTCAAATTCAGTCTTCATTAGGCATCAGACATTGATGCAGCCCACAGAAGGGCTTTACTTACATAAACTTTGCATGCTTTTGGTAGATACATTTAGGTATGCAGGGCTGCTGCATTCGGTACAAACTGAAGCAGTTGAGCCATCATTTCCATTCTACGTTAGGTGCTGGGAGTCTTTGTGGCATGACCAGGAGGTGCAGTAGGATGAGTTATCCTGGATGGATTGACAGTTTTCTGGAGGAGCTTTTCTGGAAGCAGCTGATATTTGAATATCCATGTTTAATGCAGCTAGCAGGCTTTATGTTGCTTTGAGGAGGGCTGCAGCAGAACTGGCTGGCTCTGCTGAGAGGTGTCCCTTTCCACTCACACATCCTTGGTAGCTGTAGTGCAAAGCAGCTAATAGCAGTAAGTCCCACAGGTGTTCCCTGTCAATAGACACATGAATGTGATTTCTGCCAATTCCTGCAGTGAACCTGGTGCTCTGAATGAGGCTTTGGGTCTCATTGGTAAGTGCAAATATATTTGCTGGTGTGAATTATCCACCAATTGAGAAAGTGCTGATGTTGCCAGCCCACCCCACGGGGCTGGTGTCTGTGGGTGAGTTCTCCTGCACTTGTAGGGACACTCCTGTGGGCAGGGGTTTGCCCTACCAGGCTCTGTGGCTTCTCTTTAAAAGCTCTCTTATCCCAGCCCTTGCCAGCTGGGATAGGAAGTGAAAATAGCAACTGCGTCTTCTTTATGGCAATTAGTATTTTGTTCTAGAGCTGGCTTAGTGAAGACTGAAGAGATGTTCTCAGGTTTGTTCAGGGCTCCTTCAGCTGCAAGAGATTGTTTTAGGTCACTGTTAGCAGATGGAAATCAGTGAGGAGGATGTTGATCTATAACCCCTTTATCATTCTTTTACAATATATGAAGAAAACTTTGAAACTGTTTGTTTATTTAAAAAGGAAGGGAAGAATTCATCTTCTTTAAAGACAGAAGTCCTAGTTTTTATCTGTTAATTTTTTTCTAGCATATATTTAGGAGTTCATAAAAATATGTATTTCAGAGGGAAGAAATCTCATTTAGCGGAATGATTTTTCATTTGAGAGTGTGTAAAATTGTGGCTTTACTTGCTGTTAATGTTTGCCTGGCATTTGAGTTTAAAATGCTCTTGTTAGAGCACTCCTTCCACACTGCCTTCAATGGCTGATAGACAGCACTTCCACTCCTATTGCCAAGGCTTTCAGAGAAGATCTCCTGTGAAATTAGGTTTTACCAGGTTAGGGTTGCCTGGCTTTTTCTAATCTCAAAAAAAAAAAGAAGCAGGAACTCTGAACATCATGAAGTCTTTAAAAAACATAAAGGTTGCAAAAATTTTTCTTCCCTCCATCAGGAAAAGCAAGCTTTTTAAATATTGATCTTTTTCTGGACTGTGTTTTCTCTGCCAGCTTCCCATTGTGTTTGATTCTTCTTTTCCCTAAGTTGTACAGTGGACCCCGAAGGGCTCCAGGGACATGGTTTCTTCAGATCTATTGGCGTAGCATATTTCTGTGCTTCAAGCAGCCTGATCATGTCCCTCGCTTTCCTAATTTACTACAAGAGGGCCCTAGCTTATTGCTAGTGATTGTGCAGGAGCAGTGGGCTTTAAAAGAAGTTTGTCTCTTCAATTCCCTTAGTTCTGTTGTGTTCTTAAAAGTGAATTCAGCATGCCTTAGAGAAATAGCTGTCTTCAGAAGTGTGCACACTGGCCAACTCAGGTATACAGGCTAAAGGGGTCCAGGTTAAAAAAGATTACATAGGTTTGCGAGGCAGGCACATGTCCAGTGTGTCAGATCACAGGCTGGAAATGCAGCTTTTCTGTTGGACTGAGGGCTTCTGAACACGCTGGTGTGTTCCCTGGCCTGCATGGGCTGGGAAATGAGGAAAACCCTGAGTGCTTTTTCTAAGGCTGGGTCTGAAATGCCTGCTGGAAGGAAGCATCGATGTACTTTTGTTTATTTCTCTGTAGTACTTATTCCCCATTTGTGTCTGATACGATCTTTGGAATTAGATGCAATTCAGGTATTGTGTATGGTGGCTTTAAGGCATCTGTGTGGTTTTAGACTATACTTTTTCATGTACAGACAATGAAGTTGTTGTCAGGAGCTGCAGACTGGTGTACAGGAGCTGTTCTCATCTCATAATTCAGTCCCTGTTGTTGAAGCATATGCTTTAACTCCTGCTCTCCTGACCTGCCTGAATACTAGCTGCTGAGCCTCGGTCACACACACAGCCCTGCTTCAGCTTAATTCCCCACCTGTAGTTTGAGGCACGGGGACGACTGACACAGCTGGAAGGCACATGTCATGTTCCCCATTTTACAGGTGGGGAAACTGAGGCACAGAACAGTTGGGGTTCGGCCACTGTTTATGGCAGAGCTCCTTCTTCCCACGCTGTGCTTTCCCTGTCTCCGTAGGGAAGAAGGGCTGGAACTAAGACTCTGAACATGGATACTTTTGCCACAGGGAGGGGATTATGTGGCAGTCTGGATTTGCGCCTGCTGCTTGATGTTCTGAACGTGCATTTCTGCTAAAGCCTTTCCCTGGCTGCTGGCAGGCTTCTGGCTTCCAAGAGCTCAGTCCTGTTTTTCCTTCAGAAAACAGGGTATCTGGGGGAATTTATAAGAACACTAACTCAAAGCAGACATGTGGTTTCCAAAATTGAATCTGGTTTTCCATGGCTTTTAGCAGAAGGGTTGATTTGGGTCAAAATTAATGCAAACACTTGCATAGACCATTTAACGTTTAGTTTATGGACCTGTTAAGGCAGCAGGATAATCCCTTTAGATTACCCGTGTAATTCCTAGTGAATATTTATTTTAAAGTGACTTCAGTGCCCTTAGTCATTAGCAAAGGTTAGTAATGCATCTCACAGCTGCCAGACTCAATATGACAGCATTTGTCAATGGGAGGGTTTCTCCTTTTGTTTCCTTTTTTTGTTTGTTTGTTAACATTTCTCCAACTCTTGCCGGCTTAATCCCATGAGCTCACCTCTAATCACAGGGAAGCATCCGAGCTGCCTTTGCCGTGTTGACTTCCACTTGAGTGAGGCTAAGGAGGGTGCCTAATCCTGGGCTTTTCTCCTGCTGTCTGCCGAGGGTGTTGGGTACACAGCCTGCGTGGGCTGCCGGGGGGAGGATGGAGTACGCTGTGGGTTCAAGGACACGCTCCCGCTTTAATGTGCGCAGACATGCTCCCGCTCGCTCTCTGATTGGCAAGGTTAACTCGGAGAGGCTGCAGCTTTTTAAACTGATTTGATTAGACCCACTACTTTATCCCATTCCCTCCCCCACCACTCGGCCCACCACCTCCTGATCCTTTTAACACAGCCCTTGGTCCAATAACCAGCCAGTCTGATTTCCCCCCCCTTTCCAATTTTCGTGCTGAATTTTGACATTTTGTAAAATAGATTATGCAGCCCTACAAGGAAGATCAGGAGGCAGTGTCTTAGTCTCAGGGCTGTGTTTCATTGTGACTAGTTGAGAGGCTGGGATTTGCCTCCTCTTCCTCGCTCTGCACCTTTCCCAGCTCTCAGTGTACATGTGTGAGTTCAGGGACAAGAGGCTGAGGGCTCACGTACCCCAGCTTGGATGCTCATTGCCCTCCAATTCCTCCTTTCCCTGCAAAACCAGGGCTGGGGAGAATTATACAGTCAGCCCAAAATGACTTGGCACCCCAGGTCCTCTTCTGCTGTGGTATGACAACGTGTTCACTGTTTGCAAACAGAAACAGGGACAGCATGGACAGAGAACTCCCTTATCCTGTAGGAGCAAAATAATGGTGTATTTTGGTAGCAAACGTTACTACTTGGGATTACTCCGGGAGAACAGATCACCCGTAGCTTCAAGCTTACAGGCTGGCTGACAAGCGGGATAGGCTTGGAGGGGCTGGGAGAAGCTGTTTTGGCATTAATGCCTGCAGCCATTGGGACAGCAAGGGTTGAGTGGGCACCAGCCCAGCCTTTAAAGAGTATGTGACCCTGTTGCTGTCTTTAGCCGGTGTGCTTTAGCGCTTTGTGTGCTGCCAGTTTTCAATCCTGGGCTCCACCTCTGGTATGCAGTTTGTTTGTCATATTAAATAGTCCAGGGGAATTTGGAGCCTTGTGTACCTAAGTGCCTCTTGCCAAGTGTCTCTCGTCCTCCTATAAATTAAGTAAATAAAGCCTATAAATTACAGGCACTCACAAAACCAGAGAGCCCCAACTCACAGAAGAAAATTACTAGAGAGTGACCAGCACTGCTGAATTTTTGGGAGTCCTGGACTGATCCAGGGGAAGTAGCATCTCATCTCGTTATCACTTGCCTATTTGTTTTACCTGAACTGATCTAAGGTGGTGTGGGCTAGTCGAGCAGCTCGGTGCTGGCAGGGACCAAATCCAGCAAACAGGACCGACCCTACAGAGTCACCCTGGTGAAACAGCACAGAGTATAGACAATCCCCTACACGCAATGTATTAAACCTTGACATACTGCATTACTTAAGAGGTCTCAGGGAAAATTAAAACCCTTTTGACGGGGTTTTGCAATGCAGGGAAAATTTTAGTGACATTTAAAAGGTTTCTCTTGTGTTCCTCTAATGGGATAAATAAAAAAAGGCTTGTTTTAGGCCAGCAAATGGGGGGACAATCCAATTTCCCTGATTCCATCAAGACACTCTTAAAGCATTAGCTTGTGCAGTTTTAAAAAAACCCACAACAGACTGACCCCTCTGCCTGATGGCTTTGAAAAGTGTCCTGATGTGGAGGTATTTATCCTACACAACATGCTTCATCGAGGCACTCCAGCAGTGCTCCTAAATATACTCCTTTGTTATTAAACTATTTAGGAGGACAGCATGCACAGGAGGAAACACAAACACAAGTTCATTATTTACTGCGGCAATCCATGCTGGGGCTGTGCTCAGAGACTAATGCGTGATGACGTGCTCTTTAAATTTGGTACTTGGAAGAGAAAAAGGATGGCACTAACTAGTAACATTTCTGACGGAAGAATGAAACCTAAGCATGCCCTTAACTTTATGTTTTTAAGCATTGGTTTGGCTCAAAATAAATAAAGATTTCCCCCATGGAACGTTATATTTGCCGTTTGTTTCCATCAGTCAGAAAGATTAATGGATCAACACTTACTTCAGAGGGGGCTCTGGGGATTGATAATGGGAGATACGAAGCCTTTCACCTCGAGGTCACTGGTTCAGCTCTACTCCACGTCGGTTGCCACCACCAGTACCTGCCATCTGCTCCTCCCCAGCCGTCCGCCCAGTGTGAAATGGGCTGGTCCCAGTTCTGGGCGCTGAGGGCAGATGTCCGGGTCCCAGCGGGCTCCCTGGGCTGCTTTAGTAGGAAATGGGATGGACCCGCTCAGCTCAGCCCCAGATGTGACGGCAGCCCCAGCCTTCGGCTCGGACTGAGCACCACCGGGGAACTTGACCTTCTGCTGCACTTGTACGACCCATGAATGGCAAACCTGTTATTCCTGCCCTGTGCAGAATAGCTCATTCAAAAAGCAGGACATCCCTGAACATAAATCTGTCTGTTATAAAGTTGGCCGCGGTTTTCCCCGGTTGCCTCCAGATCCTGCTGAATTTCATTAGGAACACCTCTATTATATAGCACAAGGAGGGAGCAAGTGCTGCCTCTGGACTTTGAAAGAGCCCTTTAAAGTGAAGATCAATTTTGCATCTCACTCAATAAGTAATGACAGACCAAACTGCAAGTACTTAGTCCAGCTTTATTTTAATAGCACTGTGGCTCCATCGAGAAATCCCAGTTACTGATATAGTTTGATGTCCTGAGGCAGTTTTCTCCAGACATTTTTCCTTTTTTTCTTTAGTATTGGTACTTTATTAAAAGCTGTTTGGAAACCTGACTCTCTGTGAATAAGCAGTACCAATAAACCTTTTCCCTCTCTATTTATTTCTTCTTTCTTTCATCAGGGAACAGTCCCAATGATCGTAGGCTGAGAGGGGAGTTTTCAGAGTCTAACAGGTAGTTGTACTTGGTGGTGGATGATCAAATGAAAGAGCAGCTTCATGCCTTATAAAATAAAAAATGGTAAATCAGCTACTAATACAATTCACAGAGGCTGCTAAAAGGCTGTTGGATGTCACAAAAACAGCAACCCTTTGAGGCGATGAGACGGGAGCTTCTTAAGTCAACACGTGCAGTCAGCTTCTCCCTGGCAGTGGTCCACTTCGGGGCAGGATCCAGGCTCTGATGCCTTCCCCCTCTAGCAGACAGCTGTGAGTGTGCAAACATCCTCTCTAATTCCAGATTAGCCACAAAGAGGAGTCGGCATGCTTAAGAAACAAGCATGCTTGGGAAGGAAAGGCTGTCTGCAGGCTGCAGGGCACAGCACTGTCCTGAGATGCTTTGAGATGTCTGAGCAAGGTCCCTGGTACTGGGTTTTTCTAAAGGAGCAGGAAAAAAAAGAAGTGCCTTTCAAGCTGAGGGCCATGGGCCACTGTAACTCAGCTCCCCTGCTACCCCAGGCTTCCCCAAGCTTGGCTTAATAAAATCCAGATCTCATTAAATGAGTTCAGAGGATGGTTCAGACCATCTCAACATGGAAAGTTTTGATTTTGCACACCAAGCCGAGGAAGGTTTATGGGACCAAAACCAGGAGTCTCCAGAGTTATCCTCACCAACTTAAAAGAGAAAAAGATCTCTAAGCCGTTAGCAGCGCCTCTGCTCCTCCTGTGACACATTGCCATGTGCAACGTGGCTGTGCTTTTATTGCAACCGTGCCTGCAGTCATCACGATACTGCAACCTCCCTGCCAGGGCTCCAGCCGCTACTGCAGGGTTCTTGGGCATTTCAGCTGACCCTGCCTTTGCCCAAATCAGTGGAAATCAAACTCGTGGGTTCAGACAGGGCACTGCTTTAGCGCACACAGGGGTGCTTTCGCTGCTTTCTTTTGGATTTCTTTATCTCTAATGGCCACTCAGTTGTTGGCTTTAAAAGGACACTTTATACGAAGAGGATGTCCTGAAATGCAGAGTGGCAGCTCTGAGTCCACTATAGCCGGCAATTAAAAGTGCAACATCTCCTTGGCCACCCAGGGCTGTGGGTTCAAGCCTGCGTAGGAAAAGAGGTTATTTCCAAAGTCCTGAATCCCTTTAAATAAATATAAGCCAGCGTTTGCCTTGAAGTCAGAAAGGGTTCAGGTGAACTGAGCAGTGGCAGCAACACTCTCGGCTTCCGCTGTCTCCCATCCAACCTGCTAAATTTAGCAGCCTAATCAAGCTTCCTTCTCTCTCTTTAATCAGGTGGAGCAAGTGGCATGTTGACTTGCTGGTTGGTGCTGGATCCGATCCTGCTCGCAGCATTTCCAGCCCCTCAGTAGTGACCGGGGGAGCCATATGCGGGGGAGCAGCGTGTCTGATAGGCCACCGCGGCAGCGCTTCCACTAATCTCTCTGCTCCCATCCACACGTGCTGTCCTGATATCCGACAGCCGGTCCCATGCAGGCACGGTGCCAGCAGTGACTTTACAGGCTTTGTGGCAGAGATTATTTAAAGGAGATTAACCCTTCTAAACCCCTTAGATTTTAATTATTTCTGTATGTATTTATAAAACCTGCAGTCTGCTAGTTCCAGGGCACAACTGCCCCAGTCCCCATCCTTAACCTGGATTCGTGAATGTACAATGCAGCCATATTACAGGACGGGGGCTGGACTGGACAGGGATCGTTTGACTTATTTATTGCCATTCTGGAACAATTCACATCTGGGATGAAAATGAAATGTTATGGTTTCAAATTGTAAAAGGAGCTAATAATTCGAATGACTTTAAAATACTAGCACTAACACTGCATTAATTGAATTGTTTGAGTCAATGCGGCATCTCTCACTAATTGTTTTGGTTAAGGCAGCTCTGTCATTAATGCATACTGTTGCCTCTCCACTGCCTGTGTTGTGAGCATGGAGCACCCTGCTTCCCTCTGAAGACAGGGCTCTCTGTAGGGTTCATGTATTGGCAGCCAGAAGAAGGAAGACCTGTTCTTCCAGTCAGTCTTTTAGCAAATTTTTAATATGCACATTAATGCTGTGAAATGATGAAGTCTGGAAAACTGTCATTGCTAACAGGTACTGTTAAAAGGAGAAAAAAAAAAAGGGGGTGTGCACCTCCATCCTTTCATGCTTTCTCTCCTATTTGTCATGTTAGTTAGTGCTGGGCTAGTTAGTTTTTTAGAGTTAAGGAGTGATGGAGGGAATGTTTCCACTCTTCATGTGAGCTGTAAAATCCAAATGAGACTGGAAATATCTTATTTCTGTTTCACAGAGCAACCTGGCTAATCTCAGGTGATACATACCTTGCAGAGGTGGGAAAAACAGTTAAAGAGTTGGTAAGCCATTGTCACTGAGACTGCTGGATCAGAGTTACTCCAGAGGCCACCTCTCAATACGGGTTACAGTCCTGGCATGAGTGCTGTAGCTCTAGTTCTGAATATACTAGGATTGTTGCTGAAAAAATTACAATATTTAAATGTATATCTGCCTGGTTTGTAAATGCAAGCATAAAAGGTGGCTGTTAGAAGGAAACAAACCCCACAGCATTATGGACCCCAATGATCTGAGAAAAAAATAGGTCGTTTTGAATACATTTCTTAAAATCAGATTATTTTTATTTTTTCTTGTCTCCCGAGCAAGGAAATAAATGCAGACAGTGCCAAGGAGTCCATAAATAAATTTCGTTCTTGGAGAATCTCTTTAATATGCACACAGTCCTGCTTCTGTAGTAGTGAACGTTTGACCAGTAGCAATTAATTTCTTATCACAGTCTTTCTATGAGGTAAGAAAACATTAGTGTCTCCATTAGGAGGTGGAGAACGGGAGCGCTCCAAAAGCAAATGATGTGCCCGGCTTCTCTCCCCTGCCCCACGGCTTGCCAAGAGCTGCTGGAGGGAGAGGGCATTGCAGCGATGCCTCTCCTGCAACGTGGCTGGATGCTCCTCTCCAGGCAGATCTGTCCTCCTAATCAAATGAGAGACTCGGAAAACATTCAATATCTGTACATTTCAGAATAAATATTGTTAAGCTAATGAATATTCAACCGCTTACTCTGAAGCACACAGTATTTCCTTTAACGGCAGGTGGTAAAATAAAGAAGAAAAAAAATTAAGGTCCCCGGTATAAATCTCTTCTGTCTAGAAAGGATGAAAAGAGGGCTTTTTACAAAACCAGCCTTACAGAAAATAACATATGATCCCATGGCATGTAGATCAAGGCAAAGCATCCCAAAGGTTAATATATCTTTTCTCGTTCAAATGGGTAGGATTTCGAGCTGAAAGTGCCAGACCCGTGCGTTCAGCCCCGTGCCCAGGGGAGGGGGAGCGGGGAAGCAAAGGGTTAAATTTCGGGGCTGTAGAAGCAGATTGTGTTTTCCTTCTATGATGTGGGCTGACAAGACATCAGTATTCTATTCATCTGTTGGGAATTAGGCTGTTAATCCAATCAATGACTCTTGAGCGAGCTGCAGCCTGCCTCCCCACTGGGGAACAATCGGATCAGACGGGAGATTGTTTAAGAGCACAGCGCGGTCCCGGTGTCAGGTGGAATTTCCAAGCGTTCCCTAGTGAATTGGGGATGGGAAAGCTGTCTCAGCCCATTTATCCTGCCCCTTAAATAACCAGGTATCTGCCTCAGCCACACTAAAGTGATAAAGCAGTACAAGAGCTACTAACTTTTACGCGAGGAAGGGGCAGGGAAGCACCCTGAGAAGAGAGATTTTAGCATCTTGCCCTTAGGAATATTGTCCTGTTTGCAGCCTGGGATTGTGTTTGCACAGTTTTGTTGGAGGCTGGCTCAGCTGCAGCGCTGTGACACTTGTTACGGGTCTAGGCACTGGCTCTTTCCAAACACATTTTTGATCTCTGGGCTGAGGAAGCCCGGAGCTTCCTGGCAGCTTTTATATTGCACCAACACACTTCTTTGATGACCAGAAAGATGCCTGATGCTGGAAGTAACAAGCAGTAGCAAATATTCTTTGGAGCAACCTATAAATACATACGTACAAATACACAGCTGTGCTCAGAATGCTGGCTGCAAATTGGGGTGAAAATGCTCAATAAGAAAACAGCCTAGGAAAATGATCCTAGGAAAACAGGAGAGTTTCAGAGCCGCTGTGTAGATTCAGAAATCAGTTTGTTCTGCAGTTAAAACCAGCCATGTCTACAGTGGGGTATTGAGATTCTGTATCTGCGCCAGCAGCACTACATGCTGATGATAGTAGATGTGATAAATCCCATTGAAATTGCACTTGGAAATTTAGGTACACCACCAGTTAGAAACTAGGGCGATGAGGGATTAGCGTAACCCTGGCACGCTGAACTCCTCGGGCCGGTGACGTTTGGGTGCATTAGCAGATGCAGGCTTCAGGAGGGAGCGAGTGGCAGTTCCTGGGCATCATATTCTTTCTGAGCTTTCTTAGATCTGGTTTTAACAGCAGCTTTGCAAGTGGAGGGCTCCTCCAGATTAGTGCACCTAAATGAACCATGAATATGAGCCCAGGCAGCAAATATGAATAGGGAGGTCCCCAGACAGAAAGATCCCCAGCTCAGAGGCTTGGCTTTGAAGGGCTTCAACATCCCTCTTCCCTTGATCATAATTTTGAATCAAACAAAAGCTAATGCAATTTTCTTTGCCTTTCAGTAGCAGATTGTGCTATAAGGGTCCATGCCATTAGAAATGTAATAATTGCTTCTCTATGCAGATCTAATTTATCTGTGAGGCACTTAGAAGATAGGCCAAATGATAGCCTGGTGGTATGCTCTGGAGAAGGGCCCAAGAGGTGATGATAAAGATCTATCTAGCACCTTCCATCCTTACAGATATCTGCCCAGCACAGTGCGGGAAAAGATCTGAATGGAAGGAAGGGGGCAGAGGAGACAGCTCTTGGAGAGGGACAGCTCAGTAAGAGCGGGGTCCCCGCCAAGCCTACCCACATGCAAGGGAGGTGGAAGATTTAATTGGGGAACCAAACTTACGGGACATCCAAGCCCTGCGCTTGTTAGCTTGGGCTATTTGCAGTCCCCAAATAAGAGCTGCTTGTGACCAGTGCATGGATTTTGGTTTTGCTTCTGCCAGAGGTTGCTCTGTATCCTTTGTCCCATGGCATTGGTCCTTGGGGAGTGCCTGAGCTGCCTTCGAGCTGGTACCAAGGATGCACATCATGATGTCTCACAACAGCCTACACTTAGCATTATCAACCGTAACCTTACAAGCACTTCACAAACACCAGCTAATTAGTTATCCTCGTACGGGCCACACAGTCTGAAAAATGGGGAGAAAACGTAAAAGTCTGCTTCATTTTCCCAGGGTTGGATCTATTTGGCAGGGATCGCAGGAGATAAGACCGATGAGGTGATTAAGAGTGTTTAACAGCGCTGGGTCCTGGGCAGCATGGATGGGCCAGAGGATCGGACTCTAGATGTTCTGGCACAAAGCTGTTAGATGGTCTCGTTTCTCAAATTGCGCTGCCTCTGGTACTGCTTTAAGGCTCAGGAGGCAATTAAAAGCAAAAGTCTAGGTGCATGTGGGTGCACGCAGGTCTAGGGTAGGGATTTTAAAAGAACAGAATCAAATTTCAAACTAAACCATTGCTTTTCTATGCCAGCATTTGCACACACACAGATCCACTCATCTGTCTGCTTCGATTGGACAAGCATTCATTTTATATGTATTAATGTACATGTCCAATGTCCAAACCCAGGCTGGTGTGTGCAAAAGCAGCATGTAAATGAAAATAGAGGCTGTCTTGGGGCCATCCACTGAGTTGTCTGGTGGAGTTTGGACTGGCTATATTAGCCCGCGTTGCCTGGTTTTACGTATTGGTGGGTATTAGCATGTAAATTCTGGTATGCTTTTAGCAGTAGTCTCACCCTCAGTCATCTTGGGGATAAAATTTCAGAGAGAGAAAAAGATGATGAGGTTAAAGTAAATTGTTGGGAATTTAAAGTCTAAAGTGGAAATAAATGAGAAATAAAACCCTTTTTAAAAGTGGAGGGAAGTATTTTCTTGCTATTTTTCATCTCCCTGGCTTGAGTGAGTGTGTGTCGTGAGGCTGCAGAGATTTATATTCACAGCTCCTAAGCACCGGTGCTTGTTCAGAAGCTGTATTATTCTAGCCCTTTTTATTCACTCACCTTCTAAAGATGTAGTGTAAATATTTATCTTCCCTTTGGCCCATCCATGCTGCCCAGGACCCAGCGCTGTTAAACACTCTTATCACCTCATCAGTCTTATCTCCTGCGATCCCTGCCAACATTTGGAGTCTGTCAATGGGAATGAGCGTGCACCTTAAAAGGTGCCACAAATGAACAAAAAGAAGAGGTGATGCAGGGGAAAGAACACCTTAAAATAAAGAGTGCGTGTGCTATCCCTCCAAAGGGAAAGGTTAGTGTATATGTTTTCTGCTGTGCTTTTCATGCTTATGGTGTCTGTGCTTGGAGATGTGTTTGACGGCACAGAGATGAGGTCTCAGTGTGGACCAGCACTCGAGGAGGTATGGAGGTCCTGTGCAGACCTCACAGCTGGTGTGGAGGGCTGTCCAGCCCCAGCTTCGTCACCGATATGGGGTCTAGCTGGACCAAAGTTCGCCCAGGTAACCGGCATGGTTTTGTTTTTCCTCTTTCTGTACTTGTGCTAAATAAAACATGTGAGATGGAGGAAGAGACGGTGTCTCCCTTAGGGCCGCCCTCCTACTCGCAGAGTTTTCTGTACGCAGCTTTGAGAGCAAGTGAGGTGGGTCTGGAAGACCAATGTTTATATAACACTGTTTTTAAAACTGTCCGGTGAAACCAGCACAGTCACACACTGGCACATCAAGGTCTGCTTGCCATGGCGAGGCAGGAGGAATCATGTTTTATAGCATGTGCAACATCTCAGCAGGGCTCAGCCAAGCCATTTCCATGTCTCTGCCCCTCAGTCCAGAAACCTTGTGTTAGGTTAAGCAGGGTACAGAAATTCCCAAGCAATGAACATGGGATGGCAACACTGATATAATCCTATCACTTATAAGACAAAATTGACGTGCAGTAGCCATAGTACCACTTAACGGATAAGACAGTTGGTCCATCTGCGCTCGGTCCATCTTCTCTCATTTCTCTTGCTTAAATTTCTCAGGAGCAGAACAAAATCCTGTTATCCAATAAGTTACCCGCTGGTAGTTAGATTTTCATTGAGTGACATCTGTCACAGACCATGGATGTAAGAGGTACCAGTGATTTTGTAGCATCTTTGTTTTGATGGCTTTGGTAGACATGGGCATTTGGTTTTATTTTTGAAGTATTTGGAAACACTCTTGTCTCCCTTGAAGGCCGTGCAGCTTGGCTGTCATCCTGCCATGGCCAGATGTGCCAGGAGGCTGTAAAAGGCACCAGGGATGGCATGCAGTGTTAGGAGGCAAGAGGAAGGCTTGGAATCAATCTGTGGTTGGTCGGTAACTTGCACGTGTGGAACTGAGCGCTCCTACACTTGAGTGTGTAATGGTCTTTCCTTCCTTTCTGGTCGTCTTCTGTCTGCCTATATGGGTCCTGCCATTTCCACGAGCTCCTCCTTTTTATAGACAGGGTATTGCTAAAAGGTCTCTGGAACAGGTACCTGCCAGTGCCTTGCAAGCCAAAAGCAAAGCTGTACGGAAACACGTATTACTGCTTTGAGCCTGGCCTTTTCCCCTTTTGTGTTGAAGTTCACTGAATCAGAGCTCCGATTGCCTCCTTTTTAACCTGTCGCGTTGGCATTACTTCAGCTGATGTGTGATGTTGAAAGGGCATTTCTCGGAGGCATCCTGGCATAGAGCAGAGCTCAGCATTGGCCCCAGAGCTGCCCATCTCTTCTTCTGCACTCCCTGACATCAGCTCCCCTATTCAGCACCTTCTCTTTGTGCTCCTGTCATGCTACAGAAGCTCATATTGGGAAAAAAAAGTCTCTAATTTCTTTTAACATGCCTTAGCACGGAAATGATAACACACCCTGATTCCCTAACTTTCCATAGGCACAGTTTGGAAATAACTGGTTACAGTATTCAGGTTTTTACATTATAGATTTATCAAATGATTGGTTTCAGTGTGTATCGACAGACTCTGGGTCTTGTTGTACTTGCAGCTCTGTATGATTTACAGTTCCGTAATCTGAAAGCTAAATTGGAGAGAGAAGTGAACAACCATGATAAACAGCCCCCTCCAATTCGGTGCTTTGTATAAAATAAACCAACAAGTATCCTGATGGGTTTCGATGGAGAAAAATTAGCTGGCCCCTCTTGCAGGCCAGATGAGTGAAACAGTCCATCTGATCACCGCCGGCATCTCTGCGTTCCTTCTGGCTGCAGAGGATGCGCTCCTGGCTGCAACATGGCAATCTGGTGCCAGCGATCCTGGGCTGGGCCGGTGCCATTAGCCGGTGCCCTGGGCAGGGTGCAGCGGGGTGAGGACAGAGGCTGTGGCAGGCTGTTCCTGTCCACTCGCCGTTTGGGGTCATTCGTCCCAACAGAGGCACATCCTGGGAGAAAGACATACCACACCTTGCCTAGGATGCTCCAGAAACCACTGCTTTCTGTCGCACATTGGGAAATATCCCTTGCATCAAGGCCAGCTACAATTCACCTTAAGACCACTTCTGCACATCTTGTTTTGTTGTAAAACAAACATTTCCAGCACCTGGTAGGCGATATTCATCTCACGTAATTTCCGCAATGGGAGCTGTAATCCTCACTTTCATGGCCCATCTTCGATTAGTTTCCAGGTGTGACCATTTTGCGCTGAAGGCTCAGAGTTGCCGTACCTGGAGCCAAGCACTGTCCTCAGAGCAGCCAGGCATGTCAGGCTCCAATTAGCCACGGTCCTCTGAAAAGCCAAATCAGAGGGATTGAGATCAGCAGGCTCCAGAGGGCATTTCAAGGCCCTTAGTGAGTGACCACACTAGAGCTTTTTCCATTTACCTGGATTAAAATTTATCACAGAGAAAATACAAGCAAATAGCATAGCATCTGAGAAGTATAACAAATAGCATTTGGCCAGCCGTCAGCCTCAAAGGGGAAAAAAATCCACAGCATAAATAAAGTGTAAACAATGTTTGCATAACATTGGATTAATAGTTCTTTTTAAAAACCTCACTGGGATTAGGGAGATGCATTTCGTATGCTGGGACTTGCGCTCTCTTCTTAGCCCAATAGATGCCAGAAAGTACATCTAAGAGAAATAAAAAGCCTCGTTAGCCCAAAGCCTGCTGCTGAAGCAGCAGTGCTTTACGCAGGCCTTTGGAAGAGGAACAAGTGGCTGTAGTATTCCTGGAGCAGTCCTATGTATTTTATAAGGAGTTTTGCAGCAAAGTGTTCCCATGGAAAGGGATTTCTGCTGCACATCTCCAATCCCATTCACCCACGGGTTTTCTCAGCTACAATTTTGAAGGTGGCGATGCAGAGGGGAGCTGGCTTCCCATCCCCCAGCACACACACAGCCCACCTATTTGAAAGCCTGCCTTTCCAATAACTCATTCGTAGCGCTCCCGCCTCTTCCTCCCCAGCTCTGCTCCGTATTTTGCTGAAGTCAGTGCCGGCCCTGTCACTCCTCCGAGCAGGCATGTGCTTAAGGACCGCTCAGGGGCTCTGGATCAGATCGGTTACCTTATTAGTGTGGAATAATCAATGGATGCCGTCCTTGATTCCTTCAGTTGTTTGGTTTGAGGTATCTTCTAATGACACCCATTTGCATGCCGCTCCCCACAATTTGGGCAGAAATAGGCTCCTGAAATAAGGTGCCTCCAAATGTTGGTGTGAGTGCCACGAATGGGGCACAGCGGCATGTGGAAGGAAAAATCTCCCTGACACACATTTTCCCCAGCAAAGACGTGAAATGGATGTTTAGGCAGCAGATGGCCTGTTACATCTGGCTTTTCTCTTTTGTCCCTGTTGCTCCTTTGGTTGTGTTGGTGCAGTGTTCCAGAGCAAAGCATGGCACCTTCCACCCTGAAACACAAGTCGTTCCTAGTTCCTCAGCAGAATAAGGTTAATATCAAACAGAATAACAGGCTGGGAAACCAGAAGTCCCCAAACAGCAACAGGTGGGATTTCTACCTGTTTTCCTGTTCTTCTTTTCCCTTTCGCCTGCTCCAGAATCCACAGCAGGCTGTAGCATTTGCACCTTAATCCCAAAGACGATGGTAATTAAAAACTTAAGTCTCCATAAACAGATGCAAATAAATTAAGGAGGCAAAGAACTGAATTAGAGGCTAATCCTGGTGGGGTAGTGAAAGCAAAGGGGCCAGTAATTCTTTCCTTCTGTTATTTCACCTGTTCTTGTGGCAGGACGAGGCTGCGGCACGGTGTGGTGCCTGGGTTTGCACTGCTGGGCGTGCCACGTGAGAACCAACCGCTCACCAGCAAAGCCCTGCCCATGCTTGCCGAGTCTGGGAGCGGGACACGTTTTCCAAACCATTGCAGCTGATGCAGTGGTGTACATGTTAGCTTGAAGAGGGAGCTGTGTGCCAACGTCTTCAAATCATGCAGTTTGCTCTGCCCTTGCACTGTAGGTGTTTCACAAGGATGAGTTCAGCAACCGGCTCTCATTCCCAAGTGTTGTGTGTAGCCCTTTCCTCACCCTCGTACAGCAGGGATGCCAGCAGCCCAACAGAAATTATGTGGGCTTTGGGTCCCCCTTTGTCCAGACCTGAATTCTGAAGAGCAAGGACCTAAGATTTATTCAACTGGAAGAAAAGTGGAGTTTTCCCCTGTGTGCTCCCTTGTGCTGAAGAGTGCAGCACACTGAGCTGTGCCAGCGTCCCGGTGCTTTACCCTTCTCTCGAGTAGCTAGCCAAGGCTGGGCTTGCACAGAAGCGTCTTGCACTACAGCATCAAGATTAGCGAGGGTCCCAAAGTAAAGCCATAGGACTGAAATCCTTCATTTTTATGGGCTGGAAGTGATAACGCTATGAACTGAATTATACTCATGTCATGACGTGATCCATGCATGCTTATGCATGGATAGGTATTGATTATCCATCAATATGGATTGATGGTGGATGATGATTCAAAGCCTGGCTGCCAGGTAGCTGGGTGTCCTGGGCTGTTTATCTAGTCAATTAAAATATTGCTGGGATTCAGCTTATTTCTTTAAAACTGGGATTTACTTGTATCCCCACAACGTTACCTATACCTCTAAAATCAAGTCTCTCTCTTTTTCAGGATGGGGAAGGCCAGACTGCACTCCATTACGGTAAGCTGCCTTTCAGCTTGGGTTTTCCCTCTTAACAGGATGGATTTGCAGCTGGAGTAAATGGTCTACGTACAGAAAGCAAATTTCAGCAGAAATATGAGCAGGGAAGCTGGATTTGATTAACCAGCGGCTACCTCCACCGGCAAATCCCAGCATGGTATGAATAGGAGCCCTGAGAGAAGCAGCGAGGAAGGCTGCTGTCCTCCCTTTGTTCTCCTCTGCAAATTTAACCTTAAAGCCTTCCTTTTCCCCCAATTAATGATGCACTTTCTGCAGAGTTTGTCCTGTGCGCCTGTCTGTCTTCAGGACACAGTTGTGCTACCTCCAGACCCGGGAGTGGCTCTGGTTAGCGGATGCTAAGTCCCTTAGCCATCGGGGGGTTGAGAGGAGGGTCTGTAGTGGCTTTAACAGGTTACGCAGGTAAGGGGACGAGCAAGATGGCCTTCACTTCCACGTGTCCTGGTGACAAACCTGTTTGATCGCAGCTGAGAGAGCAGCAGCTTCTCTACTACCAAAACCAGCAGAGTGAAGTTACAGTTTGTGTCCCTCCTACAATTACATGCTAATTAGATACGCGATTTTATAGCAATCTTTTTAATTGAAAGATTGTTCTATCTCCAAATGAGAAAAGTAGAGACTAAAGTGACACATGCGGTGCTGATGTGCGGGGAATAGGAAAAAAGTATCGATTTAATCTCTGTCATAATTTTTTCCAAAATTAAGACATACCCAGTTATTATTTTATACTCTCTTGATGCCTGTCACTGTGTAATTAAGAGCATACTTGTCATTCTGAAGTGTTTGTGTCTTTTTCTCTCTTATGATCTCTCCACAAGGACATTAGCAGGATGGCAAAATTGCTTTGCAGACCATCAGTCCAAGACACAGCATTTGGATCTGGATCTAAACTACTAGATTCCAGGGCCCCCGAGCCGAGACTGTAATTACAATAATGTGTGATTTCTCCCCATGTGATCTTTCCTGTAGGATACTTTATTTTTCAAATTCTTATCATTCCGACTGAAGTAGCAAATCTCTTGCTTAGTGCTGCAGTGTCCGCAGAATGACAGTACTCAATACCACGTTGCCTCTTTCTCTGCCCAGCTCATTCTACATATTGGGCTTTCTCTCTCCCGGGGAGATGCTTTCCCGTGCTCCCAACTCTGGCACTGACATCTGCCTACCGAGGGGTACACAGTGGATTGTAGTAGGTTGTGCAAAAGCGTAGCATGTGTGTAAGTTATCCAAGAGCACCTGCTTCAAGCAAGTCCAATATGTGAAAGTAAAGGATGGATGCATCACCTCAATGTAAATCATTTGCAGGTGGATTCCTCTGGCTGGTGGCTGAAGCTGGTTGTTTAACACAAGCAAACAAATGTAACTGATTTAATTAACATTATTTCAGAAAGAGTTTCTCTGATCCACCCTGCCAGCTCAGATGTTTCAATAATGACAGTTTGCCAGGGTTTTTTTCCCAAATGTTTTAAGTGTTAAAATTTTTTCTTCCCCTTGAGTGTTATCACAGCTCCCCTTCCTGTAAGTCATCTTTGGGGAAGCCTCTCTGGGTCACTGGCACACAGGTCTGGTGTGCCCGCGGGTGCCCCGCTGTCGCTGGCTGACCATCACTGCACCCAGGCTGTCCTCATTCCCTTACTTAGCTGATCTGGTCATAAATCACCCCGATCTTGAAAACAGCTTGTTAAATGAGTGAATGGTTTTGATTCAAGTGGCTATTTGCCTGAAACTAGAACTCACTGAAAATCTCACGATCTCGGTAAGCGCTTCATAACCAAGCCGTTAATTGCAGCAGAGAGGCATGAGAGCTCGTCTGAAAACTGTCTCTGGTGGCGCTGAGCAGAGCAGTGCCTTTACAAGACCTTCCCTTTTGTTAGAGGCTGTTCAGGGAAGGGTTAAATCCAGTGAGCGAGGCCAGCAAGACAGCCACTGCTTTTAGGGTGTCTCCATCCCTTTTTATGAGCCAGCGTGGCCTGACAGCTGTCCTTGTGGTGACAGCTCTCCTGATTACAGCCGGTATCAAACTGCATCCTGCGGCGGGTTATAAATCCTGCCTCCTTCCGATCGGCGCTGACCCCGGGTTTAATCGGAGGTTAAGTGGAGGCCAGCCGGCAGCGCAGTCCGAAGGCACCGGCTCGCCGGTGGGACCCACCACCAGACCAGCTCTCCGCCGGGCGCTGAGGCTGGAGGCAGTGGTCGGTGCCATGTTGATCGGTATGAGCACGGTCTCCCCGCTAAACGGCCCGTTAGTCTTCAGCTCCTCTCCATCCATCCATCCACCCACCCTCCGGGAATACTAAAATCATTGCCACTGCCTCTCCCAGAGGAAATCAAGGCTTCTCCGAGCACTTGTGGCCACGTGGCCACGGAGTGGGCAGGCTCTGTATCCTCATGGGCGCTCTGGCTTCCCTGCAAAGCACCATCTGTTCAGCTCTTTCTGTGCCGTGGCAGGGCAGTGGGAGGGGACGCTGGAGGGAAAATAAATAATAAAAAAAAAAAAAAAGAAATTCATCATCTGAACCCTGAGGATTAATGGAGTCGAAGGGCGAACTGCGCTGAATGGAAATTCATCTTCACCCGTGCCAGTGTCAGGGCTGCCACTCCAGCCCTTGACAAATCGAGGGTCCCAGGGTGCGATAAATCCAGCAGCTGTGCTTCTCCCCAGGGATGTCCCCGGCCCATTCGGGGACATGGGCTGTGCCCGCCAGCGGCACCAGACAAGGAAGCCACCTTTCCCCATGCAGGCACCAGGTCCCCGCCCCCAGGAGCTGCGGCTGCAGCTTCCTTGGCACCCCTGGAAGTCTGCTTTCTGCAGGGCTGCTCTGCAGTCACCCCGGGACGTGCCCCCCAGCCCTTCAGCTCACCCACACCCCCCACCTGCTTCTTCATCAACCCCTTCCCCCCCTTTTTTCCCCTTTTTTTACGTTTTTCAGTATAAGCTCGGATCACACGTCAAATTTATTTTAATTAAACATTAAACTGCTTGTCCCTTTAGGTCAGTAGAAAACTGCAGAGTAATGCAAAAGACACTCGAATTACTACATTTAACGACAAAAAAGAGTTAGTTGGTTACGCTGTAAAAGCGCCTGAAATATAATTCAAAGCAGTTGCTACCAATGCGAGAGGAAGCTGCCGGCTTCGCGGTCTCGTAAGGCATGTTGGGGATGAAGCAGTTTTCAGCTTCACTAGGATCTGCGTTGCACAGGCTTAAAGGAAAATCCAGGGACTGGGAATTCTGCTGATATCAGCCAAGCCCAGCTCTTCAGTGCTAAGAGTTTGCCTGGTTCTTTTTTTTTTTTTTTTTTT
>NW_008795025.1:3353487-3365858 GCF_000699145.1 Aptenodytes forsteri | reverse complement strand
GCCCAAGCCAAGCTTTTAGGTCATAAGTTTTTCCTTGTTTTTTTTTTTTTTTTTTTAACATTGTTAGGCAAGGTTGGAGAGGGAGCTGGAAGCTGCCAGGCTGTCCTCGGGACAGGGAAGAGCTCAGGTCAAACTTGATTCTGTCTTGGCAGAGTAAATCGGGGTTGAAAAAATAGTTGCTTGCGGACATATGGGTTAGAAATAACAGCGGTGTGCCATTACTGGCTGTCCATGGGCACAGGCATGTGCCCCTGGAGCTGGTGCTCAGGGAAAGTCCAGCCAGAAGC
Organism: Aptenodytes forsteri; assembly: GCF_000699145.1. Classification (NCBI taxonomy): domain Eukaryota; kingdom Metazoa; phylum Chordata; class Aves; order Sphenisciformes; family Spheniscidae; genus Aptenodytes; species Aptenodytes forsteri. The sequence goes on along the minus strand of NW_008795025.1, from coordinate 3,365,571 downwards.
TAAAAACTATCCAAATTTTCTGCAAGGAGAAATGATGGATGAAAGCAGGGAGCGAGGCAGTACTGATGATGTCCTGCCTGGGACATGCTGCCTGTGGAGACCTGGGAGGTTCAGAAGGCAGGTGAGGGGCAGGGGTTTATAAATGTGTTATAAATTATAAATGCATTATAAATTCTGGGTACAAAAGCAGGCAGGGAAGGCTTTCCCAGGCAGCACTTTGGGGTTCCCTGCGGTGCTGCAGTAGTACTCGGGGCCCTTCCCGGGGCCTGTCTCCAGTCTTGGAGCATTAGCCAAACTGTGCCCAGGCACCCTGTGCATCGTCCCAGGTGATGCCCTGCAAACCACCCAGCTCCCAGTGGCACCGTGGCTGGGCTGCGGGCTCAGGGGTGATGGCTGCACCAGTAACACCCTCTCAGGACTGCTGACTTTTCATTGCTTTCACTCTGTCTTTTCTCTTTCCTTTGCACTATTAAATCCAAAGGCAAGTAATACATTGAGTACCAAACACTGCCCCGACAAATGATCTGCTCCGCCTGGCCAGGTGCTGAGACGGCGTTTCCTGCCTCTGGCACATGCATGGGAAGTGGCCAGCTATAGCGCCGCTCCAGAAACATCCATCACTGCCGCCTCAGGTCAGGATCCCCAGACTAACCCTTCTCTTTCTCCCTCCAGCTGCTGCCTGCGAGTTTTTGGACATCGTGGAGCTGCTGCTGAAGTCAGGCGCTGACCCCACACTCCGGGACCAGGAGGGCTGCCTGCCGGAGGAGGTGACAGACTGTAAAGCCATCACTTCAGCTCTGCAGCAGCACACCGCTGGCAAGACCTAATCCCGCGATGACGCATGGCGGGGAGGACAGAGACACTCCACAATAACCCCCCTTCTCTTCCCCCGCTGCCCTCCGAAACGCCTTGGGGGTTGGAAGGGGAGCTTTTAGAGCACAGGGTCTGGCTGGGCTCTCCAGCACAAGGGCCGGCTGGCCGAGCACGTATCCTGGGCAGGATGGGATCAGGGTTTTGCATGCTCTGACATTTATCAGTATTTGGGGGGGAGGGAGCGAGGGAGGGGAGCGAGGGCCTAGAGAAGGTCCCAAGTATTGTTTTAATGTATTAAACACAAGTATTGCATTGGATGTCTCACCAGAGCAGCCTGTGCTGACTGGTCGGCTCCTCCGTGGGGAGGGGAGGGCTGCTGGGCCAGGTGAGATGCTCATCTCTCCCGTTTGGGTGAGTTTTGGTTGGTTTTTTTTTTTTTTTTCCCTGGGTCCAAACAAAACATTATAAATAAAAGAAAAGCACAGTGTTGGGACGGAGCCTCTGCGTGTTTGTCTTGCAGGGATTGGCTTGATTCCTTGGAAACAGTAAGGATGGGAGGCAGCACAGAGCTGTTGTAGCCCTTGGAAAGCTCTGCTCAAGCTCTCGTCCTGGGGAGAGAGGGCTACAAAAGCCAGCGGGGTCGTACAGCTGTTTGTCCATCCCTCTAGTTCTCACCTAACATACGTAAGACAAGTGCTTTACGGCTAACCAACCTCTCCAAGCTGAGAGGACTTTTACCACGTCACACAACCGCTTTGCTGAATTAAACAGCATTAAAACCCCACCTCCGTCAGCAGCTCCAGGTCCTCCTGTTGCGTGCTGGTCCCTGGGGTGGCTCGTTCAGGGATGGGGTTTTGTAAGAGCTGGGCACGGACATAAACCTACACTCACCCTGTCACCCCTGTGGGCCTGTCTTGGATACTTCATGGTCCTCTCAGCTGGCCAAATACCCAGAACAATGGGAAATTTGTGGCGATACCTCAGGTGCCGGAGTGAGGTGGGATGGGTGCGGGGCTTTCTGCATTCTCATCGGGATCCCCCCTGGGCTGTGCCGGTGGGTTGGCCGTGGTCCAGGGGAGCTGCCAGGGATGGGTTTGTGCTTTGGGCTAACTCCTGGCTGGGAGGGAGGCTGCTGCGTTGGGTGGCAGAGGAGGCCGCCGCTTCCCTGCGGGGCATTGCCATGCTGCTTGCTTTTCCCCAAATGAGATTTACAGCCTGGGGGGAGCATAGGAAATCTCCATTGCTGTGACGGGAAGCTACTTGCCATTCAGTCCTTTCTGCAGTGCATCCAGCCTCAGGAAAATAAATGGGAACGTTCCCTCCATTAAGGACTGGCTGAGCAGGAGGCACACGTGGGTTTTGGCCCCGATGGCGGCTTCTGGCTTCTGCCAGCTTTTGCTAACGCTGATGAAGTTTGCTGCACTGGCTTAAACGCCGCCAGCAGCCGAAGCACCACCATGATATGGCTCACACACGCAAGGCACGGGGCAGGCTCGGTGGTGGGGATGAAGTGGCTTGGGCCAGTTAACGGGCTGTACAGGCCCTTATATTGACCACGTCAACTTATTTTCCATTAACTTAATATTGGAGGGGTCTGATGGGCTGGGGAGCTGCAGTGGTGGTCTCCATGTTTTTGGAAAAAAAACAGGGCTTTTCGGGGCTTTTTCTGAAGTCAGTAGGAAATGAGCCTGAAGCCTGCTCCCTCTCAGCCTCCCAAAAAAACCTGCCTCCTAGCTGGAGCATGGATGGCAAAAATAAAATACATCTTGTGTATCTGTTTGCAGCCCCTCTGTGTTGAGGGGTGCTTTTGCTGCCCAGTTGTGACAAGGGGCTGGTGAAACGAGCTGGCAACAGGCAGGCAGGGAGCTTGGATGCAGAGATGCATGAGGCAAGCTGCTGATAAACATTAACGCTGTGCAACAAATGCCAGGTTTCAACATTTAGGGGCCCTGCCAGTCCCTGTGGGGCAATGCTTATTTGATGGAAGCAACGCAACAGCCCCCTGACCCTCGAGCAAGGACCCACAATGGCTTCTGCTCTCCCTCACCATGACAAGAGGACCCGCAGGCAGGTCGCATCACAGCCACAGTGCACAGTCAAAATGCAATGGGTGCCAACAGCAACACTGGTCGCTTTTGCATCCGGATGCGGATGAAGCAAAGATGCCAACCCCAGTGCTGGGGTGCTACGTACGGAGCTGCTCCGCTGGCTTTGGGATGGGGACATGGTGGCATCAAGGTTAGGGACAAGCGAGGCCACCCTTGTGCGGTGCCACAGTGCACAACCACTGCCTGGCTTGATAGACATGCTGGGTAACAAAAAAAAAAATCTCTCTTAAAGCAGGGATGAAAAGCAGTAGCCATGATGCCCGTGCTTTCAGAGAGCACATGTGGGGGCTGAGCGCTCAGCCCTGGAGATGTTTATAGCACTTTAGGTCTGTTTGTGAGGTTGGAGCCTTTCCAAAAAGAAAAACAGGGAAGGGGAGGGGGTGGGAAACCAAACAAGAAAGACATATATCATTGTTTATAATCTGCTTTATTCAGCCAAACCTTTCCCCAGCAGCCTTGCGGATTGCTGTTTAAATCCCTCGGTGCCTTTAACTACCAATACAGAAAGTGGTTAATGTGCATTCGGCCTAAGCTTGGCATCTACTCCAGGAAATCACTTTAATTGAGAAGCATTAAATGTTAAAATGATTAAAATATAGAAAGCCAACACACCAGTGCCCATGGAGGGGCTTGGCCCCCACTCCCCCGGCATGGCTCTTTCATCTCACCTGCGCCTGCTGAGTGCTGCAGTGGTATGGCTGGGCAACGGCAGTGGGTGCCCACAGTCCCCCCGGTGCCAGCTTTGGCGGCGGCGAGGGGACCCCGGGCACCCACTGCCGCCGGTGCGTGGTAGCAGGAAAGCTGCGGGCATCTTGGGGTGCCATGTGGCAAGGCTGGAGATGCCCACCCCAAACTCACCCACCTCTCCATGCCCGCAAAAAGCCAGGGCATGATAACTGGTGTCACTTGTCCCATCCAGGGATGCCGGCTCCTCCAGCCGGACCAGTCCCAGGGGATCCCGACCCCCCAAACAGCTGACGGTGCAGGAGCAGGCAATGCTGATGGTGGCCACTGCCATCCCATTGAGGAAGAAAATCCCAAAGACAGCAGCTGCTAAAGAGCATCCCGAGTTTATTTGACTTCGCTTTCTCTTGAGGCGAGGGGGTGACCGTACACATCTCATGCCAACGCACAGGAGGCAGGGTACAAAAGCAACGTCCCGGGCTCAAGTTTGGGAGGACTGGGGGATACTTTCTCCCCAAAGACATGGCAATAAATAAGGTTTTATTCTTTGAAATTTTTTATTATTATTTTTGTTGGGTTTTACTTTTTCCTTCCCCCAACCCCCCTCCCCCCCAGGAAACAAGACTCTCACTTTCTGGAACTGTACAAAATTTACACAGCGAAGGGAGTGGGGAGTGTTTGGCCTTGTCAAAGGGAGATGGAGAGCAGTGGGCCCAGCCCTCCCTGTCCCCCTCCCCGCCAGCCACCTGTGGTGCCCAGCGAGGCTTGGCACAAAGCAGCACCCAAGGCTGGGGGGGGCACATGGGTGCAGCTGGGGCAACTCCTGCAGCACCAACACACCCAGCCAGGGGGGGCAAGGAGGGACAGGGACGTACCAGTGATGTGCTTTCTTGTGTGGCATTTTTTTTTTCATTTTCATTTTTATTCTTTTCTCCCCTTTGCTTTCAGAGACCCCCTGGCCTCCAGCAGCAGCTGGCTAACCAGATCTGCCACCAGCCCTCCCTGAAGGGCAGCCTGGGATCATCAGCTTCACCCCCAGAGCCGGGGGGATGGCGGGGACCCGCGGACAGGGAAACCCCACGGGACCGGGGCAGAGCCGGGCAGCGAGCGTGGAGCTGGATTTTATCCATTGGGCTGAGTGCCTTCAGCCTGGAGAGGGTGGGGGTGTGCGAGCTGTGCCAGGGGAGATGCGCAGGTGGCTGTCACAAGCCCAGCGATGTGGGTTTTGAGAAAGGAGCTGGTGCTGGGTGGGCCCAGCCGGGAGCAGACCCCATGGGGCTCGTGGAGTGTGCCAAAACCACCCGGATCCTCCCCAGCCGTCTGCACCCGCCCTCAGTTCTGTTGGCCCCACAGTGCTGCAGGAGGTGGGCAGCTGATGTCAGGGGTCTCACCTGCCCTGTCCCCTCCAGTTCCCACCATGTGGGTGCTTCTGCAGCTAATGAAATGTCCTTTTTCCCCCTCTTTTGGGGGGAAATTTTTGCAATACCCTCAGAGCAAACACTCCCCACCTCTCCTGCCCACCCTTCCCCAGCACTTGCAGTGGCTCTTCTCCGCGTGTCAGCCCCTTTTTTTCCCGCGCCCGCCACAGCCCAGCTTGGCCCTTGGGCATCTCAGGCTGCAGGCTTTTTTTTTTTTTTTTCTTTTTTAATTCCTCCCTGCTGCGTGACCAAGGTAAAACCCGCAGTGATGCACTGTAAGCACTCCTGCGCACCCGGGGATAAATCACAGCCCCGCAGCCGCCGCACAACAGCTCCGCTCCCACTGCGCCAGGAGCGGGCAGCATCGCCCCCAGGCAGCAGGGCAATGGCCCTGCCTGGACAGGTCCCCGGCCTTGCTAAAATAAACCCTTCTACAATATAGACTTTTCTTTCTGCTGAGGCTCTGGGCAGCGCCAAGTCACATTTCAACTCCGTATCGAAAAATAACTCTTGAAAATAGCAGCGGTGCTGGGCAGGAGTGGTGTGGGGCTGGTACAGGCACCGGGACAGACTCTGACATCCCTGATTGTCCTTCCCTCCCGCTGGCTCGCACTGTCACACATCCTGCCGTGCCCCAGCCCTACGCCAGGGTCCTCGCCGTGCGTCCCATGTGCCGACACCTCTCTTGTGCTTACACCCAAAGGCATCCGTGCCCCCCGCCCTGGGCACAGCCGCCCCCGGTCATCACCGATGCTGCCCCCCCCTCCCTCCAGAGGAGAGGGGGGCGGGGGCAGGGGGCGAGCGGCGCTTAGAAAGGGGGGTGATCCATGTCATCCAGCCAGGAGGCCGGGCTGGTGGGAAAGTCTGGGTACCCGACGCTGCTCCCTGTGGAGATGTCGGAGGTGGGCCCCCCCCCGGCCATGGCCCGCAGCGTCTGACTCACCCCCTGCGCTCCGTGGGCCACCAGCCCCAGGCTGCCGTCCATGGCATAGTCCAGCCCGTTGAGCAAGGGCGGGTGGGATGGCAGGGAGGAGATGGAGGACGGCGACTGGGGGAGGCCGTAGGGACTGCCGTCCCGCAAGTCCTGGTACGACTGTCCTGTCCCCTCCATGGAGAAGCTGCCGTTCAGCAACTGTCCGCCTGCCACGTCCCCCACGGTGCTGTAAACCCTGTTGGTATGGCTGAGCTCGGAGAGCATCTGGTCTTCTGCTGGGGAGAGGAGGGAGAGCAGAGGGGGGGGGTCAGCGCCGGGGGGAGCCCCGCAGCCCCCCCGCCCCATGCCGGCACCCTGCTCACCGCGGAAGCTGAGCTCACTGTCGCTGACGCCGCAGTCCTCGGCCGAGCTCTCCTTCTCCAGCTTGCCGCCCCCACGGCTCCGCTTGACGCTCTTGTAAAACTGCCCCCAGCGATGCCGCCCCGCGTCCTTCTTCAGCCGCTTCTCCTTGGCCCGGCGGTTCTGGAACCACACCTGGGGAGAAATGGGGAACTCGATGGCACACTGACACCCCTGCATGCCAGCACCCCTGCAACCCAGCACCTCCTCAGCCCAGCACACCAGCACCCATGCACCCCAGCAAGCCAGCACCCTGGCACACCAGCACCCTAGAATGTCTGCATTCTGGCACGCCAGCACCCCTGCAACCCTGCATGCCAACACTCCTGCAACCCAGCTCCCAGGCACCCATGCAACCCAGCACCCCAGCAGCCCTGCAACCCAGCTCCCAGGCATCCGTGCCACCCCAATACCCCCGCAGCCCCAATACCCCTGCAGCCCAGCACCCCAGTGGGACCCCTGTGTCCCCCTTCGCTAGGGGCAAGGCGGAGAGGGGCATCCTGGTGGCCTCACCTGCACGACCCTCATGTCGAGACCTGTCTCAGAAGAGAGCTGCTCCCGCACATGCCGGGCAGGCTTGGGGGAGTTTTTGTAGGCGTTCTTCAGCGTCTCCAGCTGCTTGGCAGTGATGGTGGTCCGGGGACGCTTAGCGCCCGCCTCGGAGTCATCTGCAAGAGAAGGAGCCGGTACCAGCCCCAACCGCAGCAGCATGAGCAACCCCGAACCGCCAGCCCACGCCACTGGGGAAAAGCTCCCCAAAACCAGCTGCCCCAGAGCCCACAGCGACACCTTCCCACAGGTACAATGCCAGCGACGTGACCCATGGCCACACCATGGGCTTTTCCCCAGCCCTCGGTGTGGTGTCCCACCTCATAGCCCTTTCGGGGTGCCTACCATTCTGCTTGGCGGTCTCGTAGTCCTCCTTGCAGACCAGCCGCCCGTCCTCCATCAGATAGAACTCGTCGCCCGTGGCCAGCTGCCGGCTGCAGATGATGCAGGCGAAGCAGTGGAGGTGGTAGACGAAGTCCTGGGCTTTGCGGACCACCTGGGTAGGGGGGATGCCCTGCTGGCACGCCGTGCATTTGGTCCCAAAACGCCTGCAAGGAGAAGTGGCGACCCTGAGCCCCTTGGTGAGGTGGGCTTTGCCCGAGACGGGGTGGGGACCAGGAGACAGGGCAGAGTTTAAACCAGCAATCAACCTAATTATGCATGACACTTCACACGGCAGGGGTTTATCTTCTTCAGTGTGAAAGACCGGCCTAATGGAGCTGAGGAAGGTTTGATTTTAATGGTTCTTTTAACTAATGCTTATAGGCTGCCTGATTTTTCCCTGCAAGGACAGTACATATTTCATCCACATTAATACCAAATAAATTAATTACACCGCCCCGCTAGCATGATGAATCCCAGATTAATGCAGAATGATGGGGCTCTTACACCATAATGACAGCCCGACAGGTGCATCAGGTGGGCCAGCTTAGGGTAGGCATGGGCCCAAGCAAGCCTGCCAGCACGGCTGCAAGGAGCGTGCAAGAAGTGTGCAAGAAGCGTGGGAGGAGCATGCAAGAATGGGACAAGAAGTGTTCAAGAAGTGTGGAAGCAGCATGCAAGGAGCGTGCAAGTGCCATGTAAGAATGGTGCAAGAACTGTGGATGGTGCATGCAAGAAGTGTGCAAGGAGCGTATGTCTCACCCAGCAGCCCCCGCAGATCGCAGGCACTCTGCTGCAGAGAGCCTGGGGTACCCATCGCGCCGGGTGCGCCTGTGTGGGTGCAGCCCAGGCTGTGGCAGGGTGCAGTTGCCCTATGCAGACATGAAGGCTAACACCCGGATAATGCCTGGATAACACCCAGTGTAAACAGAATTAACGGCATGAGGGCGATCCATGCCACGAGGTGGTGGCAGCACAGGAGAAAATAAAAAATAAGTGGACATTCCACTGGTGTTTTCAGCAACAGATGCTTTGGGATTGACATGGGGCAGATCCCCACCTCCCACCGGCACCACAAGGGCTCTGCTGCGTGTCCCCTGCTCCCCCCAGCACGCCTAAACACCCCATCAGTGGGGTGTCAGAACCCCACAGAGCCATCCTGGCATTGCAGCAGCAACCCAGGCAGCAAAGCTATCAGAATTAAATCTGCCCCCTGTGCCTTAAACAGACCCATCTGCTTCAAAGGAGGCAGCCCAGGAAAACACAAGCCCTTTGGCCCCCAGCCGCAAGGCTGCAAGGGAAGGTGGTGGCGTTTGGGGGTGCCCAGGGGGTACAGCCACCCCGGGCACCTCTCGCTGCCCCCCTGAGGGGCATGCAAAATCATCCTGTGAGCCCCGCGGCTGCTCGTGCCCTCACGCCATCCAGAAAGCCAGGGCACGGCCACCAAAGCTGGGTCCCTGAGACTGTCCCTGAGTCACGCAGGTGTCACCCAGGGACGGGCGGCGAGCACTGGGCATGAGTAGCGCTGGCACAATTTCAGCAGCTGCCCAAAGGGGTGTTGGGAAGCAGAAGGCGAGGAAGGAAAACCTGTTTTGTCTCATTTTCTGGGCTTGTATCCTACAGGGAGAGTCCCCAGACATCTGCTGGGGAGACCTCAGCTCTCCCAGAGTCAGCTGGGAGGGAGGGTGGGATGGGAGATGGAGGGAGGGAGGCAGGGAAGGAGGGAACGGAGGGATGAGATGGGAGATGGAGGGCTAGGAGATGGAGAGAGGGAGGGAGGGATGGAGGGATGGAGGGAGGGAGGGAGGGAATGGAGAGAGGGATGGAGGGAATGGAGGGAGGGAGGGAGGGATAGGACAGGCAGACAGACGATGCTTTTCTGTGCCCAAGGCTGAGCCAGTGCACACTCTGCAGCCCCCATCCTTCCTCTGCCCATCCACACCCCCCTCACATAACACTATTAAAGCCATTTTAACACCCCCCCCTAGCATCCCGGAGTGTTTCCGCACCACCCTGGGGACGGCCAGACCCAGGACAGAGCTGCCTGTAGCCGGGGACCAAGAGCTGCAATTTGGGGGAGGGGAAAAAAGATGAAAATCAAAAAATCTGGTCTTTTCGGAAGTGCCTCCTGAATTGCAAACCTGCCTCTGAAGTTGGCCTTAAATCCTCACGTCCTCTGCAGGTTACCTACCCCAAAATCAATGAGCAGTTGAAATAAAGGTGAGATGAGAGCCTGAGTGAGCGCCGAGATGCTATTGATTGGCACCAAATAATCCAGGCAGGACCTCATCTAAGAAAGTCGCTGATCTTTCAACTCTAATTAACATTGATTATCCGCACCTTTTGGGTGACTATTTAAATGATTTGGAGATTAATAGGCTGGAAAATATCAGAAGTGAAGTGTTATTACCCAGGCTGTAGCGGCTGCTTTGACCGTTGCACACTCCCCAGCTGGGAAGGAGAAATTCAAGATGCGTCTTTGGCCCTGATGGCTGGCGGGGGGGGGATGTAGGAGGCCTGAGAGCCCAGGGATGGGCAGGCAGGGAAAGTCCTGCCCCGGGATTAGCGCGGGGCGTAATCGCCATCGGTTGGTTTAGCCGGCCGGCTGGCAGCGGGGGATGATGGGGAGAGCCAGCGCAGCCGGGGACGAGCAGGAGACGATGGCGTGGGGAGGCGGCCCCGGTCCCCCAGGTGCGGCAGCTGCTTTTCGGCCGGGTCCCATCACCTGCACCCGGGCAGTAAAAAGCACCCACTGGCCAGGATCAGGCCCTTCTCCCCACAGGAGGTGTAAAGCAGCACCCCTCCACTTCACGGCGATTCACCACCAGTAAAGCTGTGCCCAGCCCCGGTGCAACACCCTCTGCCATCCCTTGGGAAGGCTCCCAGATTTCGCCAGCATCCCCGCTGAAAAGTCCATTTTTAACAGGAAACGGGTTGTCCTGTCCCGCGGGAGCAGGGAAACGCCGAGGCTGGGGCATCGCACAGCTCAGAGGCAGCTGCCAACGAAATCAAATGAGGTTTTTACACTACCAGGAGCAAAAAAAGGATAGGAAAAAAAAAAAAGGTGAAAAGATGAAGGGAGAGAAACGACATCAGCAAACCCCGGTGAGGAAAGCGAGGGGCTCGGGCAGGAGCAGGCAGCACTGCCGCTGCCTTGCATGGGTTTCTCCTGCCCTCTAGCTCCGAGCAGAGCCGGGGCCACTGCCGAACCACCACAGCTCGCCTTCCCACGAGGGTTTGAAACCAGCACAGGGGAGGGACGGGAGAATCAGAGCGATTTGGGTCTTTCAGAAGGTTAAATCCCAACAAAGAGCATCCAGCCTGCGGCAGCTATAAAGCACCAACATTTCCTTTATTTCCACAACAAAAAAAAAAGGAAGATAGATGAAGATTTTGGAGAAATTGCACTTAAATGTGTGTTTGCCTGCTTGGCGGGCAGGGAGACGCCGCTTTCAGGGACCTGTGCCCCCGAGTGGTACTCACTTGAAGAAGTCCTCCTTACAGTAGACGCTGCCGGCCCGGGAGAAGCAGCGGTCGGCCAGCTGCATCTGGCAGTCGGCGCACTTGAGGCAGGAGCTGTGCCAGTGCCGGTCCAGGACCTTGAGGATGAACTTGTCCAGGATGTGCTGGTTGCAGCCTGCGCACTGGGGGATCTCTGGGCGGGGGGCAGAGAGATGGAGACAAGAGCAGCGTCAGCCACCGCAGCCCCCCTCGCCGCTGCGGTGCTCCCACCTGGCCGGCACAGCTGGTGCTTTGTGGGGTGAGGAGCTGCCACCCCTCGCCTTGCCGGTATCCCGGCACATCTTCATTTGCAAACCTTCACCAAAACCCTCCGGGATAGCAGAGCCCACAGCTCCGCCGGCTCCTCCATGCACAGACACACACGTGATGCTTTTCCCTTCTGCACCCCATTTTTCAGGCCACGTCCTGCTCCCTGCCACCTGTTTCCCCACCTGCCTCTCGCTCCCTCTGGGATGGCATCCCGCAACCCCCAACCAGGGACACGGCTTGTTACTCCCCGTGGCCACCCCTGTCCCCCAAGGGCCAGGCTGCCAGGTGACCCAGGGGTTCACCTATGTGGTCCCAGCTGTGACCCAGGGGTACAGGACACCAACCACCTCCGCCCCACCTGCAGAGGCTTTTTCAACATGGGCAAATGTCTCTTCCCCTCTGCTCCCGCTGCATCCCGAGGACCATGAGCCACCCATGCCAGCCATGCTGGCCTCACCAGCAGCTGCCCAGTGTCCCTCTCCCTGCAGCGCCAGGGCACTGGGTGACTGCATCCCCCACGGTCCAACACCCCTTTGGACCCTGGTTTTCCTGTGACAGGGGCAGCGGGTTTCTGCCCACTTTCTCCCATCCAGCCGGGGTGTTACAGACCCCTGCTACTGAAAACGGCTGGAAAACGTCGGCTGAAGCAAAGCCACGCTGGAGCACAGCGGCAGGGAGAGTGAGTCCAGCCCCATCCAGCCCCCCCCCTACAGCACCCATGCTGTGAGAGGATGCTTGGAGAAGGAGGGCTTTTCCTAAGACAAGATGTATACCCGGCCATTCAGACTCCTATACAGTGTCTGCCTATAGATGGACAGCTTCTATAGATCTGGAGAGCTGGATATTTATCTCTCTCTCTATGTGCCCATAGTTGAGAATAAACGGGAGGTGCTGTAAAAGTCTGCAGGAGAAGATTGCCCGGTAAAAGCCAGGCACATCACGCTGACACGCACGCATGAAAGAAGATTGATTGGGGTGGGGGGGGGACATGCCCGTAGCTGGAGCATAAGAGCAGGAGAGATGTTTA
>NW_008795025.1:3351150-3352561 GCF_000699145.1 Aptenodytes forsteri | reverse complement strand
CAGGCATGGCGAGGAAAAAAGAAAAAGAAAAAAGAAGAAGAGGAAGGAAAGAAGGGCGAAAAGAGGAAGGAAAGAAAGGGGGGGGAAGAGGAAGGAAAGAAGGGGGGAAGAGGAAAAGAGCACAGGAGAAAATCGTATTGTTACAGCCTTCAACAACATTACTTAAAAATACTTCGGGGTACTGACACATATCTCAAGTGAAGGCAGCTTATTTTATCATTCACAAGGTTAGATAGTTACAATCACACTGCCCTTCAGACCATATTTATTGCTGGCGTTTAAGCCCGTGTCGCATTAACAACAGTAGAATAAATAAATTTTTTAAAAAATGTATCTACAGCTTCCATAGGTCCCTCTTCCCCTTCTTGCTCTGAAAACACCTGGGTTCTTTGCTCCCCGCCCCAGTGTGCTGCTGAGAACAGCACCAGGGTTGCAGATCGGCATTAGCCACATTTTCCACATTTCATTTGTTAAACCTGTCTCAGAGCAATGTGAAAGCCGTTGGCACAGACGATGGCACGCAGCACGGCATCAGCCCCGAGAGGAGGTACGTTTGGTGGTACTGCAAAGTAAATCTTTCTCATTTATTTCATAAACACGTATGCACGTTTATGAAATGTTTTATGAAATAAATGGTTATTTATATAAACATGTATATACATATATATACACATACTCACATGTATATACGTATATGTACGTACTCACAAGCTAACAAACACAGCTTTCTCCTTCTTAGAGGCAGCAACACAGCTTAATTTCAACAAGCAACCAGCTGCAGCAGATAATACAATATCTTCCTCCAAATTCCCGGAGAAATTTTTTTTTTTTTTTTTTTCAACAAGAGACCTATTTTTTGCTTCCGATCTGTCCGTAGATGTACGGCACCAACCAAACGCACACGGGTCCGTGTGTGCACACACAGATGTGCAGAACTCGCATCGACTTGGCTGCTCTCCCCTGTGCATAACAACAATGACAATAATAAAAAAAAAAAAAGGGGGGGCAGCTGCCGGGGTACCAGGAGATGTCCCAGTCAACCCACTGGTTTGCCCGGCGCACGCAGAGAGAAAAATATCTTAAATACAACCCCCTGCGCTCTGCTTTGTGCTTTGCAACGGAGGTGGCTGCGCCGGGGTCGGATCCACGCTGCCTCCTTGCCCGCGGAAAGCCTCGCGTTTATTTCACTTGTTTTAACTAAATTATTTGATATAATAGGAATAATGTTAATGGCATTACGCGCTCCATCGCTGTCGTTGCCCACCAGCATCTCAGGGCTGGCTCTGCGTGCGGGGTGGTTTGATGTATGCTCCGGCAGGCAGACCGGGGGGGGACACAGCCCCACGGCCCCCTCCCCTCCACCCCGGGGACCACCCCAGGGACGCAGCAGCCACAATGCAAACGGCTCCCC
>NW_008795025.1:3349333-3350941 GCF_000699145.1 Aptenodytes forsteri | reverse complement strand
GGGGCCCCGGCCGTAGCCGTGATTTATTAGCAGCGGGTCCGCCTTTCCATCCCTATCTCTCCCCGACGGAAAAGAAAGAAATAACGACGGAAACGAAACAAACTCGCGGGTGGCCTCAAAAATCCTCCAGACCGCAAAAACCTCCGAACCCGAGGGCGGAGGCGATGCCGGGGCAGCGTTTGGGGAGGATGCGCTCCCAGCGCACCCCGCAGCCCAGCCCCGCCGGCTCCGGACCACGCCGGGCACCGAGTTGGCAAACCACCCCCTTCTTTTGGTTTTTTTGGTTTGGTTTTTTTTTTTTCTTTTAAGGGGAAGGGATCATCACCCGCGGAGAGGAAAGCGCTGCAGAATGGGTGCCACGGCACTGCGGGTGGAAAGCCGGAGCACAAAGGCGGCGCGGCGCCTCGGTACCGGAGCCTGCACCAAACACCCGCCCCAAGGAAAGCGCCAAGTCGGAGACTCCTTAAAAAGACTTTCTGCGGGGAGGAAACCTCATTCCTTCACATGCAAAAACCCCTCCGCTTCATTTCTCTGCAGCGCGCAAACGACTTTCCCAGCGGCGATTAATCACCAACCCCCCCCCGCGCCAGCCCCTTGGCCAGAGGCTGGCGGCACCCGGGCACGGTTCCCACAGGCTTTGGCAGAAGTTTTTACTTCGGTGAGATTTGCAAAACAATATTCATAAATAATCCTCGGAATTACAGTTTTAACAATCCCGTCTGCAAAGCTGGAGCTGTCAGGGGGAGATTCCCCCAGGCTCGGCTCCCCAAAATCTCGCTGAAGGGGATGCTGTAAGACACGGTCCCTGCTAAAATAAGGAGGCTGGGCAGCGGTTAAATAGAGAGGAAAATCTGCGGTTTAATAGCGATTAGAAATGAAAATGTCAAGTATTTCCATCGCGCACAGGATGAAATATCGAGGTGCTGCTGGGGGTGACCCCGGCGCAGGCAGCGGGGCTGAGTCCCCCTTGGGAAGGTATTCCCTGCCCAGGGGCAATACCCTTTCGCCCCGGGGAGCCGTGCACACGTGCAGCCGGCGCAGGATCGGGCCCCAGCCGTGTAACGCCGTGAAACCCGATGGCGGGGAGCTGGCCGCGGCCGCAGGGCTCGGCGCTGGAGCAGCAGGGGAACTGCAGAGCGATGGAAACTTTTATAGCAGCCCACCCCCACTTATTTTGTTCCTGCCACTAATTTTTGCGCTTAAATAAATAATAATAATAAAATCTCGTTGGATTATTTCCTGATAATTCCTGATATACGTCAGTTAGTACAGAAACGGCAATGTCACGGGCAAGAGAGTTTGGTGGCACCCGGAAGGGCCAAGCCAGGGAGCTTTGCTGGGGCGATTGCTGCTCCAGGGTGATTTAGGCACCTCATTTCTCCTTAAACCGGTAGGGCTTCGGGGCCATAAAAGTGACCCTGCGGCTGGGAACCGGAGGCGTTATTCGGTCGCAGGGGGACGGTCAGGATTCGGCCGTGGTGGGACAGACGCTGGCTGTCCCTGCACCGGCGCAGGCTGTGTGCTCCTGACGCGGATTTTTCTTCCCCTCTGCCGCGGTGAAATACGGTTAAACGTGCCCGCCTGCACCACCACCCCCACACACACCCC
>NW_008795025.1:3348337-3348804 GCF_000699145.1 Aptenodytes forsteri | reverse complement strand
GCAGCCCCGGGGACGGGCCGGGGGCGCACCGGGGCACGGCCGCCCCCGCACCGGCCCCGCGCATCCATAGGGGTGTGCGTGCAGGTGGGCTGCCCCCGCGTAGGGCTCGGCCCTATAGAAACGGGGAGGCTGACGGCCCCTATGGCTCACACCCGGCCTGGGCGTCCCGCTGAAACACGCTCGGGTCCATACACCCGCGGGGTCCATCCACCCGCGTGTACACACACATCCACACGTACGTGGGTGCATACACCCCCCAGACGTGCTTATATACGCCTCCACAGCACGCGCGAGCATGTGCTTTCACACGAACACGCTACCTGTAGCTACAGAGCATGTATGTGCACATATAGAGACACGGGTGATTTTTGGATAGGCGCAGACACGGCGGCATCGCTCCGAGCCAAGCCGGGCTCCCCGTCCCGGTAACGCGCACGCACGCCCGTGGGTCCCTTCCCACCGCCGCC
>NW_008795025.1:3344455-3347428 GCF_000699145.1 Aptenodytes forsteri | reverse complement strand
TGCCGTCGCGACCGGGGGCGCTGTCCGGTGCCAGGGAGCTCTGTCCGACGGCGCCATTGGTGGGAGAGAGCAAAGAGCCAAAGGCCCCAGTCTCTGCTGTCGGGGCTCAGCGACCTTCTCCTGCTCCATGGGAGGGGGTGGCGAGTCCCCCCTTCGGGCACACAGCCCCAGCCCTGTCCCTCCTGCCGCCGGCAACGGGGGCTCAGCTCTGCAGGCACCTTCCCGGCTCCGGCGGACACCAGCACATCACCAGCCCCTTGCCGCCGCGCCAACATGAGTTATTTCCCAGTGGCTGGTAACCCCCACGGGCAGCCCCAGTGCTGGGCACGACCGCGGCAAGCTCTGCTTCGACAGGGTGCTGTCACGCATCCGTGCCCCAGGGCTCGTCCCACGGAAAGAGCCAACCCAACTCTGCAGTGCTGCAGCATGCCCAGCCTGACAGCTCACCGGCTGCTGTGGCACAAGGGTGGCGATGCCAAAGTCACAGGGCAAAGGGCTAGCGTGACTACGGCTTCCAGAAGGATCCCCACGGGGCTTTGCCGAGGGAAAATCCTGGGGCAACCCAGCCTATGGCACCAGAGCAAAACCAATGCGTCGAGAGGCGGCAGTACCTGGCAGCAAAGGGCCAAGCAAGGAAGCTCACCAAAACGCAGCTGAAGCTAGCTGGAGTGGATGCCTTGAGCATCGCCCTTCCTGATGCTCACCGCGTCCCAGCTGGGGGACAACAGTGTCAAATGGCCCCAATGTGCTGTGACATCCCGCTCTGCCCAGCTAATGGGGGCTTAGAGCGCTGAGCCTGCCTGAGCAGGGTGAAACCTTCGAGATGGCACACATGGCAGCGCTGGGAGGGGAGGGAAGGATGCTCAGCCCAGCCGAGAGCGCAGCCGCCCTCAGCTCATGTGTGCTCTTTCTGTGCTTTCGTTTCCACACTGAAACGCAAACTAGGAAGAGGCTTTTCCCACCTGAAAAAACCTGAACCAGCCCCTCAGGAAATGTGTGGGTGGGACACGCCAGTAATTGGAAAAAAAATGTTGTTTAAGAATAAAAGTAGTAAACCTAAGAAATGTATTAAGCCTGATGGTTCCTTAGGAAAAAATGATAGTTTTTCAATGAGCTGCTATTTTTTAACCCCAAAGCTTCATTTTACCAGCAAAATCCCAGCTGGCTCGTCTCGCACCACTGGGCAGAGACTGGTGCGCACTCATTGCAGGAGTGAGCTCCCCCCTTGCAGTCCACCGAGCCCCAAAATCGGCTTCCCACCACGGGGGAGGTGAATCCCATCCCCTCCCATCCCATCTCCTCCCCTTCTCCCCTAAATCAAGTGCTGGCTCTTAAGTACATTAAGCGCATCCAGGCCCTCGCCACCCCCGGCCACCTGCGCTCCTCAGCCCCTTGGGGCAGGGGCCGCCGTTCCCCCCGTGCGGTCCCCAGCCGGCCGACAGCGCCAGAGCACAACTCCCAGCCTGGGGACGCAGAAAGGCAGGTCCCTAACGTAGATTTATGGGAGAAGTTTAGCCAGACGTGCAGACAGACGGACACCACCCCGTGGCCTCCCTGTCCCACCGCTTTGCATTTCCAACCTATTTCCCTAATTATTCCACTGCTGCTGGGAGTCATCTCAGCCTCCCCTCTCCAGCACGCTCTGATTTATCTCTTAGCCGTGCTAACAGCTCCACTCCCCCCACCCCTTTCTCCTTGGGGAATTCAATTTTCATTCATTTTTCTGGTTTGCCAGATTGATCCAGCCCCCTCTGCCCCGCTCCGGATCACTCATGGCAGCGGCCAGTGGGCAAAGGGAGTCACAGAGCACCAAGCCTTCGCCTTGGGGGAGCATCATGCTGCCGAGGGAGCTGCCACCACGAGTGTCCACTAAAAAAAAAAACCACCAGCATCTTCCTCCCTGTTCGCTCTCGGCTTGCCACATCTTCCCAGTAGAGCCTTCATCCTTTCCCCACTGTTGCAGTATTGCTTTGTCCCCCTCCATCCTTCCTGCCGTCCATCTGTTCCTCACATTGGTGGGTTTTTGGTGTCTTTTGGGGTTTTTTTGGTCTCTTTTGGATTTGTTTTCCCCAGCACACCCTGGTACCCTGGAGTGCAGGAAGGACAGGGTGGTCGAGGTGGGCATGAGTTACTGGCCCAGCAAACCCCCTTTGTGCCACCCAAGATGCTGCCAGGTCCTGGTGGTGCCCAAGGAGGGGGGTTATACGTGATGGGTGTGAAATCCTACCCCCCCTCTGGCTTTCTCCTCCTCCCAAAGCTAAAACAGGGCTAAGGATCAGTCGTGACCAGCCTGCAAAAGGGTGAATGTCACAATTTTCAGAGGGTTGTGCCTCCAGGGCGGTTTTGGGGGGGCTCTGGCCCTGCACAGATGCCCCGCTCCCTCTTCCACATCACCTGGACCCCCTCTGGCCCTGCAGCCGGATGAAGACACCAGCAGCACGACATGATGACGCAAAACCCGCAGACAAGTGGGGATGGTGCTCCTGCACCTTCCCTGCCGGTATTAATTAACAATAAAAAAGCAGGTAAACCCTAGAGCCTTCGCCAAGACCCGGACTCAGCCTCCCCTCGTGTGCCCCCAGACCCAGGCACATGGGAACTGGGAACACTGAGGGCAGTGTGTCACTGTTGGGGACATCGATGCATCATTCCCAGGTGCAACAGGGGTGTTTCAAGGTGGAATTGGGGATGCAAGGAAAACCCATGCCTGGCCCATGCCTGGGGGGGTGTGAGTGCAGCTGTGTCCCCCATCAGCAAAACCTGAGTAGGCTTGGAGGTGCCAGGGATCTTAGCTGACAGCAGGGCTTCATACCACCCATGCAGCGAGTTTGCCAGGTCTCAGCCCAGCTCCTAGAGTCCCCTCGCAGGACGAAACCAGCTCCCCCAACCCGAGGGGGGGACATCCTCACAGGGCCAAAGCTGTCATAGCCACCCTTTGGCATTGGGCCACCTCCCCCCCCCGCCAGCAGCACC
>NW_008795025.1:3331480-3344180 GCF_000699145.1 Aptenodytes forsteri | reverse complement strand
CCAGCACCAGCCGCGGCACCCCAAGCCCCCATGTGCGCAGCCCACCAGCAGCCCCCACTGCTCCCCACTTCTTAATGACGCCAATAATTACCTGTGACCCCATCCCACATACACCCCTATTGCCAGGGGTGGCCTGGAGTGAGGACAAGCACGGCGAGACCCGGGTACTCACCAGTGGCCGGAGAAAGCCTCTCCCCTTGCAGGCACTGCCGAACGGGGCGTTGCTAATTGTAATTGAAAATTAATCGACGTTAAGCAAACCCCTGGTGATTTTATGGCCCAAGCGCGAGTGGAGGGGGGATGCTGGTGGAGAAAGGCTCTTGCCCGTGCCGAGGAGGGAAAGGGAAGAGGGGCGAGGCGGGAGAGAATGAGTGCCGAAGGGGTGGGAAGGTGGCTGGGTGTGCGGGAGGCGCAGGGGGCCGGCCACTAGCCTCGCGGAAAATTAAATTGCACTTGAGGGTAAATTGTATTAGGGAATAGCAGCCGCCTCGCGCCAGCCTGTGGCCATTTGGGTAATTAGCCCCAGGGACACCCTGGCTCGCAGCAGTGCTGGGAAGGGGTAACCCCCATTGGGGAGGGCACCTTGGGGGGCTTGGGGTCGGCCCTCCCCAGTACAGCCTGTCCCACCCGTGAGTGTGGCCGTGGCACAGTTTGATGCTACCCCTGTGCCAGGGCTCGAGTGGGGGCCTGCCCCAAAGTCACCATCCCAGGAGGGACAGTGTGGGGGACACTCCCCCAGGCAGCATTGAGCCCTGCAGCAGCCTCCTGCCTGCACGGCTGCCTGCACCAGCCCACTCGTGCCCTGCACTGGGGCTCTCCAGATGCTGAGGGGGACACACTCCGGTGCCGCAGCCCGGGAGAGCTGGGGCCAGGAGGATCGGGACTGCACCAAACAGGATTACAGAAGTCTATTTACTGGACTCTCTTTTTCCTGCGTGCACGGCAGCTTTAGCTCCTCAGCCCTGTAAATCTCCCCGGCGGGCCTGTCAGGGATGCTAATCTGGGCAGCCCTGCCCACGGCTGCCTGCTAACCCCCTTCCAGCAGCTCCCTCCTCCCCTGCCCCAGCACCCACCTCCCCAGCACTAATCCCCTGCACCCTCCTGCTGCATCCCCTCAATGCACCCACCTACTGTATCCCCCTAATACATCCCCCAGCCTGTCCCTGGTTTCAGCAGCCCCACCAAGATCTTTTGGGGCTGGGGATAACCGCGGGCAGCCCCTCATCACAAGCCCTCGGTCCCACGCAGGTGAGCAGCTGGTGGGGAGGGGGTGCACGGGGGGTTATTGATGTTGGGGGTAAGCCCCCCAGGGAAATCAAGGAGAAGGAGGCAGCAGGGCTGCAGCGATGACACCTTCCCTATCCATCACCCGGCGGTGGACAGGACTGGCACCTGGCTAGGGGGATGCAGCCCCCCTCCATGCCAGGATAAGGCCACTGAGGACCCAGCTAAGAGATATGGCCAAGACCAAGTGGGCCAGCGGTGGCAGGGCAGAGGTGCCAGCCCCATGTCCCATGGAGGTGTGACCATGCACAGACACCAAAGAAGAAGGAAAGACGGAGCAAGAAAATTTATTTCAAGGGCAGGTGAGAGAGGAAGGGCCAGAGGAGCCAGAGCTCCCGGTGCCTGGGCAGCAGCAGAGCCAGCTGCCCTCCTTCCCCAGCCCGCCAGCCCTCACCTCCCACCTGGGCAAAGTGAAGATATAAAGAAAAGGCTCCAAATCGGATTGACACCCCCCCTCCCCCTTAATAAAGTTTATTATCGGCCGGGCTCTAATCCTTTTAAATCCCCCGTGCAGGGGGAAGGGCCGGGATTAGGGGAGGGCAGCGTAATCCCAATGAATTTGTTACAGGGGGATTTAGGCAGCACCGGGAGAGCAGATGGCCCCGACCCTGGCTCTAGAAAACAACCATTTTCCTTAATGATTCCTAACAAGGATAAAAGGGCAGAGAGAATCGGGGACAGGCGCAGTTGGCCCACGCCCACGGAGGTCCCAGTCCCCAAGCAGATGCAGGGATCCTCGCGTGTGTCCCCCTGCTCTGGACCACAGACACGGCCAGCACCGAACTGCAGCTCCATGGCTTGTGCCAACTTTTTTCTGGCAGCTTCCTGCCCCCCCCCAGGCTCCCTCCCAATCACCCCACTTGAGGACAAACCACAAGCCACCCCAACCATTGAGACACATCAGCTGTGTGGAGGGCAGCTGGCCACAGGTGCATCCAGAAGCAAAAAGCAGGAGAAAATGTACAATAATAACAATTAAAAATATTTAAAGGATTTAAACCAAGCCAGTGCTCTTCCTGGGGTGATGGGGCAGGCCGGAGTGGGGACAGCCAGCGGTGGGGGGATGGCAGGGAGGGGAGGTGCTGCCCCAGTGTGCTCGCGCAGCAGGGCCCAGCCGACACAGCAAGGCTGGCGTCGGCAAAAATAATTTATTCCACTAAGACAAGCAGAGAGCAACAGCGTGGGGAGGGGGCAAGGAAAGGCAGGAGGGCCCAGTCCACGTCTCAAAGCGGGGGACACACAAATGCAGCTGAACCCACAACTGCTACCCCCCGCCCAGCTTTTTGGGGGACTAAACCCCCACCTTCCTGGCCCCACTAGTGGTTTGACCCCAAAGGACTGCTCCTCAGCATAGGACTGGGCTTCCCAGTTTGAAACCAAGCCAGCACCGGGGAGCTCCCGAGGGCAGCTGGGTGCCGAGACACAAACTGCTGTTGGCGTCCCAGCTCCCACGCACCCAAAAACGTGGCACCACGACCTAAAAGGGGGATGCTCCGACACCTCCTTCCCCCCCAAAAAAGCCCTCCACCCTCCGCCCCCCACCCTGTGTGAGGTGACTGCTGCAAGCGGGACAGCTCCTGGGGGGGGGGATGCACCAAACACTTTCCCGCTGGGGGACAAAATGCTGTCCTAGGGGTGCCCCAGCTCAGCAGCTCACCCACCCTGGGAGCAGCCCCCGACTCTCCGCGACCTCTTTCAGGCCACGGGGAAGCCCGGGCGGCCTTTCCGGGCACGAGTGCGGAGGCGGAAGAAGGTGTACATGCCCAGGAGGCACATGGAGGAGAGGAAGTAGAGGGCAACACAGAGGCTGATGTCCAGGCGGGAGAAGCCCAAGCCGAGCACCCGCAGCCAGGGGCTCCTCCGCACACCCTCCCCGGCCTCCTCCTCCTGGACCAGGACAACGGGAGCCCGCCGGCGCTCCCGGCCCATCCCGGCATCCCGGGGCAGGGCGATGGTGTCCCGCTTGCTGAGCCGCCGGCGCCGGCCGGCTGCTGCTCGCAGCGCCTGGCTCTTGAAGTGCTGCTCACTGAAGGAGTCCAGGTCCACGATGTCCTCGCCCACCTCCCGCAGCTTGGGGTTCAGCCGCACAATGCTGGGGCGCCGTGGCTCAGGGGAGCCCGGTCGCCCTGGAGCTCTCGTTTCGCCCTCCGTCTCCTTTTCCTCCTCTTCTTCCTCCTTCTCCCTCTCCCCTCGCAGGCCCTCAGTGCCCAGCCTGGCGCCTGTCCCCTCCCCAGCCGTGGAGATATGGTCAGCCTCGGCATAGTCCAGGTAGATGTTGGTTGCGGAGAAGTGCACCTTGAGGAAGGTGAGCACGGCCGGCTCGTCCCAGGCATGCACCCCCCTCTCCTCCTTGTGGCACTGGGGACACATGTCCGGCGGTGGCCACTGCAGCTTGGGGAACTTGGGGTCCTCTGTGTCACTTCCTGCAGGGCCCAGAGCCAGCGAGGGTGTTAAGAGGGGACATGTGAGGCAGCCCTCCCCCTGTACTGGTATAAACACCCTGGAGCATCCAGCAGCTGGAGATGGTGATGGGGACGGGGACATTTGGAGGAGCCATCTCAGGAGGAGGGGTCCTCCAAGGGCACGTGGTGGCTTTGGGAAGCTCCCTGCAGGGAGCGTGTAAGACCCAACTGCATCTCCGGGGCTGTCTGATGCTGCGTGACCAGCTGCTGTCCCCTGTGATGGGGGATGATGACAACAGGATGTCCCCAACACTGCACCCTAATGCAGCCATGTGCTGGCTCCATCCAGGAGGAGGGATGCTCCTCCACCTCATTTCCCCTTTTCCCTTGGGAAGCCACCCTGGCTCCCCTCCCCGCAGCCCCCCCCTTACCTGCCAGGCGAGCATTGACCTCGTTGTGGTGGGACCAGAGCCAGAGGACAGCCTCCTCCCGGCCCGCCACCTGGTCCATGGACTCAGCCGCCATGGCCTCGAAGTGCTGGGCGCACTCCTGGCAGCCAAAGAAATGCCGGACGTAGCAGCGCATGGTGCTCAGCACTTCCAGCGGCAGCTCTGGGGGGAGGCAGAGGATAGGGGGGGATGGGAGGGCAAGTCCAGACCCCGCAGTGCCACCGCCACGGTCCCATGGCCAAGGTGGCAGCCCCGCACCCAACTCTGTGGCTCTTGCCCTCCCCGCAGACCTACCTCGAGGCAAGACAAGCCTTTGCCTGCACGCAGTATCCCTGCCCGTCCCACAACCTGTCCGGACACCCCCTCTCTGAGACCCAAACCCCCCGGGGACGCCGATACCTTTGTCAGGGCCGCTCTGGGCAGCCTGGACGGTCAGCAGGTGGAAGACAGTCCAGAGCCCGCAGGGGTAGCCGCGGAAGTGGGGTTCGCTGCCCTGGCAGCCCACCCAGGTCACATTAGTGGGGAGCATGGTGGGGTGGGAGGCCTGGAGGACAGACAGACATGGTGTGATGGAGCTGGCAGATAATGCCAGGTGGGGGGAAAGGGGCAGGGGTGAGGTGAGGAGAGGAGAGCGGGGCCCGGGGTCCCCACAGGCGCCTTACTTCTCTGTTATTCTTCATGGCCTCCTTCAAGATGCTGCGGGGCAGCTCGGGCTCCGTCCAGTTCCTCAGCCAGCCGTCCAGGGACTGCAGGTAGGTCTGCACGCAGGGGCGCCCAGGGAAGTACTGCAGAGGGGAGATAGGAGTGAGGAAACTCAGACCCAACCCGGGAGCAGCGGGGCAGCCTGCTGGCACCCCTGGCTCACCGGGACGGGCACTGGGCAGCACCAGCATCCTCTATGGCAGCAGGTGCCAGAAGGCAGTGCAGTCCTGGCAAGGTTTCGGTGCCTGGCCCCAAGGGGCTGGGGGCCGCAGCGTGTCCCCCCCATGGTGGCGAGGCCCCTGTGTGCGTGTTCAGGCTCCAAACCTTGGCCCCATCTGAGGGAGGCAAAAAGCCACTCTGACCATAAGTCGGCGCAAAGCTGATTAGCAGCAGCACTTTAAAACCACAAGCGCTCCAGGGAGAGGGGGCAGCCCGCCAGCGTGCGCCACCAATGGACAGATAGAGGGACCGACCCACAGGGAGGATGAGACCAGCGGCACACAGGAAAAGTGACAGGGAAGCGAAAGGAATGAGCGTTTTGCTAAGTCTGAGCTGTTCTCCCTAGGCCTGTGGGGAATCACATGGAAAGTCCCAAATTCGCAGGGGAATTCATCTGCAACCTGCCGTTTCTGCTGCAAAACGCAGCTCCTTTGGCAGGAAGCTTTGCCACACGATTCCGTACTTTCCAGGCACCACTTCTTTCCACGTTAGGATTTTTCCCCTCTCCTTGCCTTAAACACCTCTTGGGAATGCAACAGTTAAGGCTGGGACCTGTTGGCTGAGCTCCCCCAGCCTGAGCCCTGCCGGGCTGGCAGCAATCCTGGGGATGCTGCTCCGTCCTGTGGATGAGCGCGGCAATGGCAGCGCAGGCTCAGCATCCTTGGGGAAGCACCGGCACCCACCACCCGTTGTCCCGGTGCCTCCTGCCCACGGCAGGGACGCAGCTTCGCCTCCTTGTCGGGTCCAGTGCTACGGCTCATCTTTGGACAGCGAAGGGAAGGTTTGCAGGAAGAATTAAAAGCTGATCAAATAAAACCACTGCTGCTCCCCACCACCCCAGCAAGCTCGTACCCTTGGCCAGGGAGCTGGTGTGATGGGGGATTTATTTCCCTAACCCTGTGGTTCTCATTAAAGGGAGAAATAGCGAGGGCGATAGCTGGGGGCAAGCAGAGGAAAAGCCACATGAAGCTCTGAGCTGAGGACTTAAGACTCATTGCACCAGTGCCTCGCGTTTGGAGCTCTTTGCTGGGGAGAGCAGGCAGGGGTGGGAGCAGGGGGTGTCTTGCACTCAGCGAAGGCTATGCAAGGTCCAAACTGAGCGTGAGACCCTGGATGACAAAGGAGGGAGCAAAGAAGGCAGGCATGGCCAGGTGAAGGTCTGCCAAGGATCTCGGGCTGGGACAGGGACGGAGATGGGGACAGGGCTCCTGCAACCCCAGTGGTGGAAACTCAGCCAAATACAGAGCTCCATCGCACCAGGAAATTAAGCTGCCCTGCTTCTGCTGGCTCAAAGCTCCTACACACTTCAATTTCACCAAGCCCAACAGAGAAGAAAAAGGACTTTAAATTAGGCTCTTCCAGAGCCTGACTCAGAGTAGGAATCCCTTTCCCGGAGGAAAGGGAAAGGAAAAGCTATCAAAGGAGCCCGCAGAGATCAGCTCCCTGAGACAAGCATCCAAGTCAGGCGATCAGAGTTACAAACCCCTCTGATCATCTCTGCCACCCCAGTGGGTGACAACGTCTCTTTTGGAAAGACCTACTGCCTCAACACAACACCTCCTGCAAGTACCAAGCCTGCTCTGCCCACCAATACCTGCACCCCAGGTCTCGTCTGAAACACTCTGGCACCTGCTTTCGGCCGCCAGCTCCCATCGGGACTCTGGGCTGGGTTTGGAGCTCCGTGGGGACGGGGACGGCCCTGCGCTGTGCTGAGCACTGGGAAGCAGGGCTCGCATCGGAGACCACCACGCTCCGCTACCGGCGAGTGCTGGGACACGGTCTGCACCCTGCATTTGCGTTTCACGTTATAAATAGCTACGGGGAGGTGCGGACAGTTCCTCTATCAACACCGAAAGCTCCTCACCTTCACCAGCGTGGCCACGTAGCATTTGAAGGCGGCCAGCTGGGCTCCTGACAACGCGGCAGCACGGGCAGCCTCCACCCGCAGCGAGTAGTGCAGTGTGGACTCCAGGTCGGCCATGTACACCTTGGAGCTGGGGAGGGCAGTGCAACACGATTGTTCATCAGCCCGTTAACCTGCACCCCCAAGGACCCAGCCATGATTCGGGGTTTTTCCCAGGAGAAAGGCACAGTCCCAGCCCATTGCCCACCCATGGCCATGGCACCTCCTCCCCACACCAGCCCTGGCCTCCTGCAGCCCCAAAATGATGAAGGGGGTTAGTCTGACCGGTCAGCACGCTTCGGCTGGGATGCGTTGGTCTCGTTGGAAGTGCTGATGGTTGTGTTCAGCTTGTAAGAGCCGCGGGTGATGCCTGAGAGTGTGCGCAGGTAGTAGGTGTAGAAGGAGCGTGCCTCCACGTGCCTGCAAGGATGGAGAAGCCGTGAGCAAGACCCTCTTCCCTCCCAAACAGGCCGTGGCCCCAGGGAGGAAGCAAAGGAGATCAAAGGCTTAGCCAGACTGGCAACTCAGACCTGGGGAATAAGTGCGGGGTGGTCCATACTCTCCACCTCCCCGGCAGCGGGTGTCCTGGCACACAAGCTGGAGCAAAGCTGAGCCCCAGGCAGCTACGCTGTGCCACCTCCAGGCAGATGTGGCGGAGGGATGGCTCAGCCACAAGCCATTTTGCCTTTTACCAGCTCCAGGCAGGGCTGGCAGCCCCATTCAGTGCCTACCAGCAGCCCCCTGCCAGCGTGCCCGACCCAGCCACTGTCTCTTTCCTAACGAGCTTTTCCACAGTTAGAAAGGAGATCTGATGGGGCACAAGCCTGGCACCGCACTGGGGTCCCCAGACCCACCCTGCCATGTCCCACACTCACACAGGCAGGCGGAAGAAGGAGCCGTTGCGGAGGAGCAGGTAGCCAGAGGGGAAGGTGGTGACGCCGAACTTCTCCACGAGCTCCTCCTCGCTGCTCAGCACCCTCCTCACTGCCACGTTCTCATACTGCAGCATGTCCAGTGCCACCTGCAAGCCCAGCAGGCCCAGGGTCAGGCGGGGGGGTGACATGACCCCCAGCCCCACCGGGGATGCAGCAGGGCTATTTAGCACCCTGTAAAGCACTTCACGCCTGCAAAGCAGCATGCAAGCCGACCAGTGAGGCTGCTGGGAGAGGACTTCACCGCCAAAGGCACCCGGCAATTATCTGGCACCGGGGACACGGGCTTCAAGGCAAAATGGGGGATAAATGCAGCTGTACCCACCTCTCTGCCCACGAAGGAGTCGCTCTTCTCGAAGATCAGCGCCAGGTACTGGTCCTTGTTCCTTTGGAAGAAGCTGTAAACCTCCTCCGCGCTGCAAGAGAGAAGAGAATGGCAGCAGGTTCCTCGGCATCAGCCAGATGCTCTGCTCTCCCACCCAAAAGGAGCTTGTCCCTCGTCCCCAGGGATTTGGCAGGGGATGCCAGTGTGGGTTCAGGCAATTCCTCCCTGCTGAAGTTTCCAGCCCAGTTTTCTGCTCTGGTTCGCAGGCTTTGAGAAAACCCGCCAGGGTCAGCCAAGGAGGCAGAAAACAAAGCACAGGCAGGGCAGGGCAGGAGGGAGCTGCACGCTCGCCCAGGGGAAAAGACAGCAATGAACTTGAACCAGGGCTGTTGTTTTTTTGGCTAGGACATGGAGGCACTGAAGACCTGAAGCACATGCCTGGCTCGACCATCGCTTTGGGAAAGCCAAATGCTTCCCGCCGGGACAGCGGAGCAACCACCTGCATCTGCAAAGACAACTCAGATGCCAACAAGTTTGTACTAAATCAAGAAAACCCTTTCTCCGGGCAGGAAAAAGCTGCTAACGGCAGCGGCCTCACTCAGCATAGCACGGCACTGCCATGTCCCCGGCCCAGGTGCTGCTTGCTCTAATTAAGGCTGATGAGCAGGTTCATTAGGAGATGCAACAACATGGCCCATCTCATCCGGGCCATGTAAATGGCTCTAGCCTGGCCAGGTCATCTGCATCTCCCTAGGACGTGGGTGATGCAGTGGCTGCTCCGTGCTCATTTTTGGCCCAGGATTTCCCCAGAAACCTGCTCTCTATGGGATGGAGGCTGCCAGACCACGCCCCCATCACGCCACCCCTACCTCGCCGGCTCCAGCGGAGGACAGGCGGGTGGCCAGGCGTCCTGGCTCTGCTCAAGGTTGGTGATAATGATATGGCGCAGGTCCTCGATGGTGGCGCTGGGATCTGCAGGGGGACAGGATGCCAAGAGGTCAGTCCTGGGGAAGCCAGTCCCATGGGCTGAGCCAAGGGGAGATGCTCTGAGCTGCCCTCTGGGCTCCCCGAGGTCCCAATGCATAGGGGGTGCAGGCAGCAGGGCCGTTCACACCCAGTGTAAAAAAAACCCCTTATGGCTCTGAATACTCACTGGTAATCCTTATCCCATCCTCTGCCTTCTTGCTAAAAGCTCTGAAGAACTGAAAGGGAAAAAAAAAACACAAGGGGAAACTGGAGTGAGAGTGTTTGGAGGGGGACAGGGAGGCAGTGCAGCCCAGCAGGCAGAGGCTCCCCCCGGACCAGCTCTGCCTCAGTTTCCCCACGACATTACAGCATGCCAACTGAACCAGCCACCACAGAGGGAGCTCCGGACTGCATCCCCATCTTGCGGGGCATCCCCAGAGGGGAGGGATGCAGACGTGGGCTGGGAACCATGTCCAGCTAAGGGCTGAGCGCTGGCAGGCAGCAGGGCAGGCGTCTCCAGGGGTCCCAGGGAGGCAGCTGGGACCTTCCTGGTCCTGTGAACCACTGCCTCCCTGCTCCAGAGCTCTCACAAAGCAGGAGAAAGTGTTTTGTCCCTAATCCTGGCTCCAGTGCCCACGGTACAGCCAGAGCAATGAAACCAGGTTGCATCAGACAGGTGTTTGCTTTGCAGGCTGGGCCGGGAGCGCAGGCTGTTTGCAAAAGGTGTTTGGCGGGGACAGGGGATGCGAAGCAAGTGACTTCTTGGCATCACCATATCAGCACGCCTCCCTGCCCTGCGACATGGTTCGGTCAATG
Source organism: Aptenodytes forsteri (assembly GCF_000699145.1). Lineage (NCBI taxonomy): Eukaryota > Metazoa > Chordata > Aves > Sphenisciformes > Spheniscidae > Aptenodytes > Aptenodytes forsteri. The sequence continues at coordinate 3,334,182 of NW_008795025.1, read as the reverse complement.
TCACACAGGTGGTGGGTGCTCAGGCAGTGGGTGCTCTGTGAGACCCCAAGGCAGGGCTGCAGCACAAGCCAACCTGCTTGGCAAACCCCCAAATCTGATCCCACCTTGGGCTGAGCCTGTAAGCTGGAACTGAGGGCATGTCTGATGAAACCCTTATCCCCTCCATTCTGTCTCAAGGTGATCCTGGCTTTCACTGCCTGCACCTGAAGTGCTTCAGCTTTATTGCTTGTGTTGGAGCGAGGCTCTTGTTTGCAGTAGGAAACACTGTGAAACGGCGTATTGACACAGCTAAGGGACCAGGCACGGGCCCAGGAGGAGGGACAGCACCTCACCAGCTGCCACAGGAGGCTCCCAGGAGAGCCCCATGCAGCCTCCCACAGTATCCCTGCACCCTCCTCCAAAACTGGCGCCTGCAACCGCTCTGCCCTCCAGCAGCCTTTCCCAGGTGTTTCCAATTCAGGTTTCAGACTCTCTCTCGTCCTAGGAGAGATCTGGCCTCTACACTTCACATGAAGCGGCATTTTGGTTTTCCCTCTCCTTGTTGCTACATCACCCAGCAGTTGCGCTGGCTGCAGCTATGTTTTGGGGAAGGGCGCAATAGCTCCAGCCTGCAAAGCCCCAAAGGGAGTATTTTGGTGCAATAGCGCTGTCAATCTGATTGAGCAAGAGAGGGACAGGCCAAAAGGCAAAACACAGTTAAACCAGGCATGTGCCCAGCACACACAGCCCTTACCTTCAGCGTGGGGAAGCCAGTTATCCCAAAATCAGCGCACACTTGCTGGTTGGCCTCGTTGGCACAGTCGATGGCCGCCAACATCACCGCAGGCCTCCACTCTGCGGGGACAGAGGATGCGGTCAGCACAGCTCAGCCCCTCTGCAGCCCCAAAAACTGACCCGCTCCCAACAACTGCTGCGGAGACGGCAGGGATCTCCCGCTGCGCCGGCGGCACACCTCCTCCCGGCCCCAAAATCACAGCTCGCCCCTCGCAGGAGACCAACCGATGGTTTCCAAGCCCCGAATACCCAAAGCCCCGGCCTGCATTGGTGTTTGGCGCCCTACTTTTCAGGCGGCAGGAGCACAGGGAAAGCCGTGCGAGGCGGGACCAGGCTTTGCACGCCCTGCCCTCGCTGGCGTCGGAGTGCAGGCAGCTCTGCCCGCAGCTGCCTGCCCGTCTGGTTCTGCCTGCCCAGCCTCTGCCCCAGCGGGAAGAGGCTGCCGGGAGAAGGGAAGGGATGGCTAACCACGTCTGGGGGAGAGCAAGGAGCATAGGCTCCAGCTCGTCTCACCCCAGACCAAGGACATGGTCGATAACTGAGAGGGAACAACCCAAAACCAGTAGCTAGGGCACTGCGGCAGAGCCAGCCCAGGTGCCGAGCATCCTCTCCCCCTCTGTGACTCTCCTCCATCACCTCCCTGGGGAGGACCAGCAGGTCCCTGGGGTAAAAGAGAGATGAAGAAAAGGGGACACAGAGACATTTCAAGCAGCGGGCTCTGAAAGCCAGCAGCAAAACAGAGATAAAAGGTCTGAAATGGCTTCTTTTTAATGTAAAGGACACAAGCTGGAGAACGCCCAGTCTCTCCTTCGAGCAGGATGGGGAGGGACGCAGCACCAGCACACAGATGGAGTCCACGCCACCCTACGCAGGAGCCTGCCAGAGATGGGGACCCACTGGGGCCATCCTGTGTTGCAGGTGACGGGGCAGACGAGCCACTTCCCGCTGCCGCAGCACCAGTGGCACAGGAGGGCCACTGCCAAACCCTGCTGCAGGGAGCCAGGCACGCTCCTGGACTCATTGGCATGTGGTGCCCGCAGGTCACCTCGGCATTGGCATCCTCCCTGTCCAGCCTACTCCTGCAAAAATACACCCGTGGGAACAGCAGCGAGGATGCTGAGCAGCACGGGGGTGGCTTCCCCGCCCTGCCTCCACAGGCACCTCATCTGCAGTCCAGCCTCCAGAGCGGGGAGCCCTGGGGGGACCCTGTTTTGGAGAGGGGCCAGGAGAGCCGGCATTCCCCCGCAGGGCCCGGGCACGCACCCCATTCCTCACATCCTGCCCCATTGGGGAGCGCTGACGGCATCCCCTGGGAGGGACGGCATCCCCTCGGAGGGACGGAATGCCCGCCCCAGCTGGCACCCTGACTCACCCAGCAGCGACCGCGCTATATCAATTAGCACAATAACAGGGAGAAGCTGTGCGCACCCCAGGATGCCAGAGGAGGCAGGACGAGCCACGGCAGGGCGAAGGGCCCGGCAGCGGGCTGTGCGGGTCCCCAAGTGGGGCTGGGCGCCAGCCAGGCCAAGCGCCAAGGTCAAAGCCAGGAACATACCAGCTGGGACTAGTACCTGGCCCCAGCACCCTGCCAGCCTCTCCCTGCAGGCACCAGGGAGGAGTGGGGCAGAAGGAGGGTCTGGGCAGGGCAGCAGGGCCCCCCCATGCCTGGGGCAGGCTCAGCCTGAGCTTCTCCCAGCCAAAGGGGAGCGCCAAGGTCAAAGCCAGGAACATACCAGCTGGGACTAGTACCTGGCCCCAGCACCCTGCCAGCCTCTCCCTGCAGGCACCAGGGAGGAGTGGGGCAGAAGGAGGGTCTGGGCAGGGCAGCAGGGCCCCCCCATGCCTGGGGCAGGCTCAGCCTGAGCTTCTCCCAGCCAAAGGGGGCTCCAGGGATGCTGCTAAGCTGGGCCTGGCCATCGCGGGGCGGG
>NW_008795025.1:3329062-3329560 GCF_000699145.1 Aptenodytes forsteri | reverse complement strand
AGGCCTTCCCACCAGGCCGATGCTCCAGGGAGGCTGGGGCAAGGATGCAGGGGGATTTAGGGGTGCTGATGGAGGGTAAGGCAGAAGGGATTGAGGGGTGCTAATGGGGAGGGTGCAGAGGAGATGCAGGGGTGCTGACGGGGCTGAGGATGCAGGGCCAGAGATGCAGGGATGATTTAAGAGTGCTGATAGAGAGAAGGATGACAGGACAAGGACACAGGAGGGATTTAGGAGCGCTGATGGTGGGGCAGGGGCACAGGGAGGATTTAGGGGTGCTGACAGGAGAAGGGACAGGAATGCAGGGGGGATTTAAGGGTGCTGATGACGACACAGGGGCAGAGACGCAAGGGATTAAATGGGGTGTTGATGGGAGAAGACAGAGATGCAGGGGGGAAAAACAAGAGCAAAGACACAGGGAGGGTTTGGGGGTGCTGATGGGGCAGGCAGGCAGGGATAGGGGGCAGGGGAGGGGGGGTAAGCAGGGCCGCGTGGCACGGG
>NW_008795025.1:3263845-3324071 GCF_000699145.1 Aptenodytes forsteri | reverse complement strand
CCCCCGACACCCCCACATCATGGGGATGCCCGAAATACCCCCCCCAGCCTCCCCCGCATCAGGCAGCACGCTGGGCAAGGGGGCAAGGCCACAGCACTACCCTCTCGCGAGGGGACAGTTAGCATAAAATGATAAAATCCTGATAAAGCAAGGAAAGATGAAGGCAGCTGATTCAGGCCCAAAACCCATGGTGCTGCCATTACGGTCATCCCTGAGGGAAGCTGCTGGCCTGAGGGGAGCCGCCGGCCTGAGGGCAGCGCCCTGGTCAGATGCCCTGATGTCAGCCAGCGTCACCAGGCAGCGCCTGCTGGGACACCCCGTGGGACGGGGACCCAGCTGCCCTCGTCCCAACCCTGCCAGGGATGTGCAACAAGGATACCCAACGAGGCCCCAAAATCCAGCTCCTCCACACAAAAAAAGCAGCACTCCATCCCAGGCGGCCGCACATCCGGCCACAGCCTCCCCCCCAGCCTGGCTGTGCCGTCGCTCACGCACGCACCCACCCACATCACTGGCTCCCGGACAGAAGGTGCCCGTTGCCCACTGCCCCAGGGCAGAGCCGGGCACTGTCGGGGTGGACACGGCCCTGAAATCTAGCCCTCTGCTCCCTCCCCAGCCCCTGAGGCCAGGGGGCCTCCAGCACCGGGGGTGCCCATTGCTGTTGAGGGCTGGTTGCTGGCTCTGTCCCCAGGAAGGCCATTAGCCATGCTGGGCCCCACCTAGGTATTTTAGGCGGACCTGCCATGCTAGAAAAACAAGCCTGCCAGAGCCAAGCCTTGCCGTGGCAGGGGAGGGCAGGGGCCTCCACAGGGGGCATGGCTCTGGGGGAGCTATGGGCCTCCCCAAGATGGCCCGGCTGTGGGGGACAGAGCCCATCGGACACAACCCTTGAGGGATTGCTGCCACGCATCCTCTGTGGGTCCAGGCTGATGCAAACGGGGCAGAAGATGGTTTGCTCCAGCCCTGCCAGCTGTAATTAAATGCTTAAGGGATTATCACACTTTGCTGTCCACCTAGGAGGGAGAGAGGTGCAGCCCCGGCCCATGTATGGCTGCTCTGAAACGTGGTTGCTGGCTATTGCCAGAGACCTTGCCACAACTCATTTTTATCCAGCTGGCGACTAAAAGACAAAAATCCCTGTGCTTTAGGGATGTCATCACCGTTATTTTACCCTGGGCTAAAGTCCTTATTTTAAGGGCTCGTCAGCTTGATTAGGTTATCACAGCGAAGGAGAGGTGCTCAGCAGCAGTGTAATTGCCGGCATCCTCCCCATCCAGCTCACCCCTCCCTCCCAGGGAGCCCAAATTCCTTGAATCCTTTTTTAGATGCAAAAGCAGCATGTAACCCGAAGGCAGATAGGCAAGAGCCTGCAGCCCGGGGCTCCGGCTCCTTTTGAGGTGAGCCACACCATTGCTCATCCCCTGAAGCCTGGGGGTGGGGATGGTCCTGCTTCCGGCTGCCCGGGGAGCCGGGGCTGCTGCTGAGGACCCTGCCGCCAGCCTGGCACATCCCGTCCCCACTGCTGCCCGAGGAACAGCCTCCTTCACCAGCAGGGTGTGGGGCTTACCAGGCACAGGCTTGCCCAAATAGCCTTTTTTTCCTTTTAACCCTGCTGCAGAGCAAGAGATGAGGCTTTTCTTCCACCTCAAACTGGGAAGAGCTAGATTTTCATTGCAGAATGCCCTGAGACAGGGCATGGGTGTGGAAAACCAAAGATGAAGCAGAGATTTTGAAACAACCCATTTAGAATGGATTTAAGAATAACTAAGATGAATTTAAAAAATAAATAAATAAAAAAGTCCAGGGAGGTTTTGGAAATGCCCTCCTAGCACTGCCTACCTTTTGTCCTCTCTTGCTTTGCACCCCTTCCTGCTAGCAGAGCCTGCGGGCAGCAAAGCACAAGGGATAGGTGCTGGGTGACCCTGGATGCCTGGCTGCTGAGCCCCCAGCCAGCCCTAAAGCCCAACTTTAGGCTCTCGTGGGACATTTAGGAGCCTACTTGGTTTTCAGCTGTGCTACACAGCAAAGCCTTCAGCGCCGAACTCAGCATCCTTAACTTTGGGAAGAGAGGTGCTTCACTCCCCCGTAGCAAGGCCATGGAATAAGGACCACCACAGAGGTTCCCGTGCTGCACAAGTCCCTGTGCAGCAGCTGAGCAGTGGCTTTAGCTCATTAAGCTCATCAGCTCTCAGATCTCCTTTCCCAGACTAACAGCCAGCAGGAATCTCCTTGAAGTCAATGAGATGTGGGCAACACCAACAGGCTGAGAGCCTCAAAGGCCGCTAAGATCTCACCAAAATCATTTAAGTCCTGCAGAACTTGTTTCGTGCACCCAAAATGGATCATTTTCACAGACACAAAGAGCTACTCTGATTGCCTCTGTGCTGGGTTAGAGAGGAGATGAGGAAAGAGCAGTAGGTTTTTTATGTATTCAGCCCTTGAAGTGCTGGAAAGGACTACTGAACATGCTTCAGAAATTGGGGAAAGGTTTCTACTATCCATTTTTAAAAGCATGAATCTGGCTGCAAAACACCAACAGCTCAAAATGGCCAGGTAAGCCAACCCAGGACCTTCTCACTTCCCTTTAGTTGTGAAGGTTTGGGGACAGGGAGATCCTGAAATGGACTTTCTTCCTTGAAAATTAAAGAACACGTTCCTACCTAATTGTGTGATTCCAGGAACTGACTCCAAGAAAAGCACGCAACCAATGCAAGACTCATGATACAATCATGGCAACCCCGTCACCCGGCCCTGGCATTTCAGAGGCCGTTCAGAGAAGTTCGCATCCAACTCCCCTGTGAGTGCCTCGAAAATACCAGTTGCAGAGAAGGCTCCATAGTTTTCCCGTCTCTCACCAGCCTTCACGAGATGGACTGATGAACTCAGTGAAGCCCTCCTTGATCTGGAGCACAGCACCGCTTAAAGTGTGGTCCTTCTCTAAATAAAAGCAAAGCCCCATTTCCCCAATTAGCATCTCCAAACAGCCTCAGAGAGCGAGTGAGAATTGTGCCACCCATCACCTCCCAGCCAGCTGAAGTCAGCTGGGACACTCCAATCCAGGTGGCACTTTTCCACTGGTGGCACCAGTCACACCTCTGCTGGTGTGTCTCAGACACACTCACTGACCACCTGGTCAGTCTCAGACAAGACCTTTGGCAGCGCCTGTGCGATAAACCTGCCAGCTTCTGTGGCTTTGCCGAGACAGGGAATAACGCACGGAGTGGATGTGAACCCCGACTGCTTCCCACACCCTGCATCGGCTCTGCCGGGCTCACACCTATGAAGGCCAGGAAAGCCCCTTGTAGCCCACACTGATAGATGGGAATTGCCAACTACGCGAGACAGGCTTGGTCGGATACAGTTGATTTCTACCTTTCAAGACCAACCAGCCCGTAATAACAATAGACGTAAAAGAAAATCCGGGGTGCATTCTCAGGATGTGATGAATGTGTTCACGTAGTTTGTGTCTGCAGAGAGACTACAGCAGTACCAGCCCCTTTCTGCTATTCACCCTCTGCTGATTCATCCCTCCTCAAAAGGACGGCAGCAACGCTGCCCTTGCTCTTTTCGGAGGGACCTGGGGGGACCAGGAGGAACTGGTGCTGTCTTTGGTATGTCTGGGTAGGAAACATTTTACCTGCGAATTTAAGATCTACTTGAAGTCATAAATCATCACCATGACCCAGGATGCACAGAGCAGACGTTTTCCACTCCGGCTCATCTGCCCAGCTTCCAAGAGCAGATCGGAGGAGGCCACACCACCCAGATTTGCCACATCATTATTTGGCAGCTGGTTTAATTGCAGCACATGAAACTGAGAATACCACACGGATGACAACGGTGCACTCCTCTCGTGCTGTGGCAGTAGTCCTGCAACATAAGCAAGGTCTCACCTACCAAGGACTGGTGTGCCCAATCTCAGGTTCACTGAGCAGCACTGGCTCCATCACCTCTGCAGAGCAATGGAGCGGGACACGGACACTGGACCAGGCTCCTTGACGAGTTCCTCAAGCCAAGCAACACAAAGGGTAGCATCCCCCGCAGCCTCCTTTATTTTGCTGGAATAAAAGGAAGTAACATCTCTGGGACACCCCCCAGAACCGGCATTAATTCCACCTCCAGCAAATGCACAGACAAAACCCCAGTTCAAGTCAGCCTAGATTTCACCAGGTGGTTACAGACAAGTCAGCCTGCAAAAGGAAGCCACCTGAAACCAACACCAGGGAGGGAACACAGCCCAAGGGACACGGCAGGTCTTGCACAGCTGGAGCAAAGGGCTGGAAAACTAGAGCCAAGAGAAACATTCAGAGCAGGAACCAACCAGACCTGCTCCAGGCCATCCTCACACAGCACACTTGGCAGGCAAAAGAAGGCATCTTCCCCAAAACATCTCCCCCCTATGCCCCCCTCCTGCCCAACCCTCACCCTCCTGAATGGAGCTGCTGCCCCACGATAGCTCTATTCTCCTCCTTTTCCCCAAATTTCTGCTGGATCTTACTGGGGAAGAGACAGGAAGGCGCAGGGCTGGGACTACGGGTTTTGTTTGCTCCAGCTTCCAGACCTCGCAGGGTGCCTTCCCCTCCCCCACAGGACCTGCATCCCAGAGAGCGCCCTGTGCTTTCAAACTCCATTACATCTCATCTGCATTCCTGCCCACCAACGGCCCGTGCTCTGGGCTGGGTGCCAGCGGCCTGGCAGCCCCCCCTCCCCTTCCTGTGCACTGAAGAGAGCTGCCGGCATTCAGGAGCTCCCTACCAGCTCCCTTTTCTTCTCAGGGCTGTGTTAAAGAGAGCTTGGACACTGCAGAAGCCCTTGTGCTAGGCAGGGCGCAGCAATGTCTGGAGCAGAGTCAACACTTCAAGTGCTCCAGTGCTCTGCCAGGCATTTTAGGACATGGGATGGCTGCAGCTGGCACCACCTCCCTAGGGAGGCACCTGGGAGCGGGTGGCACCCGGGAAGGAAGGCACCAAAACAGTCCCACTCAATCCAGCGTGCCATCGGCTGCCTGCCATTGCCCAACCCGGGAGTTTCACCAGGTCCATGGGTGAAATGGCTGTCAAAGGCAACTGCACTCAGAGGGTTCTGGGAGGAGTTGCACAAACACCACCGTAGAAAGTCAGTGCCAAAGTGAAGCAACGCAGACTTGCAAATGAGGAAATTAGAGCTTTCATCAAGCTGATTACTGGGCATCCTGGGCAAGGACAGCAGTAGCAATGCAGCAGTTTGCTGTGTCACTTGCCAGAGTGCCGTGGCAGGGTTCCCCCTGCCCCAGCCGTTTTAAAGGGAAGCCAGTTCTTTAGCCCGAGAAGCACAGATCAATTTTTTTCCAGCGTGAAATGCACTCTAAGTCACTTCCAGGGATGGATGCTGACAGGTGCAAGTAGATCACTGTCCAAAAATACAGGACTCGCGGAGCAAAATCGCTGCAGGGCGAGGAAAAGCAGCAACACAGACGCTCTCCTGCTGCTCAGTAATGAGAACACAGAGGCTGCAGCACCACTTTGTCTCAGCCCTTTGGACATCAAACAACCCGCTGTCATGCTTTGGCCAGTTCAACCCCCTGAGCTCAGAGGGCTGCGACATGCTTCTCTGTCTGTATGAGGGCTGCAGACGGTGTTCCCGGCATGCTCCGCTGACTGCTGCTACCGCACGCTGGCACCACAGGACTGCAGCAAAGCAGCTTCCATAATGAAAGTCCAAGTGCAGCAAGTCTTCCTCCAGGATGAGATACCTCTGCTAAGGAAAAACAAAGAGCAAACAAGTGCTGAGCACAGTGAAAAGCCCTTGCAACGGATTTGTTCATACAGGTCTCCCCCGTTTGATGCATAGGCCTCTCCTAGGCAGAGGAGAGGTGAGGAGTAGGCTGCCACATAGCATCCTCCAAGCTGGAAAGACCAACGCTGGGTTTTGTAGACATCTGTAGTAAATGGAAAGCAAAGCCTTTTCTGCTGGGCTGTATGGTAATAAATGGCACCATAACACAGCAGAGGTACAGGAGCAGCAGTGGCTGTAGGCACTGAGGAGGCTCGGTAAACACGCTTGGTCTTACACATTTCATGCTGCTTCTTGCTTGCCACGTGCCCGCACGCCTGTGGTTTGGCACCGTGACTGTTCAGCCATCCTCCTACAGAGCTCTGGGACCTTTCACATGTGAAAGAGGGGTTGGGTTTTTTTTGCTGGAAAGCAAACAGCAGAGATTTAGGAAAGTTCCACCAATACATAAAGTTTCCAGGGAACGTTTGCCCCCTCAGTGAAGAAGTGATCAGTGCTGGTAACAGCAGCTGTAACAATTTAGGAGTGTAATTGAGGGATCTGAAACAAGGCTGAGGCTCTGAAGAATTTAATTCCAAGACTACTGTTTAGCATAAAAATAGCTTGCCTCCCCTCCAAATGTTTTAAACCATGAGTTTTTAAAACCTATTTTAAATAAATATGTGCAAGGAGTAATTTTTCTCCCGCAGATCATGCCGTGCATTCCTGCAATGATTACGCAATGCTATTTTCTGTTTTAGCTTTTATCAACACTCAACTTTAACAATAAGGAAATTCTAATAATGTTATGATTATAATTAAGGCAACTCTAATGGGATTTTGTGGACTGTGATTGGCATCCCAAGTACAGCATCAGACAGAAAGGGGAACGTACAAAGGACGAATCTCCAGGACACCTTCAGAATTAGCAACCATTTGGGTAATTATAAAACTCCATTTTATAAAGAACCAGGAAACAAGATTAATTTATAAATCAGTTTATTTACAGATTTTGTTCTCTTAAAGTACATTTCCGTTACCAAAGATATTTACACTGGTGTACACAGGGACCACCCTGGTTATTTTACAGTTCTTAATTACAAAAAAAACCAAACCCCAAAACCTCCACATCCTTGGGTCTGTCTACTGTGCAAAGCTGCTCTGGATGTGAACATTAGCTGAAACTGGCCCAAAAACCAGGTTACCCAGTTATTTACACATACACAGTAAACGGGTTTCTTTTCAGCATCTCCACAACACAGTACACGGGGAGACGGAGCCTCCCAAAAGGCGGCTTTGCAAATGTATATCAAAAGGCTCTGCAAAGTCAAGGAAAAAACTAGTAAATGCAAGTTAATTACAGTATTCCTCTTTCATCTGTATATATTTTTGCATTTAATGTTTAAATTACAAATAAGTTCAATAGTTTGCTTTTCTCCATTTTAGTTGATTTGTAAACACTTCAGATGCACTAAATACCTTATAAGATTCAACTGTTTCTCTGCTGTAAAGTACTTTATTTTCCTAATATTCTTAAGGTAGCAAAGGGATATGAAAGTCAGAACTGCATGCAGTTCCTCGCAGAATAGTCACTTAAAAGGTCTCTATCACTGTGCTACTGAAGATCTTCTGCAGGTACACACTTATTCAAGTATTGCAAAAAGCTAAGGCCACTTTTTCAAGAAAGGAAAGTGAACAAGATGGGATTTTTCAATCCCTTGTTCCACCTTGTGAGCAACAAGCCTTTTCTGAAAGGCAGAAGTACTGATATTCCACAGTTCGGCTCAGGGAGCGTCCTGCTGCGAGAGAGGTACTCGCGCTCCTTGTCCTCACAAGCCTGGGCTTTCCCACCTGGCACCGAGATCCTCCCGAAGAGAGAACTGCATCTCCCCAGGGATGACAGTCACTGCCCCAAAACAGCTTACAGGTCTCAGAAAAATGTCTCAGCCTTCAATCTTCTAACGTGGTTGCACCAAGATAACCAGGACCCAGAAATATCATCTTGTTCTTATAATGGGAAGGTTGGAGAGAGGAGAGAAATAGAGAATTCAGCCTCTGTTTGTGAGACTCCAGGCTTCCCCATTCCTCCTCGTTACCAGCCACGACCCAGACAGACCATTGCTTCATCGCGGTAATCATCAGTCCACAAGTACTCAACACACTCGAGGTTTTGAGTATACACTCAACTCAAAGTAACTCAACACACTTGAGGTATTGAGAAGATAATTAACATACTTTCAAGTCTTTTTAGAGTTGCTCCTAACAAGGATTGCTACCAAAACTAAAACGGTGATGTTTGCAAAGGAATAAAGCCATTACTTAGACACAGCTTCCTTCTGCCCAAACAGCTGTAGAAATAGTTACTACTTCTATCGAGGGTACTAAACTAGTGCTATCCAAGCCAGCAAGACAACAGGCATACGATCTCCAATGGTCCCCAGTACCTTGGCAGGCCAACTGTACAACCTTCTCCCTGCTGGTGGACAGACCAGAAAAGCCATGCCAGCCCTTTTCAGAACAGCTGAAAAGCCTCGGGGATGCAGGGCAACCTTCTCAACACTGGCCATGGTATCTACAGAGCAGAAACTAACTTCTTTTCTCCGATACTCCAGCCACAAACCTACGCTGCAGGTTTCTGCCTTCTTTCCGTAATTGCTACCTATAAAAATAGCAATCCTCACTACTGAAGAAGATACACCCAGGAAAGGAAATCTGAGGCGGTGACCCAATTAGTGACACCACGCTGGTTAAACGCAGCAGCTTTAGTTTGCTTCTGTCTTAAGCATTTGAGAGTTTCCTGGTTCAGCATCAGGACCTTTTAGGTAGACAAGTGAATCACTGAGGAAAAAAAGCTGAACGATGCTCCACCAAGACCATCCGACTTCCAGCCAGCCAGAAGGGCCACTACTGCAGGACAGACATGCATATGCCTGTTGGAGGTCTTCCTATACACCATGACCTCCTCCTTGTTCTTCCACTTGTTAAGCTCCCATGAATATGGCTCACCATTAACTCACAAGTGAAGTGCTGGCAATACTACATCTGAGAATTTGCATGGACCTCTGGACAAATCCAACATTTCCCAGTGCTGTCCCTGAAGAATCACCAGCTGTGTGTCATTGTGCAAAATGCAAATAAGGTCTTCCTATACACCATGACCTCCTCCTTGTTCTTCCACTTGTTAAGCTCCCATGAATATGGCTCACCATTAACTCACAAGTGAAGTGCTGGCAATACTACATCTGAGAATTTGCATGGACCTCTGGACAAATCCAACATTTCCCAGTGCTGTCCCTGAAGAATCACCAGCTGTGTGTCATTGTGCAAAATGCAAATATTCCAATGATAGCTTTCCAAAAAAAAAAAAGGTGGAAAAGAGAAAACAAAATGGAGCAGTCAGAGGTATGTCCCTGAAGAATCACCAGCTGTGTGTCATTGTGCAAAATGCAAATATTCCAATGATAGCTTTCCAAAAAAAAAAAAGGTGGAAAAGAGAAAACAAAATGGAGCAGTAGCAGAGGTATGCATAGCAGGAAGCCCAAGAACCAAGCAAATGAACAAAATGATAGAGATCTCCCCGCCACACCTATTGTGGGCTGCAGCATCTTGGGGGCACCTCTGAGGGCTTCAAAGTGTCTTTCTGCACTCCAGTGTGTCTGGAGAATGTGACTCTCCTCTGGGTCTTGTCCCAGGTTAGCAAACAGGGACATCCACTATTAAGGCATCAACATTCGACCCCAGATTGTCTGTGTTCCTCCAAGAGAAACACAAGAACGGGAGGGACAGGTTAGAAATGAGCACTCAGCAGAAGGACACTGCAGTTGAACCCAGCACTGAATCAACCACTAACAGCTGCCAATGGCCTAGAAGTTCTGGGAAAGGAAGGAAACAGATGGAGCAGGGAAGTTTCACATCGTTTTTCAGCTCAGTCCCCTCAACTCTCCATTGTTTCTGAACCAGGTGTGGTGAAGGCACGTTCCTAGTCCTGCCTTTGCTTCCCACCCCGGTCACTGAGGTTTGGTGGTTCTTCCCCCCCCGTATATGTCTCAAGAAGCTGGAGGTTTTGTGCGAATATGGGGCTCTGGAAGTTTCTAGAACAGATGCTTTCTCAAGTTCGGCTGTCTCAAAACATAAGACAGTGCAGCCAACTGCACAGGACACTCTCCTGTAACCCACTTAATAAATTACCTGAAAATAAATAAAAAACCCACAAGCACAAAACATGCAGACAGTCAAGCACTGGACACCGCTTTCTTTGGTGAATACACTCTGTTCTCTAAATTGTTCAAGTAACGGCTTCTCCGATTAACTAGGTGACAGTAAGGGAGGAAGCTGAGGAATTGAAGGCCAAATTTTTGTGAGGAAACATTTTCCACTCCTGCATGTCTCGTGCCTGAGAAAATCCTGAGTATCCATTATCTGGGAGCAGCTGGTGCTCCAGGAAGAGAAGAAGTGCTACACGGTAGGAGGAAAGTTGTCCACGGGCTCATCTTTCGCACTTGACATTAGGCGGCCTTTATCTTGCTCCACCTCGGGACTGAAGCAAGTTACATAGGAAAAGCAGCAAGAATTCTTTACTTGAATGCAGAAAGCAACATCATCTAATTTCCCTGGACTGGCTGGCACCATCCTTGGTACCACATCACAGAAGAAAGATGAAAACCAACTTCACAGAGAAGGGAATTAAATGGGCTCTGGAGCAGAAGAAACTGATGCACATTGTTAGGGCTGCAGGAGAAGAGGTGTTAAGATTATAACACTGTTCAGTACAGTAAGTCTCCATTTATGACTAAAACCTGACCAAACCGTTTCTTCTCCAAATTACTCACATTTCTAAAGACAAGTCGAGTACTGATGGCTGACAGCCATTCCAGCAAAGCAGCCAATATCCCAACTTAACCCAACCCTTTCAGAGCACAAGCTGAACATGTCAAAGCCCCAGGCTGGGGCCCCAGACAGCTGCTGACAGTTATGTGGCATAACTGCATTGGCACACGAACAGTCTTGAGCACTCCACAATACAGCCTCTAGTGAGGGATCAGCTTGTTCCAAACAACAAATCCGGTGCGAGGTCTCTAGTGGCAGTAGATGCGAATTCAGGTTCCTTTAATCACATCTGAACTGCCTTTAAAACCCACGCATGGAAGTCCAGCAGCAGCACTTGCAGGGTGGAGAGTACGTCAGGAGTCAGAAAGGCCTGCGACTCAGTGGTTACACAGCTGTAAGTTTATTTTCAGCACTGTCACACAAGCAGCAATCTCCGCTGTTTCTCATTTATCTGGTTCAGTACCTCAACAGTGTCTCTGATTAAGGCCTCGAAGATCCCGTCTGCCAACTGCATCTTTACACACAGTTCATCCTCGTCATAGTTCACCCACTGTGCTTCTTCCTCGTGAAGTTCCTGCACCTTGGAGGTTAGAAAGGAAAAGGCAAAAGAAACATTACAATTCTGTTGCTCTAGGATAATATCCCCTGCAAAGTTCCAGAAAGAGTCCAAAACAGTGCGCATCTGCCAACAACATACCTGTCTTTGTAAGAAATTACAGGAAACATTTGGAATAGCAAAATGAACACAGATCTATTTGAACCAGGCTATTTCACTGTATGAACGTTTTCTACCTTTCACTGTAGTATCCATTTTAAAGGATTTCATATTCCTGCACGAGTTTTTCACTTGAAAGAACTCAGCTAATGGGATATTCTTGGCCAACAGCAGAAGCTCCATTAAAAAAAGTCCCTAATTGTGTATTTGCAAGAAGCTGATTCCACGCAGCTTAAACTGGTAAGAAATCATGCAAAGGCCTTGAACAGGGGAAGGAGAAAAAGAAAAGACTTTACTGCAGTTCAGTTTATTTGAATAAGAATTAGAAAACCTAAAGGAAATAACTAACTTTTCCAATTCTTCTGTATAGGAAGACAAAATTCTGGCATGTGTTTTATGATAGTATTACAACTCATTTGCACAGAATACTTCACGCTTCGTTGGATTTGACAGCATTATTACAAATGGAATTTTGTACCATTACATCTAAAAGAGTAACTCAAAGAGTATTTATTTCCTTCTATTCCTAAATTGTTGACAAGCAAATTCCTGTTTTACTGGTCACTGGCAAATAGGTGTTTTAGTAACAGACAAATATATAATTTCATTCAGCAAATCAAGTCTTAAGAGAGTCTCTCCAAACTGGACATCTCCAATTAAACTTATTAAAAATTTGTCTAAGTGACCATTTCAGTATTACAGATACATCCTAACAAAGCTCAAATTTTTGAGAAAAGGAAGAGTAGGTGCAAACATCACTCATATTTAAAATGACAAAGAAAACCTGCTGAAAGCTCTTTCTCTGCTCAGCTTCAGCAGAAAGCGCCTCTGACCGTAAATCCTACACTCTGAATTCAAAATAGATTTACACTGTCCACATAGACAAGTGGGCTAGACAGCTAGACACTGCCAAAGCAAGGTTAAAACATACCAAAAATCCACTAATCTAGTATCAATATGTAATAGTGTTATTACCTAAAGACAGTACAAGAGCTATAGCCCCAACACTCTCTCTCCCTCTTTCGCCTGAAGCTAAACCGCCCAGAAACTTGTCCGTTTTGAAGGTGACAGCTGCTGTAGTGTAATGATGATTCAATAACCCAAACACAGTGTGAAGCCCAAGAACAGGCTGCTATGGGAACCCCAGGGAACCGGCACTGCTTCAGGGTTTGTAGCCATTCATAAGGCTTCAGTTATACATGGGGTTTCAGTCCGACAGCTCCTTTCTTCCTCTCTAAAGAGAGCTTGGGGAGAGGGGCAGGGATCTCATCCTGCAAACAGCTTTGGAGGAGTTGTGCTTGTAAGTCTCTGCACTACCACAGTGAGCACTCCTCTTGCTTCCCATATGGCTGTCACAGACGAGGTGTTAATGGTTTCATTATGCTTCTTACTAATAAGGAAGAAGCAACAATATTGGCAATCAAGCTTTGAACGAGTGTTGTAGGTGAAAAATAATTTAAATTGAATGCTAACAAGCGGCAGATAATTGGGTATAAGTTTGTGTGGGGACAAATGTCTGAAATAGACTTCTGAACTCTCAAGCAGAAGCTTGCTGCCTGCAACCAGTATGTGCTGGTTGTAAATTTTGATAAACCCTGGACTAAACAATAGCAGCATGTTCCAAGTCCTCCCAGCCCTCCCATCAATAAAGAGGCATAAGACAGAAGCACCAATGTGGAGGCTGATCATGTGTTGTGTGTTTGCATCACAGACTATTTAGATGAAGAAAGGCAAGGGGTCATGAAAAGAAGAAGTGGTGCCAAAAAGAAGGGTTCCCAAAAAGCAGAAGTGGTCTGGGAAAGAAAACAGGGGCCCCAAAGGGAGGAGGTGAAGACCCTGGCTGGAGGAAATATCCTGGAAATGGGGGAAGATCCTGGAGGTGAAGGAGGTGGGTGCAGATGAATGCCAGGGGATACCAAGGGACCTTGACC
This sequence comes from Aptenodytes forsteri, assembly GCF_000699145.1. NCBI lineage: Eukaryota > Metazoa > Chordata > Aves > Sphenisciformes > Spheniscidae > Aptenodytes > Aptenodytes forsteri. The sequence continues at coordinate 3,310,847 of NW_008795025.1, read as the reverse complement.
GATGACATCCAGGACTGGTAACCGGAAGCAGCTGCACAATACCAACTGATGTGATTTTCTGCCCAAGCCTCCCAGGCCAGCAGTGACCTCGCTGCTGGGAAGTGAAGTCGAGACCTAGTGAACGTAACACTGGGGGTGAGGGGAAGCAAGTGCGTAAAATAATCAAGCAGGTTAAAAACTCTGATCTCACTGGCCCTTAAACAAACCCCAATATGTAGATCCACACGAAGCTGCTGTTTATTCTGTCTCACCTGCAACAACGTGATGGGACAGTTCCTCTACTGTGCTCCAGGAGGGAGAGGATGGAAGAGAAAAAAAAAAAAGATTCAGGGGATAAAGAAACACAGGTAAACTGGAGAGGACAAGGTAACTTGATCCAGGCAGAGAAAGGCTGGATGTTAAATAGCAGCAGAAATATCAAGAAAGAAAAACAGTATCAGCGATTAATTCTCTTGTCTCTATCATTCCCCTCTTTCTCAGAGGCAAAGTGCACAATTTCCTTTGGCATTAGGAGGACTTCCTCAAGCATACTTTTGGAAAGCTAAGAGAACATGCAATTTGCAGTTGCAGGCAAGTCTTGTTTATAGTGTATTCAGAACACGTGTGGAAACTGCCGTGCTGCTTTGCAGCCCTAGCTGCAGACTTCGGAGCCAAGACAGTTGCAACTGCTTTGCCTGGGAAATGTTTGATCCATTTGTTGTATTATTACAAACTGCTTCTAAGCAATGGAGACAGTTTGCTTGTATTTGGCTTATATTTGGCAACTTATTGTGGCTTTCATGGAATTGGGCTTTGCATTGTCTTCCGTACATGCACAGCATTTAAGTTCTTGCACATTCTCATGACAAAAGTAAAACTTCACGTATTTGATACCAGGAAGTAAGCTCTCTATACCAGAGAGAAACTGCATTTGGGCAAAGTCAGGAAAAAAACAGTTTTAATGAAACTGAATTCCATCCTACAGGAAAAGATAAATAGTGACACAATGCAGAAGGCTATGTAGTATGGTTTTTGCGTGCTTTGTTTGTTTGTTTTTTTAAACACAAACAAAGAAGGGGGCATGCACACAAAAGAAAAATCAGGAGAGAGAGGTAGCATGATCCTGCTGGTCATCTAATAAATGCCACAGTACCCAAAAAACAACACTTAAAAGAATATAAACTGAAGGAAATTTTAGAAAGTAAATTAGTGAGTTTTGATTGCTGAAGGTTCCTATTCAAAACCATGAATATCTGCAAAATAAACTACATTTAAGGAGTAACTAGATCATTTGGAGATTGAAAAGTACAAAAATCCAGAAATAAACTACTGCCTTGGAAGAATGCCAGTAGGAGGACGGCAGGCAGGTGCACTCTTACAGCCCTTCACTCTCAGAGTGCCTGCAAATCTTAAGATGCACGACTGCATATGAGCAGGCTTCAATTCTCTTCTCACTGTTGCACTCCCCTTGGGTTTAGATCTCGGGCGCTGCAGAAGTGGGCTTTCCAATTAAGCCAGCTTGATAGGAACAGCTTTGCAGAGTTCAAAACTGCATGGAGAGAAACATTCTAGCCCTTAAGTCAACAGGTCAGCTCTCTGTTGGCAGGCTTCTCAGGTGTGAAAGCTAAACACATAGGTTTGGCAGTATCATGTGAGCTTTGCTTTCTCAAGCTCCGGGTAAAAGGGAAGGGGGGGTGGCAAGGAAAGCAATGGCAGCATTTGTGCAAACAGATCAGCACAGGGAGGTTTGGCTGAAGACCCAAGTGAAAAAAAAAGTAGTGGAAACAGTCTATTATTAGCACCTGAACTTAAATAAGGAGTTCTTGCTGTAGTTTAAAAAGAGGTTTTAAAAGTGTAGGCAGCCTTGATGTACCGAAATGTGGTACCTCAGTCTGTGTACATTTGAGATTCTCCCACAGAGCACAGACAGCACACATGTGATAAACGTGGCAACACGAAGGGACATGAGAAGAAGAAAGCACACACCTAAACATTCCTTTAACTTGATTTTAAACAAAGCAGCTTTTCATAAATGTGACCCTCCCATACTTGTTTACTGAAAACCAAAATTTGCTGTAAATGTTAATAACTGGAGCAACTATCCAGCAGATCAGAGATCTCTCAAGAAATCCCAAAACAAATGCTTTCTGAGGGCAGAAATGCGTGATCAAAGTTAACAGTGCTGCAAAAAAGGAGAAGAGGAAGATGGTTTTTTGTCACTGGCAGAAAAACATGGCTAACTATATTGGTGTCAATGCTGGGAAAGCACAGACAAAAGTGAAAATGCAACTAAAGATGCAGTGACTGAGGGAAGTAACAAAGATCAAGGCAGAGTAAGGTGAAGGACTCATCCATCCTGTTCTCCCCTTAATTCCCAGCAGGTGTGATGGCTGACTGCAGTCACCCACAGGACCTAGCATCACAGACAGCACCAGTGCAGCACAGGCTGCCTCTGCAGCTGTGCCTCTTCCCCACAAGGCTGAACCTTTTGTGGAGACAAGAACCACTGGGAATTGTGTTTAGTATGATAAACCCAGAAGGACACATTCAGGGATCATCAGGGAGAGATTAAGCTGGGCAGAATAGCTTGGCACTTGCTTCTGTGCCTTCAGAAGAAATAAAAAGAAATTCAGCAAACAGCCATGGCTCCTGGTTTTACAGCCGCCCCACCATCCAGGCAGACGATGCCACTATTTAACAGTCATTACTAATATGCTGGAGAAGGAGGCATACAACAGAATCCCCTTCCTCTGTATCAAAACCCCTCTCACCCTTAGTCATGCCTAGCTCCTGGGTCAGGCAGTATTGGACAGTCAGATGCATTCAATCCTCTCATTGAAGTCACTAAAAATACATAGTTGTCTCAATAGAAGACTATCAAAGGATGTTTTCATTTGAAGGTTAGTTTTACTTGAAGGGGAAATAAAACTGGGAAGGACCTGTGCTCAAAGTTTAAATGCAAATAACAGAAGCCTAAGAATGTTTACCTCTGCTTTAAAAAGATCATGTTTTATTTTTAACAGTCTTTGTCTTTATAAGCAGCAAAAGAATGTGGAGAATCAAACAGCTCATGTATGTACTCACATGACATCCCCTGCCACATTGCAAGACGTGTATATTGGCTAAATCTTCACAAAAACTTGAACAAAGCATTTTCAACTGTGATTTCTAAAGAAGCTTCTACAGCACCTAAACCTACCAAAAGTCTTGATTTCTCTTTCAGGAAATTGCTGTATGGTACCACTTGAATATACTTTAAACAAAATTTGCAAAACTCCAAAACTGACCTCTCAGTTTAGGGCTACACTGTGAGTTACTAGCGGATAGGCAGCAGACCTTGCACAGACCTTGTATATCCACTTGTGACCTTGGATTTGCATTATCACAGAACTCATGACCTTAAGCACAAGTTGGAGGCTGACTAGGAGACAGAGAAAGCTATCCAGATACTTCATGTTTTATAGAGATTTTAATAAAACAAGGTAAGAGAAATTGAACACTATTCTCCTTAGGTTTTCAGTTAGAAGTTTCTCTGATAGTGTCTCACATTACAGTATAAACGTGTTAGCAATGCCACTGAGACTACCTTATTCCTAAAGCACGGCATGCTGCAATCTTTGCAGAGTTATTCCCAGTCTTCAGCTAAAATTTTATTACCATATTCTTGTGAGAACAAAATAAAATTAAACACATTATTTATTAAGCTAAGCTTGTCACAGCTCCATTAATCTTTCATGTCTGGGGCTGCATGTAAATCGCAGACCAGATCGTCTGAACTTCAAACTCGTTCTACCTAAAGCACTTTGGATGCCTTCAACTAGAACAACTTTTTCCAGTCAGGAATCTTTCTTTCCAGGTATGGTTCAAAGAAGTTAGGAAATTGGTACACAAGCATAATAGTTGTACTATTAGTTCTCTCAGGGATCTAAACACAAGACTTTTTTTGTGCATGCTTTAGCAGCCTCCATATCCCAGAAACAAGTGTATCCCAGAATCAAGCGTACTAGGATATGCAGGTCCTATACATAGATATTCTATTTACATACAATTAAAATTAAATCCCTGGGAAAAAGCATGTGTTGGAAACCTTCCACTGATGGGCAATTAAAAGACCACACGACCCATGACTCGAAGTTACTTATATGTGCACGTGTGTGGAATCAATTTCAGGTATAATTAAGTGAAGCACGGTGTTAATGACGACTCATATTCCCAAGCAGAACCTTCACTATCATTATAGCCAATAAAGATGTTAATCATCCTGCAATACAAGCCAACAAGTAACTTTCAAAAACTAGTACACAGCCAGACATGCTCTATCTTACGCAGTTTTAACACTGAACTGCCTCTGCCCCAGTGGCAGCTGCAGTCACTACTTTACAACAAGTACTACAGGAGCAGAAGTCCGATGCGTTGCTTAGCTTTGAGGAAATGCTTAGCTGTGGGTACCATCTGGCAGACTGGTTACCTTGTACTAGGGATTATCATGTTCCATACTGTCTCTTCGAAGTCTTTGCTATTCTAACCCAATGACTTTGCTAACCAGATTCGACTGAAAGGTTGCAGATCTGGTCTACTAAGTTCTCAGTATCACTGTCTCCAATTAAACAATATTACTTCAAAATAAAAACATTTTAAATTAAAGTAAGAAGAAAAACATACTCCTTTCTCAAAGAAAAAGTTTACTCTCAGTCAAATATTTCAATGTTTCCTTCTGTAAATTCATGCTTTAAACTTCTGGGAGCGGGCAAATTTATACTCCAGTCAAATCAGTAGGCATGAACAGGGAATTCACTCAAGTCACCCCACTTCACTGGCACTGGACTTCTGTTTTTGTCAATAGGGTGCTCTCTAAAATTAAACACCTTCTATCAAGACCTCATGCACGCTTTATATTCTTTAAACAGCATGATCAAATACTGAAAAATACAATCATATGTCACACCAGTCTGGTGGACAGTATCTGACATGATTGCTTATTTTCATCCACTGACCAGTATATGATCCACTCGGTCTCGTTTCTTCCGCCCAAATTTCATCATCTTCTGCCAGTCTGTTTTGTGATTAGGCTCCTTCCTCAGGCTGAACAACTTCAGTACTTCAGCTGCAATGAAGCTCTACAGAACAGTAAAAGGTGAGATTTATCACATTTGAGCTAAGAAATGAAATGTATGCACTAAGTACCTGCCCTAAAAAGTCACATTATAGAATGCATATCAGCTTTCTGTTTAGCTAAGAGACATACGGTGTATGCAAGAAAGTTACAGTGAAAGTCTTTGAGGCAGTATTACACAGGCAAAACAATTATTAAATCCAGAAGTGGGGGTGGGAAATGACACCCACTGCTGTAACAATCTTGAGAACATAAACTTTCAATTAAACAGTACAGCAAACAGGAGATTATGACAATTCATTTTATGGGAGAATATTAAAGAAAAGCAGGGTGGGAGTTTGGTGTCCTTGTCCTGTGCCCCTGCTCTCCCCTGCCACATGCTTTTGAAAGTCTTCTCAACTAACAGAGTGATCTAGATACTATTTATGTCTTTTACAGACAGTTAACATGCTGTATCTTCAGCAGGTTAATCAAAATACAGTCAAACACACACACACACACACCCCCCCACACCCAGTTTCAGAAGAAACAGTACAGGTAGAAGTCTTCATTTGTGTCCTGATGAGCTGTATGGAAGGTTCTTTGTTGAGCACTTTCAGGGAGACAGGTTTTTTTCCAAATGTCCAGCCCTGCAAGTTTAACCTAGGTCCAGTCAGGCTCTAGCTTTTTGGGGTTTTGTCCTTTCTTGAGCACTACCACCAATAACAGGAGACCTCCTCTGGCTTGCCAAATACAATGTCCTCACCGCTCAAATTTTGGGTCCCTCTGGGCAACTCCCACTGCCCTCAATGAGGTTGGCACAGGTGTGTCTGAGTAAAAAATCCAGCTCATCCAATTTGGCCCAACCCTACTGTTGGATCCATGCCAATATACCCACATAGAGTTTCACTGAAATCTGCTAAAGCAGCAGTCTGTCAGCATACCAATTCTATAAGACCAAGGTCATCCTGGCAGTTCTGCACAGAGGACTAAGGTTTAAAAGCAACCAGTACCAGCCAAAAGGACAGGGAGGCAAACGGATTGAGTAAAAAAAGGACCATTTTGACAAACTCCCTTTCAGGTTTGCAATCTCATTTCTCTTCTCAACTCACCTCTTGCTGGATACGCTTGTTACGATCTTTTAACACTCAGGCAAGCGCCACTACAGTATTTTTCATCTCACTTTCCCTGCATGACAAAGACTTCTTCCTACCTTGATTTCATCCAGATCATTTGGATCTTTTACTCGGCGAAAGTAAGCAGATGCGATCCTACACGGTTTCATCCAAATAGGCTGATTTAGATTAGGATCCTCCGCAAAGATTTCCCCAAAGATCTCTTTTGTTAAATCAAATACCACCTTAACGAAGAAAGAAGTAAAAGTTAAGGCTTCTGTTGCTCATGGTAAACATTCAAAGGGCAAGAACAAAATGCCTGAAGACTGTACCTTTTTATAAACCTGCTTGTCTATCGTGTCTGTGTCCTGCTCTTTGAGGGTACTACTAAGATCTGTATGAAGGCCGAAACTTTGAAGATCATGACCCAGCTCTTTCTGTTTCCAGAGTTCCTCAGCTGCTGCATGCACCATACCTTCCACCTCCACTGCAGTATGAGGGACCGCCAAAGGCTCCTCACACGGCTTTGTTGGCACTTTCTGCGGTTCTACCTTGGGCAGCACTGCTGGTTCCTCAGCTTGCTTCTGCTGGACCTTACGGGAACTCAGGCCATAGTCCTCATCAAACCAGTCTTGATCATCTCCCAGCACACTCAGGAGCTCCTGATTGAGCTCCAGCTCTGCCAGTCTCTTGGCAAGCTCTTCCTGACCGCTGGCACCAAACACTGGACTCTCCTGCAAATTAAGAGCCACAGAGTAAATATAAAAGTGGTGTCACACTGTTGTCCGACTCAACTTATATTTTTAAATGCTCTACTGATATAATTGGCAATATATGCACAAATACTCAGAAAAATAACAAATAGCCCACAGTAAAATTAGAAATGCTTTGATTCAAATACCTGGGGTTTCTACCACTCCTGATGAATGCTTTCAGAGTGTTCCTACAGAGCTTAAAAGACTGTGCATCCTGCCCACTGTCTGTCCTAATGTTTAACTGTTTATGAAAAGCTAAGTGGTTTAAAAAACTGATAATGTGACATATAACTTTTCACTTCACTTACCAGCAGTCTCAGATCTAAATCAACAGCCTAAAAGCTTTTAGCAGGCGATGGCTGTTTTAGTGACTGAGTGGTGCTCACACCGGTGAAATGGGCTGAAGCTTTCTGTGATGATAATATATTGAGATCAATGGCAAAGCAGACAGGTTTACTGGGATCTTCAGCAGAAAGGCCAAGTCCTATATCTGTATCATTAATGGTTGTTCTGAGGAAGCTTGAACTTCCACTACTCATGATATATTCAGTGGATAGAGCAGTCTGACACCTGAATGACCTCCACAGCAACTAATTATGTTTGAGGATGATTATTTCATATCAAGAATAGACAGAGGTAAGTTTACAATCTACTGTATTTTGCCATTTTTAGAATAAAAAATGAGGGTAAGGATTAAATACAAATTGAACATGAAGCAGAATGCAACCTAAATTGAAAGTATTTTTCACTTTCATGTGCCAAAATGTGTCTTACAGCCTGTAGGGCTACCAAAACAAGCTGTGAACTGGGATACATGAGAACACACATGTAAGACATATATACAGGCAATCTCCACATCACCCAACAGAACTGGGGAAAAAACAAACTGATGCCACATTGCATTCCTCAGATTCAATCATCATCAGTCAAAGGAACAATTGACTCTTAAAATCAGTGCAAGATGTCTGTTACTCACTGGTCTGGGACACATGTCTGGAGAGGAAAGTTCTTCTCTTTCATCTTCCAAATCGGAACTTAGAAAAAAGTTATTCAGTCCGTCGGGAACCTGCTTTTCTACCTGCTGGGATGGGGTACTGGATTCCTCCTTCACATCACAGAGCTCCTGGTTGCTGAGCTGGATTTTCTCATTCCTGACCTTCTTTATTTCCTGTAGCTGGTTGACGGTGTCTTTCACAAAATCTCTAAGTAGACTGTCTGTCAGTAAACTGACCTTTTCCAGTTGGTCTTTCGACTTTTCTTCCTCTCCAAGTGGTAGTCTAAGCTGGGCTTCTAACTGGTTCTTTTCTTTTGTTAGCAAATCCAGAAGTGGAGTTGCAGGCTTCTCCACAACTCCAGGAGAGAGATCATCTAAATTTTCAGCACATTCTTCCCCCAGCGTCTTCTGCCTCTCCAGTTTTTCAGAAAGAAAATCTGAGACGTCATCCAACTGAACAGTGGAAATCTCATCCACAACACCAGAAATGAGAGGAGCAAGGCTGGCCTCCTCTTTTACAGCATGCTTCAGATAATCCACCACTGACTGTTCTTGGGCAAGTGATTCAGTAGCTACAGAAATTTCCTTTATGCTGTTTGCCTTAGAAGCCTCTTCATCAACCCTTTCCCTAGCTGAGGCTTCTGAAACAGCTGTGTCTGCAGGAGCTTTATCCTGGGAATAGTTCTCTGTTGCATCTCTGCTCTGGGGTTCATCTTCCTTGCTAGGTTTGGAACTTCCTTTGTCTTTCTGCTCTGCTTTGTGTTGCTTCTCCAGTCTATCATCGAAGAATGAGTCTTCATCCTTATTTGTGTCTAAATGGCTATCAATACTTTCTGTAATGTGAGAGATTTTTGGAGGAGGAGCAAAAATACCATGCTTTTCTTTGCAATCAAAATATTTAATACCATCGTAAGTTCCATTATTGTTCCCTTCAGGTTTATCCAACTCCACGCCAGCCCAAAACCCTTTGGCAAACTTAGTCAGACCTTTGAATCGCAATGTTCCAGGTTGGACTTTACTCACAAGTACTCTATCACCAATGTTGAAATTTGGCAAACTATCTGTTTCTTCTGTGATCGAAACAGAGGTCCACAGCGGTGATTCGGTAGGGGCCTGTTCTTGCTCCACATCTCTGCGTTCAGTATTTTTTATAAGTTCTGTTGGGGACTTAAGTTCTAGTAACCTCTCTGAATGCATGCTGCCAGAGAGAGAGAGAGACCTGTCACTGAGGTATTCACTGATTTCGCCATCACTGCCAAGGCTGGTGGATCTACTTCTGCTGGTTTGTGTGTGCTGTGACCGCTCTGTCGGAGACTGAGCATCCCCGTTAGAAGAGAGAAGAGATGCTTCAAAGTCATCTTTGTAACATTCCCCAGGAAGTGTTTCTTCAACTGACGCTTGTTTTCTGGAAGAGAATCCTTCAAAGTCTTCAAGGTATGATGGCTCCTTTTGACTAAAACGTTCTTCTGAAAGCAGATAGCCTTTTTCCTCTGCTGATTTGCTCAGTTTGGAAGAAGACTCTTCTACACTTGGGCCAGTTACAGCATCTTTATCTGCCAGTCTCTGTTCTAAGATTTCTTCCGTATCACAAAGACTTTCCACAGCCAAACCAAAGAGTTCCTTCTGAGAGAGTTCGTTTTCAGAACAGAGGACTTTCTTTGGAAGGATGTCCAGTGAGCTCTCCTGTTCTTTATCTAATGTTAGCAAGACATCAGAACTCTCCAAAGGCTTAACATGAGAACCTTCAATCTCATATTCCTTGGACTTTATGTATTCCAAATCTTCCTGTATCTCAGATTTATGACTGAAGGCAGCCTCATCATTGGATGCATTTACCACATTGTTCATTGACCCATGGGATATCCTGCTAACATCTTTCACGTCTTTGAGAAGAGATGATGGGGGTACATTATCTAAGGAATCACCCGATCCTGCTCTGGAACTCCTTGGTGACATTAAAACCGAGGAAGATGTTCCAGAAGGTTCTTCTGCATGAACATCTGTCACAGCCACCTTCTTGGTGTGCACAGACACAGATCTCTCAGTTGTTGATGACACAGCATCTTGAAGGAAAATAAAAGGTGGATTACAGCAGATCGTATAGCCTGCATTGTTTTACTGAAAACTGCAACCATAGGCAACAAAATTAACACCAAGGTTTCTATGCTAAAAGAAGATACAAACTGGTGCCTTGGAAACATATATTTCTAGCTGTCCTATGAACATAAGCAACATTCTTTCAATTCCAGGGTTCTAACGCTTTCTTTCTGATTCTGTTTCTTGTACCAGTATTTCATAATGCCATACAATACTGAGCCCCAAGGTAAGGGCTCAGTTATTTGTTTGCAAGCCTCAAAACCAAGATGAGAATGGTAGATAACGATTGACAGCAAAACATTGAAAACTATCTCAAAAAAACCCTATTCCTAAATGTCTATTCCTATTCTTATTTTTGGTTTCCTTACTTTCCTCAAGTGATAAAGGAACAGGAAACAAAAGAAAGGACAAAGGTTGTCATGTAATTATGGTTCACACAAACCTCAGCAAGAGTAAAACTAAATACTGAATATACAGGAAACAGGAGAAGCAGAAGCCTACTAAATAAAAATAGTAAAAAATACAGCTCGATCATTATGGTAATTATGAAGTCTGCATGCTCTCTTAAAAACTCTTCTTGAATCAAGAAGGAAAAGATTAAAGAAGTTTAAAACAGTCAGTCTTCAAGATCTTCATATGTATTACAGATTCTTCCAGTCACATACCTGCATGTTCTGAAATGGATTCCAAAGATGCTCTGGATCGCTCTGATTCAGCCAGTGATTTCCAGTTTTTAGCTGTCTCAGGCCTAAAGTTGAAAAATCAAATTGCATGAATCATGGTGACACCAGAGTGTTGGTTTTTGGGTTTTTTTTTTTAATAGATAAAAATGGAAATACAAGCATCTATAATTATAATACCACACCAATGATAACAAACAGTTTGGTTTGTCAACATACTGTGACCTTAGAAAACAGGAATGGGGACAGAGAGGAGATTTTGGCGAGTCCTGGAAAGTAATTTTCTAGAAGAGTAATCAAACTAACCTTTTTTGCAGCCAAAAAGAGAAAAAGAAAATAACTTTTTTTTTTTTTTTTACTTGAATGCACTAAAATTGCACCATCTGCTGGAAAAAATGAAACACTTAAAAATACAGTAGGAAGTGCAGAAGTCAGTTGAATTCTCTACCTTTTAAAGCCTAAGATCTAAACCAGATTTAAGTTGCAAAGACGAATGGTTTGCCTCACACAGTGTGGCAGGCATAATGGGTGAACAAAATGGGAAAAAATTTGGGTCAGTAATCCATACAACTATTTGGCACATTCTTGCACAATTGAAAATTATTGTTCAGAAAGAACTTGAAAATAGGATCTGAAAGACTGGGCAGGACAAATGTGAGATGCGTACAGTTACAGGGACAGTACATCTTATCTGTTTTGGGTCTGATGAGACCAGCAAATAGGTCAACAGGATACTGCCGCTGTCCAGTGCTTTAAGGAAGAGCAGTTACCAGCTTTCCTTGCACTCGTGGTTTCTGCTAAAACAGCATTCACCGCAGTTTCAGAATAATCTCAAAAAGAAGAAGAAATCCCAGTTACCTATGAAGCGGTGGTGCCTTGATCTTAGGTTTTTCAGCAGCAGCTGAGGATGGAGTTTTAATCTGAGGTTTGGCTGTGGGTGATGCCTCCAGATCTTGGCTCAGCTCTGCTTCAGTCTTCTTAATAAACTCATCATATGACTGCACGTGGAAAACAGTTATGGCTGTTAGTCTACTAAACCATTAGTACAATTCAGCAATTAAAACCCATTAAATGAATAAAGGATACACTCGGTTTCTCTGTCAAGCAATCTATTTAACTTCCTAAAGCTCTACAGTTGTGAATCCTAGAAATTTTAATACTTTACTTTCAAAAACAAATTACATGAGCATCACTCTTTAATCGAAGCTAGGATACATAAGCCCCCTGCACACTGCTAGTAACCCATTAAAGATATACATTTTAAAAAGGAATCATAGAATAGTGTGGGTTGGAAGGGACCTCTAAAGGTCATCTAGTCCACCCCCCCTGCCGTGGGCAGGGACATCTTCAACTAGATCAGGTTGCTCAGAGCCCCGTCCAACCTGACCTGGAATGCTTCCAGGGATGGGGCATCCACCATCTCTCTGGGCAACCTGTGCCAATGTTTCACCACCCTCAGGTAAAAAATTTCTTCATTGGCATTTTTGCCTCAAGACTCTGGTTCATTATTGAAAACAGTTAAATAGCCAGAACACAGTCACACTTCTATCACAGTAATGTGTCTTTCACAGCTGTTGATACAATATTCTGCCAACAACATCCATACTATAATGATTTATTCAAGGCTAACAATCTTTTACTTCGCCCTTCTTCCTACTGTTCCTAACCTCCAGTTGTTTGATCAAACTGGCTTCCTGGGCCTTCAGTCTCTCCTTTTGTCTCTTTTTCTGTTCCTTTTTCAGCTGGTAAACCACAGACTTCCTTTTCCGTAGTTCATCCTTCAGGGCCCTGATCCGTCCTTCAATGTCACTTTGATCAGATGTGGTTTCTGAAAAAGTTTAGTTTTAGTCTTTGTAAGCTTGCATCTCACAAAACAGTTCTATGCAAAACAATGAACTAATCATTTAGTAAATACAAGATATGGTCCAAGCAAAATATCAAAGAATTTAATGTCAACATGTTAATCTTAACATAATAAGACTCTTAAAGTGCGATCTCAGGTTCACAACACTACTATATAACATATGAAATAGTGTTGCATCTTATTTTAGAAGAGAAACGCTCTGATACATACAGTAACTTGTTACCAAACTTGTTCACGTCAACTGCCCATGTTTATACTGCTACCTCATTAACTGCTTATCATGTCAGCTGTTGCAGAAATTAATTTTTTTCTGACATATTTAAAAATAGGACAACTCAAAGATCCGTACAAAAAATATATCCGAAATATTTGTTTAGAGTCACGATATACGGTTTCAAGCTACAACGTACACTTCATTGATGAGAATTTCACTTGCAACAGTGGACTCCAAAAGCAGTTTAGGTTTCTGGCCCATTTAGATTTCCTACCACCTAGACTAAATACATCTATGAAATGGAGAGCTGACTGGTCAACAGTTGAAAGGGAAGTTAGTTTGAACAATGTGGAGATTTTCACTGTTGTCAGGCCTCTGGATGACAATTTATTCAGGGTGAATGGGGGTAGTGTTGAGCTTAGACACGTGGTGGACTACTCAATAATAGCTTATACAAAGTCACTTGGCATATCTTTGCTCAAAGTTCAATTTTACAGGCATTCCTATAATGCCATTACTGACTGTAGCTATTTTCCACCTGAACAATTTTTTTCGTAATCATTATCCTTAGTAATTTTAGTAAGATCTCCTCCATTCCTCTCCAACCCCAGAATTCCCTGCAACCTGGTCTTCCAGCCCTTCTGATGATGTTCTACCTCTTTTCCCTTGGGATGCTGTCCCCAGATACTTAGTTCCATTCTCTGCATGATAACCCCATTCTACCAATAACTCTGGTACTTTCATCATTTCTGCTGTAACAACCTCTTAGTCTCTCAGACCTCTCAGACTTTATAGACTGCCTCAGTGTCTCATTCTTTTCTGCCCCTTGTTTCTTGTTTTAAATGTATACCAACATAGTGCAAAACAAGATCCTTGTCCCAGATTGGTGCTACCACAATTAAGTATGAAAAGTTCTTCAAAATATTTATTTGATGTAGTCTTACTGGAGCTCCTCCCTGTGGCTGATGTCCCCCTTCCTCTTCTATAGCAGCAGCTCCTAGGAGAAGGATCTTGGCTGGTTTGCCTTTCTAACGCTCAGTATTACCTATAATGTTTTCTGGACCAAAAGACTTGGATGCTCATAAACACCAATTGCTTTACTGAACATCCTAGAAAGTAAGTCACCAGTATTATTTGGTCAGCTAGCAAGAACAGCTGGACATTTTGCTAATCAATCTCATTTCTCAAGAAAACAAACCACCATAATGAAGGATTTCATCATCAACAACAGCCAGTAAATACAATCAAATTACTGTATTCTTTTTCCATTAACAACTGTTGTTAACCATTTAGAGAATTTAAAAAAAACCAAAAAACAAAACCACACCAACAAAAAACCCCAGCACAAAAAGAATGGAATCTCACTGGCTAATCAGGAGTACTTTATGATGCCACTGTAATTAACAACTCCTCCCGAACAGTAAGTGACCACTATGTAATTATAGCTTTTCTTGATCAACTCATAAGGGAAAGATCTGCACATGCTTTCATCTTTGATGATCTTGCCTACGCATGCATCGGACTGACATAGCAATGACTTCATTACTACTCAGCAGCTTGGAAGATTTGTCTCTTTACAATGGAATGATTTATTGTGAAACCAGCACCATCCTGATCGGCTTCCCACCTCTTATACCTTTCTTCGGCATTTGAAATCAAAGATAGCAAATACTTTATTTTACAAAAGTTTATTTTCATGATCACTGTTGCCTGCTCTACTTTTTATAATGGCTTCCTTATGTGGTTGCTCAGTCAGAACCTGAAAATAACTTTATCAAGTTGCTGAATGCTTCACTGTGTTGCAAACTGCCCTCCAGACAGAATCCCAATACAAATTACTCAGTGCAAATACTTAGGTGTTACGTATTCATTTCTCTATCCAGCAGGAGAACAGCTGCCTCAAAATTACTGTGTTTCTATTGCACTTAGATACATATTAACTAAAAAAAAAAAACCCTAAAAGATTATTGAGCTTGCTACATCAAGCACCACAATGGATATGTACGCACGTCAGTAAGTTATCCATCTATCACAAACAACAGCCTGTACATACAACAGAACCACCTAATTCTTTTTCCACTAAAGACTTATTGATCATTCAGGGAATTAAAAGAAACAAGCGGGAAAATGCTATCTCATTTGCTAATAAGTATTTTATGATGCTGTATCAACTGCACTGTGGAATACAAGATGTTTTAGAGACTAAAAGCACAGAAAGGTTCAAAACAGACCACAGTTTAACAGAGCTGATGCTGGTGACCCACTGAATGGTGGCTCAGGAAGTCCTGGAATCCACATGACTAACAGACTGAGAGAGCACACCAGGGAAAGGACCATGCTGTATCAGTTCCCTTCTAATATTCTCTCCCTCAGCATTTACTGGTAGCCAGCTTGGATACTGGCTAAAAGAGTATAAAGAGTCCATATAGTAGATCTTGTATTTTATAGCTCAAAATGCAATCTCAGGCCCTATTTTATGGCACACAGTTCAAACCCTCCTCCAAAAATAAAAATATATGTCCTGAAGTATCCATTCATTCTGCACATGCCAGTGCAGCTCCAACAGGTTCCCTCATACTGCCATAACAACAGAGCTATACTGCTTCTGGAGCCAGGCAGTGTTCAGAAGGAGGACGATCATGTTTGTATGCTGTTGAACCATATTCTGCCTTCTTACAACATGAGGGGTGGAACAGTGTCGCCTGTTAAAAGCACAGCTAACCTTGGTATTTTTAAATTCTAGGACCACCTTAACTATTGACTCTTATCTTCTTCATACCTGTTTGCAGGAACCTGTGTTGCTTTCTAAAAGAAGAGATAATATAGAGACCTTCTTACATTAAGACCTTCTTAAGCTGAAGTGATCAAATTACATCATGGGAAAATACTCCCACAAAACCCCAAACCGCGGCAATTTCCAGGAATTTCTGTTTGCCTCCCTACATCTATGTCTGCATTTCAAGTTTACTTGTTAAAAGCAAAAGCTTTGAAAAAGCAGTTTAAACCCAAGCAGGTATTATGCTTACCTGACTGTGTCAAAGATAAAGATTCATCAGACCAGTTGTGAGATATCTGATGAGACTTCACAGGTGAACGTAGCTGTCCTCCAGTTCTATGGCTGCCTTTGCTGGAATCTTGCTTTGATACAGATATGCTGCTTTTGGGAGGAGACTATGGGAGAAGAAAAGGACAAATAAGTAATTGCTTGTAAAGCTCAGTTTGAAAGTAGGAGATCATTGTCATCAGGAGCTAATTACAAGGAAAGAACAGCATGACTAGAGAACATCTCATAAGCAGTGGTACCCATCCAGGTATCTTAAGAAGAATTTAATCTTAGTTTGCTAGACAATAAAACAAAAATACCAAGAGCAGCAATAACTGACTGCTTACTTTGAGCTTAGATTTCAGTAAACCTGCTTAGACTACTCTATTACTACCTAAGTGAACTGACATGGTTCTGACTCACAGGTGTTCAATACAGTTTATGTAATCTTATTTCGTAACAACTATGGCAATAAGAACCCATACTAAATAATCCGTGAAACCAAAAGGACCATTTCATGTAAGAGGTGCAAGATGCCATTCTAAATCAGTAAAACAACAGAGCACTATTTGTCTGTAGCCAGGCAAATAATTCTAAGAGCAAATATTCTTCCAAAATGCTCTTACTGCTGCACCATTATACCACAAACCTTTCACACACCTTGAACATAACCTCTAGCACATATTAGACATTTTACCTCACTATCTTCTCAGCAAACTTTCCAATAAAGTATTTGTAATAAGTCTAGATGAGCAGTTCTTTTACCCCACAGACACTGCATTTTCTGTCTCACTGAGCACAGGGCAAAGTTATCAGGATGAAACTTATCAAAATTATCAACCAAGTAGAAATAATAGTTGAAATAGAACAATAAGGCAGAATTAGCTAGCAAGCAGACATAATCTGAAACCCAAAGGATTGTGCCTGACATTACAGCTCTGCTTCTTCACCCTATAGCTATACTTCGGGATACATTACTTACAAGTAAAGCAAAGCGGAAAAACAGAGCATAGTTTCCATGGCCTCAAAGAATTTATACAATGGTAACAAGCTAGCCTACAGCTAATTCACACTGGTAAACTGGGTCAGTGTTCCACCACTTAATACTGCATACCTACGTGACACACGCAAAACATTTTGCAAGGCTACCCACAAGTTTAAAATTATCTAAACTCTGCGCTGAAGCAATTTTTCCTCAAGACTTCAAAGAACATATCTGATCACAACGTTTATTCACAGTAATGTAAAATGGTATTGCAAACACAGAAAATAGTTTAATCTCTGCTTTGACAACTGGGATGGCTATACTTAATACTTCTCTGTTAGCTTTTTACAAGTGTAAGAATATATATAGCATAAAAAGCTCACTCACAAGTTTGCCAGGTGAGGTAGAGGACTTGAACTCTTCAGAATAAACCATTTCTTCATTAGTTGTATTCTGATCTGGGCTTTCTGGCTGTCCATGGCCCATAGTCTCTGATGGGACAGACTCAGCAGCTAGACTGCCAAGATCTTCTGGGATAGAGCTTTCACTGTTCAGATGAGAACAAGAAGGCACTGGAGACTCTTCTTCACTAGCTGTTTCTGAGATTGAATAATGAGAGAAAAAAACAAAGCGCCTAAGAACTTGTACTGACTTCTATACCTTCAGAGATACCGCTGCCTGCATATAAAGTAGTAACTGCCACCAATACATGTCAAATTGATAAGTGTTATTTCACTCACCTAGACACCAAGGGTGGAATATTTAACAAGAACAAGCATGTTTACCAGAGAACTATGAATTAAGACTGCCAAACGTTCTTAGTGATTGCTGAATGTCTAAAATAAAGGGGTTTTCAGGATATTCTAACATTTTCCAGACAACACACTCCAAAAAGATTATTAGGGAAACCTGTCCTTCCAGTTGACCATACACCAGCAAGAGTCACTATTAGTCTGAAGAAGTCACAGAGGAGCATATAATCTGCAAGCCAGATCTTGAATTTAGAATTGATTGCTTCCTTTACAGTAGTTGCAGAAAACATTTTAATGTTATGATTTCATCATGAGTCTCTCAACTAGCAACACGTAAAATAATAAGTTGGGTTTTCAATATTCCTGTTTACTAAATTCCGCAGGAGTCACAGCATTACTGAAGCAGCCATGGTGAATTATTCAATATTTGAGCAAAGGCTGGGGAGAGGAACTTCTGAAGCAGGGCTGTGCTCCAATGCTTACTGGTAGATACAAATTAATAGAAAGCAAGTTTATTTTCTCATCTGTTGATGAGAATTCAGCATTCATGCTGAATTTTTGTTCATTGGAACTTACTGACTCATACACACATCATCTTTAAAATATCTTACAATGCCTAAAGTCCACATGACTGTTTTCAGTAACAAGTGTAATAGGGCATTAATCTGAATTCCCTTTGCACATTCAAAGGACATGCTGCGTGCTTTCAGCAAAGTGGGGAAAAAAAGGAAAATTGATTATTTCTAGAACAATCCCTGAAGTTTCATTATTTTCTCCCACTGCAATCCAGTTGTCTGTGATTCATGCTGAAAGTATGGTCCACTTAAGACAGAACAGTAAAGCTGTAGCTCCCAAAATCTGGGAACTTGTTTTTCCTCACAATAGCATCATTTATACCAATTACATTCTAGCACACTTCAGCACAGTTGCAGATTTCAAACAGTTATACTGCATTAACAACAGAGGGAAGAAAAAATGCTTTCGATTTTCTGAAAACACAGGCAAGGGGAAAGCAGCTCCTGGTAAGAGCCATCCTCACCAACAGTAATAAGGCTAACAGGATAGACACTCAAACAGCACTACAGGGGAAAATTGTTTTAATGGATTAAGTTTGGAACATGATCAGCAAAAGATCATGCAGTATTTTTGTATTGAAAGACAGAAATATAGTTTAAATTGTATGTAGAAACATCTGATGGGCCTACGCTGCACTGTTCACTTGAGAAGATATACAGCAAAGAAGGAATATGCATTTAACTAAGGTGTAAAACAGGGCTAAAAGAACAAGGCAACAGAAGGCAGTAAAGAGTGCAGAAATTGAGATTCTAAGAGTGTCCAGAGAAGAACCACCACCACCAAAACATCAAAAAAGGAAGAAAGTGCGAACCTAAGCAATCGTTGTATCAAATTATGCATTTACTCTTGTCATTTGCATCACATCCCCCCTCTTCCTATTACCTTTGGGCTCAGTCCTCTGATCCCCCAGATCTTTCTTGGCTATTTTGGCTTTGAGCAGCTCTTTGTCCCAGGCAGCTAGAGCCTGCTTTTCTATCTGCCGTATTTCTGCTTCCTCTGCATCCAGGCGGCGTTTCCACTCCAACAATTCTTCAGCATGTTGTCGACGCTGCATCAGCTTCTGTTCTCGCTTAGTTAGGAACCTGACAGACAGAGCAGAAGACAATGGGAAAACAGCCAACCACACTCAAAGGTCCTGATACCCAGATGCTCTATTGCCACAATTCCCAGAACTATAGCTGTTCAAATTGTTTTCTAGGATAATATCCACATTAACTACTATCTCCTAAACTTCTGATGTGCTGCTGAAAAAACCCAAACAAGTAGACAAGAGGTTTTTTCTTTGCAGTAAGTAAAGTCTACAACATACTGTAAACACGCTGCTTACATTTTAAAGATCTTCAAAACCACTAAAAGTGATACTAACTATGCACTAAAATGAACAGGATAAGTTCCCAATTTCAGGATGTGAAAAGTAACTGTGGTATTAAACTGGAACCCTCAAGAAAGCAGTTTGAAAAATGAACCTTTCTTTTTCGTAATCCCAACGACAGAAAAACTGTAACCTCAGCTGCCCAGTTCTTTCCAAATACATAGTTATAAGAGAAGGCGATTCTGTATTAATAGTTCTCCTGAATTACTGGAACTTTTATCCTTTTTCCTTTAAGCATCATCTCTGTGGATTGCCACACTTGGAATGTTAATTGTCAGCTGACAGCATCAAGAGAGTAAGGATGCAGGGCTGTTTTTCCCAGGTACTAACAGATCAGGCTGCTAATTTAAGAGTAGATAAAAAGTAAAGCTCATGCTGAAAATTAGCAGGTTTTTTTTTCTTTCTGACAAAGATTTCTTAAGTGATCCGTGAAACCTCACAAACGGGGAAATTCTTAGAGAACTTCATAGGTATGAATAGGTTTGTGTGCATATACTAGTCCTCTTTGCCAGCTCTTGAACAACAGTATCTCTAGTCTTACTTCTAAATATTGAAGTAACCAAGACCATATAGCATTTAACCTTTAAGATAGTAAATGGAAGCAAGTTCAACATCAATTGCACACACTTCCTCTGACATGCCAAGCCTAGAGAAGAGTGTACATCAATCCATTCATCTCCTACACTAAAATTTTTAAGAAGTCATAGAAACAATCTGCAGAAAATACACGGTTTGCCAGCCAGAGCGAGAGTTCGTCATTGGTACAGAAGGTGTGGTGCCTAAAAAGGCAGTCTTCAAAGACTTGTGATATTTTGCTTTGCAAATGCCTTTATAATTTGTAATTTTCAAGCCATCCCAAACACTTAGCATCAAAGTTTTTAAGCTGCAAAGCAGATAATAATTTCATTTGTGCTTTTTAATCTCTCGTGTTTCAAAAAACCCTTTTATTTACAGAGACTGGAATAACCAACTGGCTAATCTGCAGGTCTCGCCTGCTAAGGGACATTTCTTGTTTGCTCACTTAGCGTTCATTCTGTTCCCTGGAAAAGTGAGCTGGCAGTTGATCAGAAAGGGTAAGATTCAGATAAGTCCTTCTCTAAGACAGATTCAGATAAGGTGGACAAGTTATGATGCGAAGATAAAAGCTTCAGAAGCCAGCAAGACATGCCCACAATCTTCTCTTCTTTGGTCAAAACAAAAGCAGGTGAAAAATAGAAGCGCCTCAGTCTCTGGAACACCTGCCACTTTCAAGCTGACAGATTCCATGATTTTGTGCATTACTTTATCACTTTCTCTAGACAAACATCAAACATCGTCTACTCTTAGGCAAAACCGACAGATTACTATCATTAAGAAACTAGACTACCAACAGTAATTGCATTACAAACATGACACGGACAGTCATGCTTATGTTGTGTCTTTCACCAGCACTATCAGATTTATCAACTCTTTACTTTCAGATACACATCAGTTCCAATTTGCCTAGCAGATCATGTATTTGGAACTCGTTATGGAGGTCATTATTACAATGATCTCAATGCAAAAGGCAACTTTTTCTTCTTCCTTCACCTGCTGTTTGACTTCATCAGAATGTCCAGATCTTCACAGTTTACTGGATTTTGAGGGAGGCAAGTCCAGTTGAAATAAAATGCAAAAGAAAGGCTGAAAAAAATGGATTCAAAAGAGCAGGACTCCTTAAAAGCGGATGTCAAATGAATTAACCCAGAAGACCACAAACAGGCGGACAATTACCTAAATGACCACGAAACTAATCACCACACAAAGACTACCTAATAAGAAAGGCAAGTCAAAAGAAGTGATGGGAGAAAAAGGGGGTTCCAACATTCAACCTACAGGAAGACGAGGATTAAAGCAGCATGGCCAAAGATGCTGACCCTTTTATAACCCTGGGGTTTAAAAGGTCAGAGCCACAAGGTAGCATACACACTGCCTTAATATTTACTACAGTCTGGAGGGTTCCAGTTGCAACACCAAGTGTACACATTTATCCTCAAAAGCAGGGGCACTTTCACAGAAAAAAAAAAAAATGCAAAACCACATCTGGCACCTATGAAACTGGAAATCTGGGGGAGCAAAGAGGAAGCAGCAGCACTCAGATTACACCAGCATGATTTCAAAGTCTAACTATTTCTATGGTGCTAACATAATGCATTTTATCCATCCATTCCAAATAATAACCTGGAAGCATTAACCTGGTGCTCTAACCTGTACTTGTACATTTATAACCAAGAAATACTGACTTTCAGCCCAAAGTAGACAGTTTTAGCAGCTATTCTGAAGTAGTGACCAGACAGTGGGAGCAAAGTGAACCCATCTGTCTGCCACTCAGAACACAGTAGGAGTAAGAGATTAGAATCATGGAACGGTTTGAGTTGGAAGGGACCTTAAAGATCATCTAGTCCAACCCCCCTATCATGGGCTGAGACACCTTTCACTAGATCAGATTGTCAAAGTGCCGTCCAGCCTGACCTTGAACACTTCCAGGGATGGGGACATCCACAACTTCTCTGGGCAACCTGCTCCAGTGTCTCACCACTCTCATAGTAAAAAAATTCTTCCTTCTATTTAATCTAGATCTACCCTCTCTTAGTCTAAAACTGTTACCCCTTGTCCTATCACTACAGGCCCTGGCAAAAAGTCTTTCTCCATTTTTCTTATAAGCCCACTTTATATATTGAAAAGCCACAATAAGGTCTCCCCACAGCCTTCTGTTCTCCAGGCTGAACAACGCCAGTTCTCTCAGTCTCTCTTCATAGGAGAGGCATTCCATCCCTCTGATCATTTTTGTGGCCTTCCTCTGGACCCACTCCAACAGGTCCATGTCTTTCTTGCACTGGGGACCCCAGAACTGGACGCAGTACTCCAGATTGGGTCTCATGAGAGCAGAGTAGAGGGGGAGCATCACCTCCCTTCACCTGCTGGCCACGCTTCTTTTGATGCAGCCCAGGATACAGTTGGCTTTCTGGGCTGCAAGTGCACATTGCCAGCTCATATCCAATTTTTTGTCCACCAGCATCCCCAAGTCCTTCTCTGCAGGGCTGCTCTCAACCCATTCATCCCTGTCTATATTGATACTGGGGATTGCCCTGACCCAGGTGCAGGACCTTGCACTTGGCCTTGCTGACCTTCATGAGGTTCACACTGGCCCACTCCTCAAGCCTATCAAGGTCTCTCTGGATGGCATCCCTTCCCTCTAGCGAATCAACTACACCACTCAGCTTGGTGTTGTCCGCAAACTTGCTGAGGGTGCACACAATCCCACTGTCTACATCATTAACAAAGATCTGGAAACAGTGAGGAGTGTCAAAACCATTCACTGATGAAGAACCTCTTGACTTTCTAGGACTGAACAGAGCATGCTCTATCAAAGAGTCTATCACTCGAAAAAGATACAGTTACCTGACCAATTGGTTGTAGATATACAGCTGGAATTTGGGGTGGAGGTTGGGAAAACAGACACTGAGAGAGGCCCAGTGGTGAGACGTAAAGACAGAGAAGAAGTAGTGAACAGGAGAGCAGTGTCTACAAAATAAGGAGGAAGAGTTTAAAACTAAGATAGCAAAAAAGGCAGAAAGAACGAGAAAAGGATAGCATCTAGCAAAGACCTTTAAAATTAATTGCATTTAACATTGTATAGTTATTACCCAACATCTGAAGTAGAAAAACTATACACTGTTATGCAGAAGGTAATAGCACACATACACTTATAACACTTCATTTTCTGTTAATTAAAGGCAAGCTACTTTCACACTGCTATATTTTTCTTTAAATTTTGAAGGAGTTTATTACTTTGATGCAGACTTCCACATGCACTGGTTAACATATCTCAACCTGATCTTTTTGCAAGTCCTACTATTCTAACCATCGATAGAGTATACTATTAGTATTAAATAGCATGCTGGTTTTGCGATATGAACAACTTTGCTAGTCTGAAACTTTAAATACATTTTCATTCACCTGGTGAAACCTCAGTAAAATTACTTCTCCAAAGGTAAGCACCAGTGAAAGGGCAAAAAAAAAAAAAAAAATAAAATTAAATAATCTATTTTTAAAACATGAGCAATTCCAGGAAAAGTCTGAGATATACCTGTAATTTGCAACAAGCAACAAAGTGCAGACTTGGTGTCAGAATACTCACGTATTTCATTTGAAGTTTGAAGTACTATATTGTTTTAAAAAAAAAAACCTACATAAACTTACAGCTGTGCTTAAAACGGTATTTCCTAATGAATTACCATTTTAAGCTAATTCCTAATGAATTATCATGTTTATAGAAAAATACCATGCTCCATGAGCTCTATCAACTGAAATGCAAGGTAAGAAGCATATTAAGGAAATGCAAAAGAAAATGAGCGTTTAATCAGTTCTTCTATTGCACAGATTATCATTAAAGTTGCATATGCAAGGAAAGCAAGGGGAAAGTGGTTAATTCTCTTTGACAGAGCATGCTCCTGTTCACATGCAGGCTACACAGATTGATCAATTAAAATTAAAGCAGAACTATTCTTTCATTCCCCTTTTAGCTGAAGAGAAATATTAAAGCTGCCTCATAAGTAAAAAAGCCAAAGGATTTTCACTTTGCAATGGAGTATAGCAAATCCAGCATAGCAGGGTTTCCCAATTCCTTCCTCTAGTTCCTTTGTATTTGTCATTCAGCTTCTTTCGTTTTGCAGTGTCTCGCAATCTGATTAATTCCCTTCAAACAGCAGCTTCCTATCATTACACCCCGAACCAAACACCTTACTCTATTACATTAATATTATTCTTATGCATTTACAAATAAGGATATTAAAAAAAAGATACCAAGTTGGCACTGTTTTTCAATCAATAAGCACTGCTATCACTATCAAAATACCTGCAAAAGGTGTGCAAAAGCAATAGAATTAGGAAGATCAAGTTCTAGAGAATCTTTTATGTTTATACAAAATACTACTTCCTTTGAACATATATAGCAACCCAAGATAAAACCATAAAACCAGAAATACACGACCACATAAGTTACATCACACGCAATTTCCACTTGTTCCTCCTAAAAGCAATTGTTTCAGCTCAAATCCCACTATCCACCTTTTGAAAAGTATTTTCCAGGTAAGTAATATTTTGGACTGACAAAGTATCTTTAAGGATAGAACATACTTTGTATCTACTACTATCCTTTGTAATAGTAAGAATAATTATTTATTAATACATAATTCTTTCTGTAATCATTAAGTGTTGCTTAGAAATGAAGGCACTTTGAAATAATAAGATTTCAAAAACAATATTGACAAAAATACTACTTGGTAAAAAAAGCATACAAAATCTTGAAGATAAAAGTGTATTTGTCATCTCTTATAGTATTAATACAATCTCAAAATTCATAAGATGTAACTTAGTTTTGTAACACTATATCACCATTTGAAATTTTGTATGCTGAATCTCGGGTGGAAAAAATAAGATAAAGACTCTATTTTAAAAAAAAAATAGGACCAGAAGAAAAATTCTGTTTTCTTGAAACCCTAGAAGTCAACATGGCCTACAGAGCACATCCTTTTCAAGTCCCCATCTTAAGCCATTTACCAACCTCAAAACATACTTCGAGAAAGAGTTTGCTGCAGTAACGATGGGGTGGTTTTCACATGACTTGGAATGCAAGAGTTTAGTTTTGGTAATATGACACTTCAGAAACTTGAAATCATTTGTGATTTTGGCTGTTCAGTTTACCAGGTCCTACCAGAAGAGTATGAATAAAATAGCCATCAGTTCAGGCTAGAACATGAAGACCATGTAACTAGAACATGTTTTTGGTTTTTGCCTACTTAC
Source organism: Aptenodytes forsteri (assembly GCF_000699145.1). Classification (NCBI taxonomy): domain Eukaryota; kingdom Metazoa; phylum Chordata; class Aves; order Sphenisciformes; family Spheniscidae; genus Aptenodytes; species Aptenodytes forsteri. The sequence goes on along the minus strand of NW_008795025.1, from coordinate 3,285,506 downwards.
ACCAAATCCTCACTTACTACCACTGTTTTTTATCTTCATCATACACAAATACATGCAAGTGTGGCAAATACTCAAATGATTACAAGCAAATAAGGTGCTAAGGAGTCACAGAGACCTTGCCTTTACAAATGGCAGTGCTTGCTTTCTGGTATTTTATCCAGCTGTGTTAGGAGCCTCAAGAGAGAAAACATGACAAAAGCCACGCATATGGACTAAAATATAGTGACCTACCTTGGTTATAAGTTCAAAAAAAATTTTTTGTGTGTACGTTTAAGCAAAGACTATTCCTTGCAGTAACTGGCAGAGGCCAGAATTTTAATGGGTTAGTCTCAAATAAGAATTTAAGGCTTCATCTAATGAGCACATGCTGGGAAAGCATTTGGGATGTTTAGTGCAGACAAAGTAATTCCTACACGGAAAAGATGCAGAAACAATTTTTGATTCAAAACAATTTAACAGGTGAAATCAACAGATTCAGTTTTCAGACCCAGGAACTGCACATATACTTCATTATCTCCTCTGAAGACTAACAACCGTTTTCAACATTTTTCCAACCTGTTGCCCACATAGGAGGAAAAGAAAGGTCTTACTAACTGCCTGTCTTCTTAGTCACACACATACCACCTCCATTAATTACGAAAATACTTACAGAATTCATCCCTAGCTGATTTTAATGCAATCAGAATTGAAATTCAGCAGCTGGTAATAAGGTAGAAATCATGTGCCCGACAAGCTCAACAACTTTCTGAGAGCCAGATCTCAAACTCAGTTACTAGTTTTTTGCATAAGACTATTACTATTTATAACTTATGCTTCAATTCAAGATGAAAATTGGTACTGTAATTTCAGAGTCTCACTTCCTATATTTTTTCCCTTTAAAATAAAAGGGGAGATACAAAGTACAGGCATGACTTTGACCAATTGACTTCAGGTCTCTCATTGCAAGAGGAACCCTGACAAGATGTACCATCAATTGTATACACAAACATCAAAATCTTGTAAATTGATGTGCTTTTACTGACTATCAAGTACAAAGAACATTAAAACCAATCTTCTACAATAAAACCTTGACCACATGGACTGCCAACTAACAATGTTTGAATCTCAGTATTCATGCAAGAATTGTAGCCTTTAAAATATTATATTCAAAGATTAATACAGTTCTATTAATGCTTCCAATCAGCTATTTTTCAGACAATTCAGATCAAAGCGTATGTGATATCAATACCTCTGTAATTTTTCTGATGGCCATTTTTAGTGCAGATAGTGGCCAAACCAACTTGTTCTATTAAAATAGTAAACTTTTGGGTAAGAAAAAAATTAGTTACTTTTCATCCATTCTGCTGCGCATTTTTTTAAGTTTCTGCATAATGCTACTAGTCTCACTGCTGGAGATTGAGATTGGGGAAGGGCTGCGTGTTTCTGCATCAGTTGGAAGTGGGCTAGAACCATTGCTCTGCTTGATGTCATCCTCACTGTGAAGTTCCTGCAATTAAGTGTTAAAAAAAAAATCAACATTGAAAGTAGGAGAAGTTATTCTATCATCTTCTTAAAAATTGTGTTAATTTAGTTTGTTTCTCTTGAGAGTACATCAAAGACTACTTCAGATAAGTCTGTCCACCTGCAGATTTAACTTCATTTTCCAACTTCATTTTTATTTGACACAAAGTTTTTAGTACACCCTTTTTCTCCATAATTTAAGTTATCCCCTAACTGTATCTAGAATAAACCCACCATAATTCAGTTACCCAAACAGGAAACCAATCCTTTCTATACTACTATTATTAAACTTGCATCTCCTCAAAATTTTGTAAGGAGGCAGACAGTTATCAAAGTCCTGTTTTGCTATCTCATAAAGCAGATGAAAGAAACTTAGTGTAATGACACTAACACACACACAAAGCAGCAAGTTTTGGGTTTAGCACTTACATTTAGTTCTTTGGGGTATACAAACAATCAAACAAAATCAGAGCCTGAGAGATCTAAGCATCAAAAAACTGATATTCCCAAAGTCATTAGTTAAGCTTGAGAATTAACAATCACCATCTACTGCCCAGTTAAAATATTTTATAACTTCTCCAAATGCATTTCCTTAAATAATGCTTTAAAGACATTAAACATAAAATTGCTGAGATAAAGAGGATGAGACTGTTTGAGGCAAACAAAACTTCCAAGTGATAGGTCCAATTTAGTAGCTTTTCATGCCTATAAACACTGAAGTCAAATACCATCTGCACGGCCAAAGAGGGAAGACTCCAGCTTCTGTACTGAACACTTACCAGCTTGTTTTCTCCTGCAGACTTCAGTTTTTCCTGCAGTTTCATTGTAGTCTGACGGATTCGTTCTATTTCTGCCTGCTGTTTAAGGATCAGTTGTCTCTCCTTCCGAGCAGCCTTGTTAGCCTCTTGAAGACGCTTAATTTCTGCCTTTTAGGTATAAAGGATTAAGCGTAAGAACTGTGACAGACAGCTCTCAAGAAAACACTCTAAAGCTGCCACAGTGTCCACGCTATGGGTTTAAAATGACTGAAATTACATGATAAAGTAACTAGCCTGAACTTCAGCAGCAAAGAACAGAAGATCAATTAATATATCTAAGTCTCAACCAGTGAGATTACTGATACAGAAGGACCCTTTTAAACAATGTGTTAAATACTACCGAAATGCAAATAAAACTTATTGGTAAGAAATACTGGTAGCTGCCTATCCAAAAGCCTAGTATGGAGTTTTCTCAATTCTTAGCTTTTACAGTGTCTGAAACATTTAATGGTTACACAGGGGTTTCAACAGGATTTTCCTGGAGAGCATCAGTTACCTTTTCCTGCTGTAATCTCAGCAGCAGACCACGCTGCCTCTTTCGAATAGGAGGCATTTTATCATCCTCCCCCTTGTCTCGCAAATGCCTGCAAACAGATTGGAAGAAATGATTAAGTAAGAAAAAAGTGAACAACAACGAGCCTTTTACTCTTTAAAGTAAAAAAAAAAAGTTTACTTTTCCTAACCTGCAGAAGAGTATATGCCTATACTTAAACATTGGCATTCTCTATAGTGGAATATTTTGTACTGTTTAGTCAAAGACAGGCACAGTTAAAAGGCCAGTGCAGTAATACGAGATCTCATATGAACGTGCAGAAGTTCTGCAGAGGTAGCATGCTCACCATTTGAGAAAGACAAAAGAAAGGACACGTGGGTCACTACCTCACAATCCTTTATCAAACCCACAATGATAAGCAGTTGAAAGAAAACATCTAGTGAACAATGGTACTCTCATGCAGAGAGTGACCATGGAAAAGTATTATTGATTAAATCTGGCCACCGCTGTTTAGTAGTATCACTAGGTACTTCAAGTGGCATTCCAGGACAAAGCATATGTTAGGCTGGAAACAAATAATTAAGGACAACACGTACCCAGATTCACAAAATTTGGCCTGAGTCAACTAAAATGACCTCAGACAGACATCAAGCAAATAACATTCTAACTGTTTGACAGTTCTATACATTCTTGAATTAAGAGTTGTAGAGTAATGGTTGCGAACTACCTTCTCTGACTGACAACAAACATCTGATGTTCTACTGTTTCAATGAAATTCTCTTTTATCAAACTGCATTCAATGTAAACATCAAAGCACACTTACAAACTGGGTTCTGTTCTTTCCAAGTGACAATAACATTTGTATAGATTACTGATGTCAGAAGACTAGTTCAACCATTGATACTTAATAAGAGAGGGCTGGGGTGGAAGCAAAATCTTACAAAAAAAAAATCAAGTAGAAGTACAAGAAAATGGTCGGTCAGCAACAGTGTATATTCAGAGCTGCCTTACTTCTTCTGGTGTTCCAGCCAAGCTAATTCAGCCTTGGTCTTCTCTTTCAGAGCCTTCTCCCGGAGCCGAAGCAGTGAGGACTGATGAGCTGCTCGCATTTCCTCCTCTTTCATGTACTGTCTTACCATCTCCATGGTAAATTTAGAGAAACTATCTTGCCCCCCTGAGAATGGCATGCTTAGCTCCTAGAAGGCAAGACAAATTTGGCATGATTTGATAATACAGAAATTCCAAGGCTTTTTTAAATTACAAAGTGTGTGTGCATATACAAAGATATACACACACACAAAAACAGATGTAAGAAGGGAAGCTGTTTTTTCTCTGAGCTCTGTGCAGACCAGCTTTTTCTGCCCTGGGCTGCGTGACAGTTTTGGGACTTCCCCTCTTGGGCCAGAGAGACGAAGCATCCTCTTGTACTTCCTAGCTGTGTGTAGGCATAGTAGGAATACTTAATCCACTGGGCTTTTATAACCTACCTCAAAAAGTCACTCCTCTTCTCCAAAGCCACAAGAGAACAGGTATAGGCCTGGACGGACTGTTCCGTAAGTCAAGTCATCGCACTTGTACAACAGTGACATACCGCATGATTCACACAATTCTATGTTTTCAGATGCTCAAAGAACCACAGGGAGAAAAAGAACCCTACAGTTTGCAAACACAACTAAGAACGGCTCACTTGAAGCTCATCAGCTTAACCATTTCAGTTCAGTTAATTTACCTTAACTATGGTTGCTTGACCTACCTTGATAGATGACAGAGCTGTTTTTTCTGGGGAGACTTCCTCATCAGAATCATCACGATTACCCCGCTTCTTCTCCAAGTTATTTCTGCGATGACTCTCAGAGGGCAGCAAAGACCGAAAAGACTTTTCCTCAATCTCATCCTCTGTCATGGACTCATCAAATTTCAGGGAATACTCTGTTGCAACAGAAGCAGAATCTGGGGAGAAATCAGGGAAGTGGTTTTACGCTCAGGTGTGTACCGTGAATGCAGTTTTACTCTGTTTCACCTCAGTAAAGTTAGGGGGGCAGTAAAGACAAGGAGATAATTACTCTAATGCAGAAAAATGAGTGTTTAGAAAGGGGTGTCCTTGAGTTAGAGGACATCATGAAATACTTTATCTAGCTTCAAAAGACCTAACAGACTTCTGTACACAGGTATAAACACATTTCTGGGGCTGCTGAAACATTTGGCATTCAGCCTGCATATTCAGCAAGTGAACATCTGGCTACAGATAGCACAGCAGAAAGTGGAATGGCCCACAGACTCCATCACTCTGACGTGCAGAATTTCAAAGGTTCCCATCTCCCTGTGCCATCCTCTGTTACCTCTTAAGACGCTACCAATACACCTGGGGCTCAGCTTTCTTCACACATATTCCCTCATTTATTTCAGAAACTAATTCTGAAACAGCACCTCCCTCCCCCTTTACCACCTTCAGATTCATCACATACAAACAATACAGCTAACCTTTTTCGTCTGGCAGCGATAAGATACTATCACTCGGCAAGGAATCATCCATACCCGTATGAGCCTGCTCTTCAATACTGCTAGTTATCTTTTCACGACGGGAAAGCTTTTTCTCATTCTCCTTAGAAGATGGAACTGAAGGACTCTCTTGGCGGCTGCTGGTACTACTGTGTTATCAAGAGATAATTTTTCTTAAATATTACTTGGCACATTTCAAAATATTTATATTACATTACTACTGTACATACCATGATTAACACCCCAGCTGTAATCGACATGCAGAGGTTTGGTTTTATTTTTAAAATGCAGCTTGGCTACTTCAAAATTCCAAGCCTCATCAAGCTGCTGATTGACAGCAGAACTTGTTATTTTTATTCTACCTTAGAACGCAAGTGGTTTGTAGGTATGCACACCCTTTACCTGGCAATGAGTATTGATGATAAACCATTGCAAACATCTCTCCTTACAGTTTTTAAAAGGATGCGTGAGATAGCGATACTGTTTTAAATTAGCACTACAGAGGACAAAATCATTCCAGTTGGTCAAAATCAGAGAAGGGCTGTGAGAAACTGCATGGGACCTCACTAGATCAGGTAAGTCAACAGGAAACAAAACGCTAAAATCCAGTATTAAACACAGGCAAGATACTGAAAAGTAACACCAGAAATGAGTCAAATCTAAACCTCAGGCAAGCAGCACTCCAGGCACATCATGTAAAATCTCAAGCCAGGGCAAAGCAGAAGTGAAAAAAAAAAAAAACAACCCCCCAAACCCTAACAAAATGGCCAGATACACAGAGAACAGAATAGAAAGTAATACACATTACAGAGCAGGCAGTTCCACAGGTTCCTGCACTGCATTTTCAGAACATAGGCTCCAGTCTATGTTCTAGTCCATTTCAAAAAGACACAGAGCAAAATCAGCAGGGCACAAAATGTAAATATTTAGGACAGGGAAAAAGACTCAGATAAACAGAGACTCAAAGCAACTTTTAGGTTACAAAGGTGATGCAATAGAAGTATGCAAGTAGGCCACAGCACAGAAATCAGAATAATCTCAGCTCAACAACTTCTGAAGGTATTTCACCTAACCAAAGTCAAGGCCATGTCCAAGTTCTGAACACCTGCAAGGACAGAGGATCCCACAACCTCTCTACACCCCCAATTCCAGTGTTTGACCACTCTCACAGGGAGCATTTTTTTTTACCCAATGATTTTTCCCTTTCTGGAATGTCACTGTGCACCTCCAAGAAGAGTCTAGCCTCATGTTCCCTAACAACCCACCTTTAGGATACTGCAACTAGATCCCTGTCCCCTTAAGCCTTCTCTTTTCTAGGTTAATTTAGCTCAGTTCCTTCAGCCTCTCTTTTACATCATGTACTCCAGCCTTCTAACCACCTTGGTGGTTCACCACTAGACTTGCGTCAGTGTGTTAACGTCTTCTGTCCAGGAGCCCAAAACTGGATACTTTATTCCAGATACAGTCTCACAAGAACTGAACAAAGGGGAATAACCATTTCCCTTCACCTGTTGCTAGACTCTTGCTAATTCAGCTGAACGAGGAAGCAGATGTGGAACTCAATTATTCTTAAGTTACGAAAGAGTAAAGTGTCCAATTAGAACAAATACAGCAAATTCAAAACTGAAGATATTAACACACAACATACTATTACACTGTGGTAGTTATTACACTATTCCACAGTGTAGTAGGATTTTTAATTAAAGACAAAGCAAATTCTGGTAGGCATGCAAACCTTCAAGTTCTGGAATATAAGACAGGTTTACCTGTTGAAGGTTTAATATTGACTTTCCCTCTTTTTTAAAAAAACATTGAAGGAAATATCTTGATATTCCTTTGTACTTTAGTTCTTATTTATAGCAAAAAACCCCTGTGTAATCTAAACTCTTCTTACCTCTGATCATGAACCTTTGACCTTGAGGACTCTGAATAACTATCAAACATCAGTGAGTATGTCGGTTTTGAGTCACCTGTCTCCTCTTTACCTTGTGATATGGCACCAGACTCACATATCCTGAGAAAGAGAAGTGTTTTGGGTAAGTCTGCATTGTCTTAAATCAAAGAGTAATACAGTTTTCACAAGCTTTCATCAGTTTACTAGAAGTAGTAACAGCTAAAATTTCTGAAAAGATCACTTAAAGCTTAGACTAGTTAAATCATCCCACAAAACATTTAGACCATCTTTTTCTACTCTTTTATATATAGCTTCACAGAACCAGTTAATGTCATCTTTGGCGTATACTATTTAGGGCATAAAGATGGAATCTAAATTGTTCTTAAATGCTCACTCATTATGACATCTTAAAATTTTCTTCAAGGATAGGTCAAGTAAAACCTAACAAATCTTACTTCCCCCTTCCCAAGATGTGAAACATTAGGCAAAACCTGTTTGTATCAGTTCGGGCTCTCAGTTGTTTCATAAACTCTGAATGATGCTGCCGCTGGTGGTCAAACAAGGTGGTGACTGGAGCAGCTGGAGCGCTCACAGGATCTGAGATCTGGGTTCGTGCTAACTCTGACATCTGAGTACAATAAAAAACAAAGGAATACAATGAGCTTATCAGCATCAAAATGTTTTTGAAAGAGAAAATAGTCATTCTCGCAGGCAATTTACTGATTTATTGAACAAACGCATAAGACGGTTTTAAGATGGTTTGTAATTACATACGTGTCAATTTTGGTTGTAGGAGGTGCATATTGCTCTGTAAATACATTTTATTATTATTTATTCTTTAATTTATACAGAGTGGAATTATTGATACGTAACTACAGACATGCAAGATACTACCCATCATTCTAATCAACTTAACCAAACTGTGATCAGTAGAATGATCCCCACATAATAAAACATTCCAGACTTACCATTAGAATTCATTAAAAAAACCAAAAAACACCCCCCAAAAAAATCCCACCCAAAACAACCCACAAACACCAGAAACAGTGTTTTCTTTTTCATTTGGAAGTGCATCTTGCTCAAAGAGCAAGAAATATTCTTTCCACTCCAAAGGAAGCTTTAAGTTCCAATATCATGCAAACTGCCAGGTCTAAAATTGGCAGCATTAAATCAACAGATAGCCATAAATTATCCTTTTTAATGTATGGCAGTCACTGTGTACCTGACTAGAAATAAGAACTTCTTCAGAAATCAAAGCAGATAACACTGGTTTTTAGAAGCTTTAGAATTTAGTATTTTTCTTCTTGTTCAAAGGTCTGCCTCTTGCAGAGCAGGGAATTCCGGTTGGTTTTGAAGGTAGGAATAAGCTGTATTTCAATAACTTCCAATACACATACTGAGTTTCTTCATTAATTCTTCAATTAATGTATACAAATTTTATAGAAACAAGTGAATGTTTTTTTTTTAATTGGATTGTCTGTATACATCACCCACTGTTTTATCCTTCATTAGTACAACAGTCAACTCTAAGCAAACAAACTTGTATAATAGCATGCTATATTATCTCTTTTGCTTAAGATAAACTTCTAATTGAAAGCAATGCAGAAAATTAACTCCATTCCTTTATACGTAAGAAATTACAGTGTACATCCAAAAACATTCCCAGCACATTGGTGACTGGCATTTCCATTGCTGCATTCCAGTTAAAACAAATGGCTGTTCAACTGAATATCAGGAGTCACTTGTGAACGTGGATGGAAAAGCTACTCTGCTAGCCCGTCACCACTGAGCAGGTCATCCCCATCAACCTCTCCACTAGCACCTCTTACTCTCAGACTTCAAACTTAAAGCAAGACAAGAGATTAAAACCCTACACGCAGTAAAAGCTGTCTCTGTTTCTTCTACCTTGTTTCTTAACTGGTTTCTACCCACTTCGGCTCTATAAACTACAAATGTTTCTTTGTCTTTATCAAAGACTTCACTTCCTACTATCAACAACCACCGCATGTATCTCAGATGCCTGAGCTTTTCTGCTCCTTTAACCTAACCCATTCTTGTCTATTAAAAATTATTTAAAACTTCATATATTTGGCAATGCCCAGAACAAGTACATCAGTATTATTCTACAGTCTCATCACCCATCATAAAAACAGCCTTGCTGAACACCAATATGTACATAAGCTGTGAAGAAACAGTTATGTTCATACTTATCAGCCTTCTGCACTCCATCCCATAACCCTAATCCACAGTCACTGCGATTGCTAAACTACGAAGAAACAGAAGCATTTTTTGGTTACCGTGTTTCTTACCTGTGTGTGAAACAGCTGCTACATGTTGGGAACAAGAAGTATAAAAAATGATAAACTGATAAAAATTCTGTATGCCACAAGAAGAATGAAAAGAGACTCAAAAAGAAAACTTCAACCTCTGTACTAAGTTAAAAGCTCTGCTGAAGTTCCTCCCCCCTCCTTTTTTTTTTTTAAATTATTTATTTTATTTGTTGGTCTCCTACCTTTCAAAAGTAAGCAAAATTGCAATTTCCCTGCTTTTCTAATTTAATTTGCATATGAAACAGATACAGGATCAATCCCTGATGGAGTGTAACTCTAACAAATTAAAGATGATGTGTTCACTGTCATCAATCTATCCTGGAAGAACAAAAACTTCTTAACAGTTTGTACGCTGGAAGATCATAAGAATAGTGAACAGGGATTTAAGGCTGCCAACTGACTTCTAAGTAGTAATGCCACAAAAGCTCCTTTAAAGTCCCATTGTTTGTCATGTTACGAAGGTGAAGAAGTTGCGCTGAGAATGACACTGAACAGAGAATAACCTAGAGGCAAAAACCCATTCAAAATAATACTGAAATCAGAATAGCTTTTTCCTTTCGCTCAGGACCTCACCTCACGGATCTGGTGAGCTGCATCTGTAGTGAGAAGTGCAGTTTCTGCCTGCTTGGCTGCAGCCTTGCATGGGGTCTCTTGTACAGCCTCCTGCCGTGACTGGACCAGATGCTGCAGTGACTCTGCATGGACCTATGCAGAAAACACAGCCAGTTCAGCTCTTCAAAATTTTCTGGCTATAATAAGTACAGTTTTATTTCTCAAAATGTGGGGGAAAAAAGTTTGAAATTGACCCCAAGAGCTTTTTTCAGCTATATGAAACCCCTTCACCATTTCCATATGTTCACAGCTTCAAATTAAGAATACTCATAGGCACAGATTTACTTACAGCATTTTGCCTCTTACACACTCCACATTTTTTGAAGGGCAGCATTACCTGAGCTGCCTTCTGCCTTGCCTCATCCAGTTGTCTCTGACTTTCTAAAGCTTCTTGTTCAGCCCTGATTTTCAAAAGCGCTAAGTCCCGTTCATGGCGCTGCTGCTGTGCCTACAGATTAGGAAAACAAGTTTTAATCACGCAAGTTAAATGTAAAGACCTTTTTTGCCTTAGCCACTGGCTGCAACTACCTCTGAAGGATCTAGATCTACTCTACTGGTGGTGTCTCTTCTGCTAAAGTAAAATTTTCAGCCTATTGACTGACCCTCTCCCTTTTTAAGTAGACAGTAGACAATGCGCATTCCCCGTACTCTTCCACTACAGTGTAGAAAAAAAGAGGATTTAGGAGACCAATTAATTCAACAAACTAGAACAAGCAATCTTGTCAACATAAGGAAATTTCAACCAAAAATATCCTTTTCATGGAATAAGGCAAATGATCCAGCCTGAACAACTACACTGAATGGCATTGGGACCCAACATCAAAACCAGTAAATAATAATGTTTTTATTTTACTGAAGTACACAACCAAAGCAGTGATTCCAGCTAATGGTATGTTAAATGACACATATTCTAGAGTCACCAGTTCCTTGGTGTCAACTTAAAATAAGAAAGATAACAGACATTAATCCTAAAAGATTGACATTAATCAGAGATGCTCCATCATGCCCATTACGATTTCTCTGCATTGCTAACAAAAGCATAACTCGCCCTAATTTGATTAATTTTCTTGCAAAATAAAAAAAGGAAGGTTAAGACAAGGAAGCATTTTGCCATTACCTTTAGAATCTGAGCCAAAGAAACGCTCTCCTGCTGGGCAAGTGATATGCCTCGTACTCGTTCTACATCTGAAAGCTGTCGCACAGACTCCTCAATAGCACTAAGGTAGTTCAACTCTGCTGATAAACGATGCTGAAGACCAGCAGGGGAGAATCGCATACATCCTGCAGGATAAGACTTACTAGTGAACCTCCATAGACTTCAGTGCCCCACATCAAAAAATAAAGAAAAAAAAAAAACTGTTGGGGATTAGTATGGTTTTAACAAAACAACTCACCGCTCGCTGAGGCTGCTCCTGCTACAGACCTACTAGTTCCCAGACTCAAGTCAGGGAAGGCTACATTAGGCTTCAGCCCTGACGCTGTACTTCCAGAAAAGCCAGCAGGTGACTTGACTCTTTCTGCTGTATTGCCTATAGAATCAAACTGTGACATTTTTTGGGAACCAGGAGATGGGGAAGAAGTCGATGTCTTCTGGGATCTTCCCTTGTCTGAGAAACTGACAGTAAAACAAAAAAAGAAAGGAGTCAATATTCTCCTAAGTTCAGCCATTTGATAAAACAATAAAGCAATAACCTAGTTCTTCCACTTATATATACCAAACAGATCCACACAAAAGGCACAGTCTTTTATGGTTTGCACAGGCCCAGTCTGCCTTTAGGAGATGGCCTCCTGAGATGGGTTTTGTACCTATATCCCAGTTTAGGGTCAAGTTTCTAGAGCACCCCCTTTTTCCCCCAAGTATTAAACCTAGCTAGCATACACAAAAAAACCCCCAAAAAACCAAAAAACCCATAGTATCTACATGTTCTACATGGCCACACAAGGAGTTTCAATGCCACCTGTTACGAACCTGGCATGAGAAAGTCAGGATGCACTCACCTGCATGTGCATTTACACATCTGTTTTGAGAGTCTGAGTGAAGAACTTTGTTTTACTCACAGGAAATTAGGGCAATATTTTGGTATCAGAATACGATGAACAGTATTTCAAAAAGTAAACAGGTTACTATCAGCATATGGATGCAACTGAACGTGATAAGCCACTGCCCTGAGTCTCGATCTCTTTCATCAAAATGCAATTAAATGCTTGAAGGCCAAAACTTGACTTAAACAGTTAGTAACATTTCTTAAGAGAAAGTTAAAGACATCTCTTCCCAAACATACAGAAAATTATGCAGACACTTCTTAAATTTACTATTCCAATTTTATTAAGCCAAAAAGGATTAACAGTGGCTGCTTAAATCCCTTAGGAAGATGTTCTGCTTCACTTAGCACATCTTAGGAGGTCACAGGACCTTTCAAACCCAATACTGGATATCAGTGAATGTCACCAATATAAGTCAGTACCTCAGAACCATTCTATACCAACACAGAATGAGTGAAAGACCATTCATATTATTTGTTGCTTTTTAGAAAAAAAGTACAGTGAAAACTAAGCTCAGTGTATTTTGTAACCATCTTCATTGCACAGTTAGCAGAAAATAAACTGCATTCATAGGTAGACACACAGAGGATGCAACAGGAAAAATAATTTTTCTCTTCTTCTATACTCTTTTCTGAGGTGCAGTTCATCTCTCAAAAAGCATCATCTCACAGAGCTGGATAGGCTTATGAGTATTAGCTGTATACAAGTCTAGCCAAAAATGTCTGTGGATCCTACTGAAAAGAGCAAGATGACTGCATAGGTTGACTAGCTTTTTTTTTTTTCCTTCCACTTCTTACAGACCATTTGTAGAAACAGAAAACAAAAATCGTGTTTCAATGCGTAAGGTACTGAACCTGACAGGATACCTATATTGGCCAGTTATCCTTAAAAAAAACAGAGGGGTCATTTGGGGAGGAATCACTGTTTTGTATTTTCTCTTCCTACAGACATCTACTTTAGGCTTTCATATTTAAAATACAGGGAAAAAATGTTTTCTGCATGCCCATCTTACTAACATTTGATCATTTCTGTGACTTTCTTTTTGCATATCCAAAGACACAGCCATTTTTTATAACATGCCATAACACTACCAAGCTTAGTTATATTTGTTATATTTGTAACATATGTTCCATGTTACCTCATCAGGGAGTGTCCAGACAAGTTCTCCAGTGTGCTGTCTGTATCTGGGTTCTGCTCATGATCTTTATTAGAAACTCTGCTACTCGATAAGGACTTCTTTGCCTGTTGGGATCCCCACTCTAACTCAGATAACATTTTATCTTCTTCCACGGGAAAGTGGTGAGAACTTCCATTGAAAGAGTCCAACCCTAAGAAGCAACAACATTGCCAAAATTTTATGTTTGGTATAAATATCTTAGCCATCAGGAGCCCCAAAACAAATAATTGAGAACTTTTTTCCCCAATTAAAGATGCCTTTGAGTTAGAAGTCTATAAATCCAACGAGCAAGAAATGTAAATTTGGCAGCTTCCTACAGGAAATTAAGCTCTCTTCTGCATATTGTGTCCACTGTCAACAAAACTGTCACTCAGCTTTCATTTCAGCACACTATTGGTTTAAATAAAGAAAATACGCATTTGACTCTTCAATACTGATAATCAGAATAAAGCCTAGCTTTCTTTGGGTAAGCTAGAGAATTTTGAAAAAAATAGGGAGAGAGATAATTTGGAACACCCAATCTTATTGTTCTCACCTTTTATAGGCTTTAAACCTAGCTTTTTCTTATGTTATCCATTGCTTATATAGTAAGAGTGTACCACATCTCAAGTTTCTTCATGTTTTTGTAATGTACAAGTTACTCTAGGAAGAAGCGTATTTATTAATTTGTGCACTTAGGAAAACTGCCTGTGATCCAAAGATGAAGCACACAGGCAAACTTGTCACCTTCATAAATGTGGCCATAGCTCTGATTTCTCAGCAGCCTATTGGAGTTTCCTCAATACAGAATCTGAGGATAGTTGCCACACGATATTAAGATTAACTAATTTCTTAGAAGGCTGGTTTAGGTAAGGAAAAATTTTCAGTGCTGTTAACCTCTTGCTTATTTAATTTTAGATGACTGTATTTTAAGGTCAGAGAATAATCAGTCAAAAAGAATTTAAGAAGGAATCACTGGAGGAATAAATAAATCATCCTATCAGTATTAGATTACAGTTTCCAGATATGTAGAAAGACTGCAATTTTCATAACAAGAAAACCCTAAAACCTCATTTAAAAAAAAAATACTCTACGGTCAAGTACTGCACTTACGTTCCTTTTTCCCTCTCTTTTTAGAGGAAGCAGATGAGCGAGAAGATGCTGCAGACCGTGGTCCAGATGAATGCTGAGAAGCAAGTGCTACAGATCGAGGTTCATGGGGAGACTTCCTACTAGGAACTTCTTCCTGAATGCTTGAATTACTGCTGCCAGCAACACTAAAAAGGAGCACACTGACAGTGCTTAACTAAGGACTTCCAACTGCCCCATTACATTGTGCCCCATTACATTGTGCACAAGAAATCCACCACACTTTAAATTAGAGACAGATGGCTAAAACTGCACTAATTAGCCCATCTTGAAAAGCATTGATTTTGAGATTAAAAACTATGACAGCTAAAACATTAAGAAGTTTGACATGATATTGAACTTACTGAAACATACTTCCGATAATATGAAACAGTAAAAGGTGGATAACAACCATCCTTTCCAATGCTAACTCTTAAGAGATATTTGACTATAGACTTGAACAACATAACAATGACTCTGAATATGGCTGCATTTTAGATAATCTCTAGGCATACAGATAACATCAATAAATTGACAGAAATATGAGTGATTTTCAATACAAGATTACGAAAGATTTGCAGATAAGGGGGTAATGCACCATATACTAAATAATACCAACAGAAGACCTATCGAGAAGTTTAATTAGAAGGAAAGCATTTTTTGCAGCCAACATTTTCAGTGTGCAAAGTGCCTTTTACCTTCCTTTCTTTCTTCTTAGGTAAAGTACCACCCATATAAACACGGTACTTGTGGCCTTCCCCAAGGTGCCCAAAAGATGTAAACATATTTCATTACAAAAAAAGGGGTCTTAGGAAATTCAGGAAGCCACATGAATTCAGTAGTAACATAGAGAGTCTAGGATTTATTGTCCTCAAATTTTAGTCTGAACAAAAGGTTTTAAAAGTTCTTACAGACAATTTATTATCCATTACTAAGCATTACTGAACCCATACTGAAAGCAATTATAGGCTTTTTACAAAGTTTTGAAGTACTCAAGGTATTTTAACACTTTCAAATATCTTTTCTTTTTTCTAAATTACGAAGACTAACCAACAACTTATTTTCACCTGACTACAAAGGGTAAGAACCTAGCCTAAAGCTACCTGCCAGACTAAGGAAGAACAAAAATTATACAGATGAGGAATACTTGACTCGAATCTTTATGTCTTAACCATGCTGCTTGCTATATTAACTGCAAGGTTCTAAGGAAATACCTGATCACTTTCACTAGTATTACAATATAGTATAACAGAACAGATAACCACCATATTATGAAACAAATTTTGCATTAACTATGTTCTGTCAAATTCTGCATTTTGATTTTTACAAGAAACCTAACACACAGTTACCTGAGGTCACGTGCAATCTTTTTGTCTGTTAAAGTGCCACTTCCCTGCGATGAGGCAAAATCATCTTCGTAAGAAACCACGCTCTCTGGAGGGCTCATGGCAGGGAGTAAAGGGCGCAGAAGGGCAGATCCTCCATTCGACCTTTCATCAAACGCTAAAGTGTAGACAAAGAAAGGAAAAGACAAAAATGATACTAAATGCAATGTGCAAACAGGTAATAAAACTGCAGAAATTAAAATGTTCCGAACCACGAGTTACAGAGACTTCCTTTCAAATACAAAAACATCAGGAGAACAACAGTATAGCCATCCCATGGCAGTTTTAACACAACATAACAAGCACAGTCTTCCTCTTTTTGTAAGTTATTGAATACTCTACTTCATTAACACACTACAGCTAAAACATTCTTGAAGAGCATAGTGCTTGAGAGTAGAGCCATCTGCAGAAAATTTAAATGCAATCACGTTTAAGGGAAATAAAATGATGGAAAAAAGAATCAAGAAAAAGCACAAGATAAAAATCAACTTCTCAGAAAACTTTCCTCCTCAAAATGAGGAACTCAAGGCAAGAGAAACAGTACTCATAAAATGAAGAATAAATTTGTACAAAAAACAAAAGCCAAATGAAGCACCCTGCATGAGACACTTGTAAAGCATGCCCTAAGACACTAACACTTGAAATGGGCTCATTTAAGCAAGAGACTTCCCCTATTGATACACCAAAACTTTACCTTCTCAAAATCAAATATTGTTACAAGAGTTTCAATCGTCACACTACTTCAAGACATTATCGAATAACTCATGAGAGCAAAGATGCAAAAGGCAAGTCCACATAATTCATCCAATGAAGTTACATGTTTCTAATAATATAGTAAAGCTATATTATTCTTGTGTAGCAAGATCTCAGGATACATGTAAGCGCTTATGTTTATGCCACAAAGTAAGTGCTGCATAAAGCATGCATTTCATCTTTCTGCCTTAACTGAAACAAGAATTATGTGTTACTGCAGACGATCTGGAGTGCATATATAGTAGGAGGATGCACATTCCAATCCAGAGAGTCTGTTCTCCATGGTGAGAGAACCATTTCCAAACGCACTCTGGGCAACTTAGATTTAGTATGCAATTTTGGATACAATAAATATAAACCTCACATTCACAATTCCGTAACTATGGGTGTCCTTAATACATGTAACCCAGCATATGAATTAGTTACCGATCTAGAAATACAGAGCTATCTAATACAAAAATAATCATTTTCCAGCCCAAAAGTGTGGGTTTTTTTTTTTAAATTCTTTTTTTCCTTAGACAAGAAGGCAAAAGAGGGGGGGGGGGAATAATTTTTATCATCCGAAAGTCAAGTGAGAAAGCCTTACACAGATTCATGTTTGAGACATCTAAAAGCACATTCCTTACCTGTGAAGTATAAAGTGTAAGGAGTTGTAAGACTGGGGAAAACAGTAATTCATGAGAGCTTTGAGAGATTTTTCCATTTTTACCTTTTCCATGAAGCTGATAACTTTTCGCAAAGATGTTGATGACACTGTGGGGACTTCCCTTCGCCAGTTCTTCCCATGGCCCCTTGCTGTGTGCACCACTTGTCTGAGTGAAAAGTGGCAAATACTTCTCAGCTTCTTTCTGAAACTCCTTTATGGGCTCAAAAGCATTTCTCTCCCGAATGCAGAAATCTTTCTCTTTTAATGTCTCCAGCATCTTCAGTGGCAATTGTTTGTGCTGGCCTCCTTCCTCTTCAGAGAGGCTTCCGTCACTCAGTAGAGGCCCTTCGCTGATGGAGTCGATGCTGGACTCATGAGGAATTACAGCTTTGTTCAGAGCATAAGCCTGGTTTTCACGGCCCGGGGAGTCAGTCTGTCTCTTAGATAAATGTCCTAGTATCCCCTCATGCCTCTTAGCAGCAAGGGACCTCATTCCAAGGCTGACTGCAGCAGTATGAGGCCTGATCATCTCAGGGAGCTTTTTAAATTCACTAAGGTTGCCTACCCCAGGAAGGCTGTCATCAAAGGCTGTATGAGACACACAGGTACCCAACATTTTTTGAATTCTGGCTGAAAAAGCATCTTCATTTTCCTCTCTCACAGGAGGACTCACAGCCTTTGCCCACCGCCCATCATCCTGGTTTTCTTGCATAAATTCATGGTCTGAGTTCCACAAGGTACCATAATTGATACCAGCCCCAGCCAACTTTTTGGCTTCACTTTCAATCCTGCTAGAAAGGGAAGCAGCTGTAGCTTTCAAAGCTTCAATCCGATCTAATTTACTCTTATATTGGTTAGCAGTAGGTTTTACCACGAGATTTTGCTGTGCAGCAGGTGAATTCAGGTACGGCTGAGGCATCAAGGTCAGCGATCCCATGGGTACAGCATGGCTCCTCCTGCCTGCCAACATCGCGTCACACTCCTTTGACAAAAGGTCCATCTGCTCCAGACTCCAGTGTTGGGAACAAGGGCCTCCACTTGAGCCCATGAGAGCTTGCGGGTGAGAGAGCTGGACTCTTGGGCTCAACCTGTCTGGCTGTACCCATGGAGGCTCCATCAAATCACTCCTGAAATGAATAGTCAACATTTAAGTTGGTGACTTATACAAGTACTGTTGTTTTAGATGAAAGTATCATTGCCGCAAATTTATTTTTCAGGAAGAAATACTTTTTGGTGGAATCAGAAGGGCAGGGAATGGGACAGTAAACAGTTACAGAATGTTATTTAAAAAAAACAAACAACACAGCACCTTCCAAATTTGAAATGCCGTTTAGGGTGTACTGTGTGCTTTAGAGTTGTAACAAGCTGAGTGTTTTCAGCAGCAGCAGTAAGTCTCTTCCAAAAGTTTCCTGACTTCAAAAGGGAGGAAACATCATTCCCTCCCCCCCCCTCGGAATTTCTTAGCCCCAGCCTTCCCCCTCCAGTTGAACCCAGCCCATGTTTCACTGGAGCTGTCACTTAGGGTAGGCATGAAGAACACTTAGAGAAAAGGAGGACTGGGAATACAAGGATGTTTAAAGTTCTGTAAGACATCTTTTTTATTTCCAGATAGCTCCCATTTGCATGACAGGAGCTCTGTAGAGACCTTCCTTCGCTAATATCACTTGGACGTATTCTGAATACTGTGAAACCTGGAAAGTCCCTCACAAAAAACTGCTTCTCTGCTTACTATGAGGCTCTGCAAATAACTTACACAGCCTTTAAGTCTCATCTCTCCCCTACTATTAGTACTTACCTTTTTCCTTACAATGTTACACTAACAATATTTACTACCATACAGTTTAGCAGCCTATTCTATACACAGTACTACATAGCATTCCTAGTGCTTCCTTGAACTTTTCCAGAAAGGAAACAGGTCTCATTGAATTTACAAAGTCAGTGTGGATTTGACCAAGTTAAGGTACAGATAATGAAGCAAGTACATATTTAAGCAGCAGACATTCATTATGTAATTAAAAATGAAGACACTTGCACAACAGGGATATTAAGGATATGCAAGAAACGATGATTTTTAGTTGGTTATATTTAAGTGTTTGGTTAGGCACCTTGACTTACAGTAAGAAAAACTTTGGTAATACACTGAACAGTTAAAAATGGGGAAAGCAGCATGAAAGGAAATAGGGAAAGGCTAGTTCCAAGCAGAAGCAGAGGGTTTTGGTACTTTAGAGACAGTAACTAAAGGCCTGAATCCAAGAGAATAGATTAAATAGAAACACTGAACAAATCAAATAAGAAAAATCAACAGACGTATTCATACGATCAGCTTCTTTTGCCTGATGGCAATGGCAGAGGAAATATAGTCTCCTAATATGAAATGTACATCTCCTTGATGTCAGCAAAAGATTAACAGCAACCACCATTCACTTTATTTATTTACAGGCTAACTCAATACCCATAGCCAAAATTTTCATATGCTTTCCTGCATCAGCTTCCTCTTTACTGCGAGGAAACGTTATAATTGCCATAAAGACAATTACTCTCGCTAGAACATGAACTTAAGAGCCTAGTCTATTTTCACCTCTCAGAGATGAAAACTAGAGTATCTTCCTCTCTCTCAAAAGGCCCACAGTGTCTCACCTCAGTAGCGGCTGCTGCGGTTCTGAAAGCGACATGTCACTACTTGAAGATGCACTAGGAGGACGCTCTTGAGCCTTGTTTTCTTTGTCGGATTCCCCAGACGGTTGATAACCAGGTCTGGGCTAGAAATGAAGAGAACCAGAAAAATGCATTTTCAAAAGTCTGCAGGAGTTTAGAAGCTCTTGTCTCATTAAAATTGAAAAGGCTTACATTTCTCAGTGTAGTATCGCATCTTTCCTACCACACAAAGACTTAAAAACACAAGACATTTATGTTTTTGTCTCAGCAGAATGCACTGGGGAAAAAAGCTTTGCTCATATACTGAACTAGTTCATCTGAACACATCAAATTGATATTAGTCTTTTACCATATATTAATCTTCTTCCGTATTCAGTTTCTGATTAGCAAACTTATTTTAACTCACTGCTGATAAAGTTTGTCCACTGACTGAAAGCAACTTCAGACAAAGCTCTTCAATTTATGGTTTGACTGGTGTTTACAGTTTAAGAGCCAACCTTTATAGCTGCTGTTAGCTAATATCCAGAATTCTGCTTCTATTTATAACAGAAAGATGATTTCCATTCACCTTTCTAGTATGTGAAAGAAAGGTGAAAAGCAGCCACTAGCAAGGAGGCTCCAGATCGAAACCACTATGTTTAAGCAAAAGCTACACAGTTTTCTTTGTATCCTTTTTCTTAACTGACAACCACACCAGGACAAGTCATGACCTTCCTAAACATATGACCTCCTATTCCTGCAAAGAACTGCAACACATTAAGTTAGTGAATCAGCTATACCTGTGTTTCCTGCACCGTAGGCAGCTGAGGTGGCTCTTCTAAAAATGTACGTTCTAGCAATAGTTTAGAATAGGTTTCCTGTAACCGTTTCGCTGCTGAAGGCTCAGGAGGAGGCACATTCTTCACTTTAGTAAAAGCCTCCTTCTGCTTTCTGTAGAGCTCTTGGAGCCTTTTGTTCTTCTGTTCTGTTGCCTCCTTTTGTGCTTTCTTCTCTTCATTCTGCTTCTTCTTCCTCTCCTCTTGCTGCCTGATGATGTACTGACGAACCTCATCTGTATCATAGTGACGTTTCTTAGAGATCACCTGAGGCTCCTCACTGGCAGCTATCTTGTCCGGTTTCCTTTTGGTTGGACTGTGGCTCCTGGCATTTTGAGTAGGCAAAACAGATTTCTGATTCTGCTTTTCCACATCTTTCTCTTGCTTTGTACTCATGGAATCTAACTGCAAGTCATCGAGAATTCCACGTATCTCCACGGGCAGGAAGTCCTTATTTACAGAGCCATGATCTTCTTGGTTATCATTTGGAAGTGCAGCTTCCAGTTTCTTCAGATTATTCTCAGACCGTACTTTACTTCTTGACCTTTCAGAACTTCTTGAAGAGTTTTTATGGGTAACATCCAGTCTAGAATCTGAACCTGTCCTTCCAATACAGCCTGCTGAAGAATAAGACTTGTCAAATATTTCAGGGAAAAATCAAATTTGGGAAATTACATGCCATCACTGAAACAGCTGCAAAAGTGAGGATGAGGGACGAGTGCAAATCTCACTGTAAATGTGCTTTTGCTTCATTCAGTGTCATAGTCTGAATATAGCAGCCTTTGCTTAGACTGAGCTCATACCCTTTATACTCTTACCAGCCTCACCACCTCACAGGCTGTCCTGGTTTTGGCTGGGATAGAGTTAATTTCCCTCCTAGTAGCTGGTACAGGGCTGTGTTTTGGATTTAGCATAAGAATAATGTTGATGACAC